>NC_133458.1:38372926-38691926 GCF_048565385.1 Saimiri boliviensis
CTTTCTACTCTCCTTCTGAGAGTCATTATATATAAGATAGCACACTGATGATGTCCTTGCAGCTCTCCAAGGTTCTCCAGTTTTCTTCATTATTTTTTTTTCTTTCTCATACTGGATAATTTTGATTGGCCTATACTTAAATTCAGTTTCTTTCTCCTGCCTACTCAAATATCCTTTTGAATCACTCAAATAAAATTTTTAATTTCAATTACTTAACATTTTTACTTCAAATTTTCAATGTAGTTCTTTGCTTAAAATGGTATTTACCTTTTTTTGCTATTGTTTATTTAATAAGACACCATTCTCATACAATCTTTTATTTATTATTTATTTTATTTAAGACAGGGTCTTGCTGTGTCACCCAGGCTGGAGTGCCGGTTGTGATCACAGTTCACTGAAGCCTCAACTTTCCCAGGCTCAGGTGATCCTCCCACCACAGCCTTCCAAGTAGCCGGAACTACAGGGATGTGCCACCATGCCCAGCTAAATTTTATATTTTTTTGTAAAGATGGAATGTTGCCATGATTTCCCATTCTGGTCTCAAACTCCTGGGCTCGAGTGATCTGTCTGTCTCAGCCTCCCAAAATGCTAGTATTACAAGTATGAGTCATCATGCCCAGCCAATTCTTTGATTCTTTATACATGTTTTTCTTTAGCTCTTTGAACAGATTTACAGTAAAGTTTTTATATGGTAAATCTAATGTCTATACTTCCTCTGGTACAGCTTCTGTTAAATCTTCTCCCCACCATGCACTACATGGCCATACATTCTGGTTTCTTTGCATGTCTCGAAGATCTTTGAAAGTGAACACTTTCTGTAACTTGATCTGACAACTCAGTATTAGACCACCCAGCCTGGATTTGCCACTGTTGCTATTTGTTGTTAATTGTCAATAAACATCAAAATATATGATGTTTGTTTAACTGTTTGATTATGCTTCTGGACCAATTCTGTGAAATATGTCTCTTTTTATCTTTTTAAACATTTTTAATTGTTATATGTAATTGCTGTACTTATTTATGGAGTATATGTGATATTTTAATACAATCATACAATGTGTAATGATTGAATCAGGGTAATTGGGGTATCCATCACCTCAAGAATTGATTATTTCTTTGTGATAGAAACATTCTAATTCCATTCCTATGGTTATTTTGAAATATATCCCAAGTTATCATTAACTATTTTGTGCAAGGCTTCTGACATCTCTGCTTGGTTTGCCTGATGGTCATTTAATAATTGAACAGAGTTTTCATAAACACTTTGAACAAGTAAGTCTATGAAATCTTTGCTAAGTGGCTGTATGTTAATGTTGAGACACACCTCCAATGCTTACTTAGGCAGTTTAAACTTTACCTTTCCTTCATTTCCTGTTTTCATGGTTCTTGTGATTGCCAAACTGTTGGTTTTTGAGGCTATCATGGAGTAGAGAAGAGAAGGTGGGAATGTGTCAAATTAAACCACCACAAAATGTACTCTTCTAACCTAGATTCAGCATTTTTATCACAAATACTATTCAAATTGTTGCAAGACTTTCTTAATTTCCAGAGTTCTGAAAAACATTCTTTGATTTTTTTTTTCTTTTTTTTTTGGCCAACATTTTTGTTGATTTTACGGAGGAGTGGATTTTCAGAGATTCTTCCTCCACCCTTCAAGAAGTGGCTCCTTCCCTTATTTCTTAAAATAAAAATTCAGATTACTTATTTAATATCTTTATTTTTTCTATTATAGTTGTTTATAGCCATAAAGTTCCTTTTATAGCAGTGTTATAATGGTTTCCTATAAATTGAGATATGCTGTGATTTTATTTCAATCACTTCAAAATATTTTCCACCTTCTCTTTTTATTTATTCTTTTATCCATATGCTACTAACAAATATATTGCTTAACTTTCAAATATTTGTGGCTTTCCCAGAAGTTCTTTTGTTGTTGTTTCTAATTCTTATATAATCTGAGAAGATGGTTTACATAATTTCAAATTTTTAAGCATATTTAGACCTGTTTCATGATTTAGTGTATGCTCTAGATATGCTCTAAATATGTTTTAAAATTGAGAAATGTTCCGCGTGTACTTGACATAAATATGTATGATGATTTTTAGGTGTAGAATTTTAGAAATATCAGTCATATCAATTTGTTTGGCACTATTTTTCAAGTATCTTGTATACTTGCTAATTTTTGTCTTGTTTTTCTATTAATTATTAAAAATAGATTATTGAAATCTACAACTATTATAGTTGAATTCTCTATTTCTCCCTTTAATTAAATCAGTTTTATTTTATGTGGAGTCTCTATTGCTGAGTATGTTTTTAAAAAATATGCATATTCCCAATTAACTGACCTTTTTATCGGTATAAAATGTTTTTCTCTCTCTAGTAATAGCTTTTACTTAATGTCTATATTTTATTATATTTGCATGTACCACCAGATCACTTATGTTTATTGTTTGTATAGTATATATGTTTGTCCATCTTTTTGATATGGTTTGAATATTTGTCTCTTTCAAACTTCATGTTAGAATGTGATTCCCAATGTTGGAAGTAGGGCCAGGTGGGAGATGTTTGGATTATGAGGGTGAATCTCTCACAAATAGTTTTCCACTATTAGTGATAAGTGAATTTTCTCTCAGTTACTTGACACAAGGTCTAGCTATTTAAAGGTGTCTGGGGTCTTCCCCTTCTCCCTCTCTTTCTCCCACTCTCACCATGTAATATGGTGGCTCCTTTTTGCCTTCCACTATGTTTATAAGTTCTCTGAGGTCTCACCAGAAGCAGATGCCAGACCATGTTTTCTTTAAAGCCTGCAGAGCCATGAGCCAAATAAAACTTTTCTTTATAAATTACCCAGTCAGGTATTTATGGCAACACAAGAATGGACTTTTACTTTAAACCTGTTTGTGTCTTTCAACCTGAAATATGTCTCTTGATTATTGTATGTACATGGATCTTATTTTGGCTTAAGTCCAGGCTCACACTCTCCACCTTTTAATTCATTATATTCAATGTAATTTTTGATACCATTGGTTCTACATTTTCAAAAGTACTATTTGTCTTCAGTATATCTCATATGTATTTGTTCCTCTTTTCCTTCTTTACTATTGTAATTTGTATTAAATAGATATCTTCTAGTGTACCATTTCAATTTTCTTATGGTTTGTGTATGTGTGCATATAGAAAACTATATATACATCAATATATTATTATGTAAATATGATATGTACCATATGGATATGCATATACTTATATAAAACAACATTTAAAAAGGCTGTTGGTAAAGGTAAACACATAGGTAAATATAAATGACAGTATAAATATATTTATCTCTTAAGTAATTTAAAATAAAATTTTATAAAATGATATTTTTAAACCTGGTTTAAGTCTATATCATAGGTATAAAATTAGAGCAATAGGAGGTATTTTGTTTTCGATTTTTGTTGTTGTTCTTATTGTTTGTTTCGATATTCCAATTTCTATTTTTTAACAAAGATGCTGGGCATGAGGTTTTTCAAGTCTTCTCTACATCAACTCAGTGCCCTGTAACTTTGACATACTTCATTTTCTTGGCCTCCCTTGTCCTGGTATAACTACTACTCTGAAGGAGGTGAGTGGTGCAGAGGAACAGTGGGCTAAATCACAGTAGATTAATGTGCTTTTCATTATCTTTTAAAAATAAATGATTATTAATTATCTGTATACCTGTGATGAATTTCAAGAGTTCTATCATGGTCATTTTAAAAAATTTTATTTAATTTTATCATTTTTGGTGGGAGGAAGATGATTTGCTGAGCTCTGCTCCACCAAACTAGAAGTTCTTCCTTAGGAATCTGTGATGTATATTAGAATAGGACATTAGATTTAGGATATTGAAATAAATATTAATGTGTAAGTCATCATGTTTACTTCTAAGTAATTTTCCATTCATATTTAGAAAGGAATTTGTAATACCTCAATTTTGCCTCAACTATAATGAGGAACCAAGTGAGGGGCTTTTTGTATTTACTTAATTAAAAGCTGCTTTCTGGAAGTATTTTGTGAGGGTCTTAAGTTAGTATTAGCAGTAATAGAACTATGAGAAACACAGAGAGATAACATCTAAGAGATGGAATTGGAGTCACTGACTTGGAGGCTTTTCCTACCCCAAAATTCTACTTTTATGTTTGTTTGTTGTTTGCTTGCTTGCTTGCTTGTTTAACTCCCTACTAATCAACACTGATTGAGAAGTTTTCTAAATTTCTAAAGCATCAATTGAGAAGTTCAACTTCATTTTCCTAAGGTGGTAGAAATCACATTGTCATTCTTACTCAACTATTGGTTTCTCTAGAATATGTATTAGGTCTACAGAGGTTTAATCACTATATTCTTCTCATCCTTTTCACAGTGCCTGGCATGTAGTGGCCTCTCAAGAAAAGACTGTTAAATCCATAAGTGAGTACATTAGTAATAAATCTCCAACATGAACATATAATATACTCTTCACTACATAAACATACTCTGAAAGGCTAATGAGGTAGGTACCAGAACAATGATGTACCACAGACGACTATTTTTTTAATTAGTTAATTTGGTTACTGCTTTGACTTTGTCTCTTTTCTTATATGTTAGAGTATAAGTTATCTTTTTAAAAAAAAAAAGTTGATACTAGGAAACGTTCTCTAATTTACATGACTTTGGAAATGCTGTTGTCAAACTTCCATGAGGAGTTAAAATGTTCTACATGAAGCAAACTCAGAGTGGCAGTTTTACTATTTAGAAATTCTTCCCTGATCTTATATTTTAGTCTGAATATTTGACATTGCCAAATTAATGCTATTTTAGTTCATATTTAATGAAGCATTCGTGGTTGAAGGTAAATATGTAATATATGCTTCATTAAATTATTTTTTAACAGTTTAATGAAGTTAAATATTAGTAGTGATAGTTGGAGTCATCTGTTTTTTCTCCATTCCTCCTGCACAATTTCATTAGTAGATAAGGCTATTTTGTGTTCTTGATATAGTAAAATTACTCTTTCCAAATGTCAGACATAGGGATTTAAAAATAATTAACATGAAAAACTCAAAATAATAAATCTTTGTTCTGATTCAACTATAAAAATAATTATTTAATAGTTTACATGCAGATTTCTTTACTTTTTGTAAGTAATGGTCTATCCCTACACACATCAGACTGTTGGCTCACCGGATAGGCTAGGTTTGCTGAATTCATGTGTCATGGCTGATCCATCTGAAATACAAGCCACCATATGTCAGCTTACTTATTGATGATGGAAAAGAATCCTTTACAGGAAAGAATTTTAGAGCATTACTTGAGCAGTGTTTGTCTCTCTTCAAGAAAATTTTTATACTTACACAATTCTGTTTCTTTTTTCTCTTGCTTTTGTTCATTTACAATGCTGATGACATTTTAGCTCATTCAATGAGGTAGTAGCCCCATTGCTACTATCTGACAGTTTTCAAAGTCTGTGACATAAAATCTGGACATTAAAATCTTAGCTGGTGTTACCTTAAAGGGCCAGATTCTTTCACTTACATGCTTATAAGAAGATCCTATGGCACTGTGGACGCTCACTTTATGGTAAATCCTGCCTGTCCCTTTATGTACAGTTCATTTTATTTTCTTGCAGAGAAGTCTAACTAAAATAGTTTGGCCCAGTTATATTCCAGAAATGAACATAAGCTGCTGTTCTATCTATATGTGCCTCCCCAATGTGGAGAGAGCCATTTGAATTTGGAATGACTTATTTTGCCAAGTTCAATTAAATGTCAGCATATTAGAGAGAGAGAGAGGCCAAACAGATTTAGGTGACCAGCGTTTTACTGCAATATTCAAGTACAGAACACATTCAATACTATCAATGTCAGTAGAGGGATATACATTTCTGCTTTAATATTTCAGCATCTTTGCTACTGAAATATCTTGGGTAAAGGTTGCACATTTCACACAATGGCTGATTTTCACACCTTCAGTAAACAGAAAAGTGTATTTGAAATAATGTAATCGGTCTAGGATAATTTCTTGGTGAGAATTTCTTGTCTTTGCCCCAGTCATCTGTTTTCACACAAAAATTAAAGTTTCATCATTTCATAATACTAGCATCAATAAATGTTAATAGACTTTGACTTGTTCTGATAACATAGCAGCTGACAGATGCTTTTCTGAAGACAATAAAAAAGTGTTTATTCAAGCAGATAATATATATGGCATTTCTTAAACTTGTGCTACTCTAGAACAGTGTTTCTGAACCATATTGGTTTTCAGATGCTCATTATAGCCTTCAAGAGATTGCTAATAAAAGTTTTGATAGATTGCTCTCATTTCAGGTTTTCTAGATCTAGCAACAGACCCTTATTCTTTCTCTTTTCATCTCATTTTTGTGGTTATTTATTTTTCTTGCACCTAGGAAAATAAATAAATCTAATTTATGTCTTAGTAGAAGTATCACACCAATGAAACAATAATTTTGTTAATGATTTATAAACATAGGTCAAGATAAATCTTTGTAGTTATTGTCAAAATGTGCTATTCTAATAGGAATATAAGAGAGAGATAAAAATACTATAAAATCCATGTCAAATAATGTCATGCCCTGATGAAAATACATTCAGAATAGTAAAATAATGGCAATGTGCTTTCTGGAATTGAATTTGTCCTTAATGATGCAGGCTACACTGATTCTTGGTTGTCTAATTTGTAATGCTAAGCCATGAGTAGTGTTGACATTAAAATTTGAAATAGCTCCGTTATCAATGACAACTTACAGCAGCATCACTGATACATATTTTTAGTTGATTATTAAAATATTTATTTTGCCAGAGGGTAGTATTTTCATTCCTGATGTTTGATATTAGTAATAGCAGTAATCTTACAGTTCTCCCTTTGGGTATAGTAAAATTCTTTCAAGTGAAAGAGAATCAATCTTAGATTTCACATAAACTGGGAACATTTAACCACTATGGAGAGAAGCACTACTTGACACTGAAATTTTCTATCTCTGTACCCTACTTCGGCTGACTTGTGTTCGTTTTGTTTTGTTTTTACTTTTTCAATCATGTTAATATTAGTATACATTATGGTTATTTTCTTGGTTCAGGAGCAGCTTTTATCCTAGCATTCTAGACAGTGGATAATTTATTCTCTGAATGCTAAAGAAAAGAATGATGCCCATATCAATTTCCTTTAAAGCGCAATTACTATCTGTACATTGCAGAAGGGGTGATAAACAAGTTGACCACTTACTGTAATTATTGAACTATCAAAACTCACACACAGTCTCATAATGCATGTACCAGCTCTGTTAACTGACCCTTCCAGAGCATAGAGCATTCACTCAATCATTAATTCATGCACTCATCTCTTTAACATTCATTATATACTTCTAATGCATGCAAATGGTATTTGGATACTTAAATGAGTTGAATAATGATCTTCTAATACATGAGGTTTCCACTTTTTGGTTCATGTCAGGAGGTCATAGAGAGATAAATATCATATATGTGCCATGTATAGATGAATACATTTTATTTAACCAAATAGTAAAGATTTTATGGAACAATATTGTAAATAAATAGTCTCTCACAAACAGCCTATAAAATTCTTCCAAACATAATTTCATAATAAGCAACAATGGCATGCAAATTAATGTATAGATACAGATATCCAATTTAAATTAGACAAAAATTCCAGTTTGAATGGGGGTGTCTGTGCTATGGCTAAAAATAAGAGGTAGAAGAAATTTTTAGTGGTTAAGAACATGGTACTAAACTTCTGCCTGGAATTAAGCTAAGATCTCTGTTTATTGGCTGTGACCTTGGAAATGACAATACTTCTGGGTCTCCACTTGTTAATATGTATAATGGAGATTATTATAACTAGCTTCCTAGGTTTATGTAAAAATTTGGGAGATCATGCATGTAAATCCCTTAGTATCCTGCCTGGCCTAATGAGTAAATCCTCAATAATGTTAGCTATTGTTTTTATTACAGTTTCACACATGAGAAAATTTTGGCTTGGAAACCTCAAAACTTCTTTTTAGTTTAATTATTAATACACAAATATGCAACTACAGCATATTAAAAGAATCAGAAACTATAACAATCATGAAAGCAATGACAAATAGATATGCGTCACAAATGGCAAGTAGCCAGTTAAATTAGATCTAAAAAAAATTTTTTAAGACATAATGTTGTAGTTATTGATTTCAACATAAGTAACTAACAATGAGGATTTATTTATTTGCTTTCCATGTATAATAATTATACCTCCATTATAAAATATTCTAAGTAGAATGGTTAAAGATAAATAATTCCAGGAGATATTCTATCTTGAAATGGCACTTTAATTAAATTTGTCTAGACTTATTAGGAGGTATTACAGTATGTAGGCTCCATGAAAAATTGTGTGATTGAACAGCAGGAAGTGAGAATGTGTTTCCAACAATTGGAAGATGAACTATATCAATGAAATTACATACATTCTTTAAGTTTCAATTCAAATATTATCCTCTTCCTGATGTTTTCTCTTTTTAACTTCTCTTCAAAATTTTCTCTTCCTTCATCTCCACTATCTCTATTGTACATTCACCCTTCTTTATTTTTTAATACATATAGCTTTTTACTATATATCTCTCTTCCTGGCCTCAAGAGCAGACATCAGTCAAGTCTTATTGGGTTTGTAACTCCAGTTTTTGATTCTTTGCATGTGTTTTAAATACGAAGTTTGCATTTTTTATTTTTATTTTTTATTGATATGTAATAGTTATGCACATTGGCTATATGTGATATTTTGATACATGCATACAATGTGTAATGATCAAATCAGGGTAATTGGGATCTATATCACCTGAAATACTTATTATTTCTTATTTTTTATTTCAAGGCCACAATAACCAAAACCGCAATGTACTGGTAAAAAACAGACACATAGAACACGAAAACAGAATAGAGAACCCAGAAATCAAGCCGCACACCTACAACCATCTGATCCTTAACAAAGTTGACAAAAATAAGCAATGGAGGAAGGACACTCTATTCATTAAAGGACTTTGAGATAACTGGCTATCTATACGCAGAAGAATAAAACTGAACCCCTATACTGATTACCATAAACAGAAATTAACACAAGATGCACTAAAGACTTAAATGTAAGACCTCAAACTATAAAAATCCTTGAAGAAAACTTAGTAAATACCCTTACAGACACTGGCTGGCTTTGGAAAGAAATTTTTGACTAAGCCCTCAAAAGCAATTGCTACAAAAACAAAAATTAACAAGCGGGATTTAATAAAACTAAAGAGGTTCTGTATAGCAAAAGAAACTATCAATAGAGTAAACAATACCCTATAGAATGGGAGAAAATATTTCCAAATCATTCATTTGAGAAAGGCATAATATCCATAATCTCCAATGAGCTTAAACAATTCAACAAGAAAAAAACAAAATCCCCATTAAAAACTGGGCAAAGGACATGAACAGAGATTTCTCAAAAGACAGAGAAGCGACAAACATAAAAATGTTATAAATTTTGAATACAGTGTAGAATTATTAAGTTAAGCCAATTAACACATCCATCATCTCAAATATTTAACATTTTTGTAATGAGAGCATTAGAAATATACATTCTTTGTGATATTGAAATGTTAATATCATGTTAATGCTAATATTAAATTATTAGCTATATTTAGCATGCTGTATAATTTATTTTCAAAAATTTATACTTATTTCTTCTGAGATACTGTAGCCTTTGACTACGATAATGGATATTTTTTAATTGAAGATTTGATGAGAAATTGAGAGGTGCTTGTATGGCTAGAATGATGATAAAATACAGCCTCATTTCTTCTTTGTTAAAAACATAATTTGAATTCTTAAGAGATTTACAAGTTTCAAAATTAAAAAGTATTCTAAAATATTCAGAAATTTTGTAAGTTGGGCTACCTACTATATTCATGGGATTTATTTATGCAGTATTACGACATGAAGCTAAATGGTTGTAAATGTGCTATATGAATGTCTATTCAGATGTGGTTATTCCTATAACAGATAAATATGTTTTTGCTACTTGATAGGGCAATGGTAAAAGTATAAGAAATATGCACATTCAGATTTCTAAACATATATTTTCTCCACAGCAGATTTAGTAGGCATGCAAAGAAAGTTTTAACAGTGCTTCACGTAAGGTTAAAATTAATGCAGAGTGCCTGCTCTTACTGCTAATATAAGCCAGAAACATAATCATATACCAAGCCACTGGTAGTTCCCAAACTTGCGTGCCATTAGCTGGAATGTTTCAATAAAAATAAATGTCGAACATACGCATGTCTCTGTCTTATCCTCAGAGATACATAACTTAATTGATTTGGGGTAGAGATTATTATTTCATTGGTCTATGGGGGCAGGGAGTGGAGCTGAGTTTTGAAATTTTTAAAATTCCCCAAGTGATATTAATGTGCAAAACAGTTTGGGAACTTCTGCACTAAGCAATTATTCTTGTTTTAAAACGTTTGCCCTCATCTTCAGCAAGAACAATTTCCCATTAGTAAAACTGCTAATTCTGTAATGAAACAAAACCAAACCTCCATTCCTTTCTGTAAAGAGATTTACCAGGCCAATTCCATAAAGCCTTACAGTAAGGTTAATGTTGCATAAATGTGTTGAATTAAAGATTCCTTAAAGGGAACTTTATATTTGTGAACATATAAATATTTATTTAGTATTATGCCCAATTTTAAAATTTTAGCAAATTTTGTAGAAAACGAAATCCTATCCAAATTCTATAGAACTGTTTTGATCTGGTAAAGAATGGAAAACTATATAGAGCACTGTTTTCCTTATTTTTTATTATATTAAGAGAAGTTCACCATATCCTGTTGTTCTCAGTGTGGTCTGGGATTTTCCATGATTCTATAATTTTCTCATGGAGCATATGTTAGGAACCTTAGCAGTTGTTCAGTTTACTGGATGTCAAATCTGATACTGCCTAGGACAGAATCCCTTTAAGAGAAGAATTCAAACATGTTTTACAAACTCCCCAACAAGTTATTGTAGCAATCATGTTACTGAAATGTTTTCTATCTCTGTTCTTTTTTATACATATAAAAAGTGAGTGGCTGGGATTTAGTGATTTCTGAAATTCACTCTATTTGGAGGCTTAGCTGGAACTAAAATCTATCATTTATCACTTTCCCCCACTTTAAGTGTTTTTCTTAAAAGCTATATGCATTATTATTCACTAATGACCCTGGCTTATACTTTTAAATTAATATGATCTGTCTGTTTCACCTTAAAATCTTCCTGTACTTTCATGTTTTCAGTCTTCCTTCAAGTCTGTCAGTAATGTATGTTCTTCTTTATTGCTTATACTTCTCTCCAACTGTTTTCATGGTTACCACCTCTTTTTTCTTCTAAGATCAATGTGCTGTTTCATTTGCTTTCTAGGATCAATATTTTTTCAGATGCTCCACAGGCCTTTTAAGGATACTTTCTTTGGATTGTTATATTACCCCCATTTCTTTTTTGCTTAGAAACCACTTTTCTACTTTTAGTTGGTGAGGGTGGAAAACAAAATAATCTTTAGCTTTGGATAAAATACATATAAAACTAACCTGATCAGCCTAATTTATGTATTTTAAAATCTCATTCTTCCCAGGAAATTAAACAACAATAAAGATACAATTAACAATCTAAAATATTAAATGCAATCTAAATACTAAAACTGGCTCTGTTGAGGACTACCAAATTTATTTACCAAAGCTTATGTTTGTTAGAAATCCAAGCTTTGTGTGTGAGAGGAAGAAGGAGAAAAGGAGACAAGAGTTATTTCACTCTATTTGCAATTTCTATTTAATAAAGTGGTAGATTAAATAAATACTAGAGTAACAGCATAAGTTGTGAATATTTTTGTGGTGTCAATATAATTCACTGTGGTGTCTAGTAAATTTAATTTATGAACAAAAATTAATAAAAATTCTGTCCTATCAATCATAACTTTGGAATAGTTAGAGGGTAGTGATGATCTGGAAGAGCCATGGTAACATATGAGAAATGAAAGTATGAGAAAATAAAAGGCTGAGTGCAGTTCCTCATGCCTATAATCCAAGCACTTGGAGAGGCAGAAGCAAATGGATTACTTGAGGTCAGAAGTTTGAGACCAGCCTGGCCAACATGGTGAAACCTCTTCTCTACTAAAAATACAATTTAGCCAAGTCTGGTGGCAAGCCCCCCTACTTCAGAGGCTGAGGAAAGAGAACCTCTTGAATCCCGGTGGCAGAGGTTGCAGAGAGTAAGATAACACCACTGCATTGAAGCCTGGGTGACAGAGTGAAACTCTGTCTCAAAAAAAAAAAGAAAGAAAGAAAAGAAAAGAAAAGAGAGAATTGAGAAAAAAAAAAGTGGAACATGTTCAGTTTTGATATCCTAGTTTTGGGAAATTAACTGTGCTGAAGACCATTTATAAAACTACTTGAACCTCTCATTCAAACATTTCTGTCATGATTTTAATTTTTATTTATTTTTAATTGTACTTTGGGCTCTGGGGTACATGTGCATACCCTGCATCCTGCAGGATTGTTGCAATAGGTACATGCATGCCATGCTGGCTTGCTGTCTCCATCCCCGCCATTGCCTACATCAGGTATTTTCCTGGTGTTATCCCTTCCCAACTTCCCTGCCCCACCCCCTCGCCCCACCACTGTCCCTTTCCTTCTTTCCCCTCCACCCCTTCACCTGCCCCAATCAGTGTTGTTCCCTTCCCTGTGCCCAAATGTTCTCATTGTTCATCACCACCTATGAGTGAAAACATGCGGTGTTTGGTTTTCTGTTCTTGTATCAGTTTGCTGACAATGTTGGTTTCCAGATTCATCTGTGTCTCTGCAAAGGACATGAACTCATTGTTTTTTATAGCTGCAGAGTATTCCATGGTATGTATGTGCCACATTTTCTATGTCCAGTTTATCATTGATTGGCATTTGAATTGGTTCCAGGTCTTTGCTATTGCAAACAGCACTGCGATGAACAGACGTGTGCATGTGGCTTAATAATAGAATGATTTATAATGCTTTGGGTATATACCCAGTAATGGGATTGCTAGGTCAAATGGAAATTCTGTTTCTAGATCCTTGAGGAATCACCACACTGTCTTCCACAATTGGAATTTATTTACACTCCCACCAACAGTGTAAAAGTGTTCCTATTTCTCCGCAACCTCTCCAGCATCTGTTGTCTCCAAATTTTTTAATGTTTGCCATTCTGACTGGTGTGAGATGGTATCTCAATGTTGTTTTGATTGGCATTTCTCTAATGACCAATGATAGTAAGCATTTTTTCATGTTTGTTGACCGCATAAATGTCTTCTTTTAAAAAGTGTCTGTTCATATCCTTCACCTACTTTTGAATGGTTTTGTTTGTTTTTTTCTTGTAAATCCACTTTAGTTCTTTGTAGAGTCTGGATATTAGCCCTTTGTCAGATGGGTAGATTGCAAAATTATTTCTCGTTCTGTTGGCTACCAGTTCATTCTAATGATTTTTTTTTTTTTTGATGTGAAGAAGCTCTTTAGTTTAATTAGATCCCATTTGTCTACTTTGGCTTTTGTTGCCATTGTTTTTGGTATTTTAGTCATGAAGTCCTTGCCTATGCCTATGTTCTGAATCATTTTGCCTAGGCTTTCTCCTAGGGTTTTTATGTTGTTAGTTCTTATATTTAAATCTTTAATCCATCTGAAGTTAATTTTTGTTTATGGTGTAAGGAAGAAGTTCAGATTCATCTTCCTGCATATGGCTAGCCAGTTTTCCCAGCAACATTTATTTAACAGGGAATCATTTCCCCATTGCTTGTTTTTATCAGGTTTGCCAAAGATCAAATAGTTGTAGATGTGTGGCGTTGCTTCCAAGGCCTCTGTTCTGTTCCATTGGTCCATATCTCTGTTTTGATACCAGTATCATGCCATTTTGATTACTGCAGCATTGTAGCATAGTTTAAAGTCAGGTAGCATGATGCTTCCAGCTTTGTTCTTTTTGCTTAGGATTGTCTTAACCAAAGACAAAAACCACATGATTATCTCAATAGATGCAGAGAAGGTCTTTGAAAAAATTCAACAGTGCTTTATGCTAAAAACCCTCAATAAACTATGTATGGATAGAACATATCTCAAAATAATAAAAGCTATTTATGACAAACCCACAGCCAATATCATACTGAATGGGCAAAAACTAGAAGCATTCCCTTTAAAAACTGGCACTAGACAAGTGTGCCCTCTCTCACCACTCCTATTCAATATAGTATTGGAAGTCCTAGCCAGAGCAATTAGACAAGAAAAAGAAATAAAGGGCATTCAATTAGGAAAAGAAGGAGTCAAATTGTCTCTATTTGCAGATGACATGATTGTATATTTAGAAGACCCCATTGTCTCAGCCCAAAACCTCCATAAGCTGATAAGGAACTTCAGCAAAGTCTCAGGATACAAAATCAATGTGCAGAAATCACACACATTCCTATACACCAACAACAGAGAGCCAAATCATGAGCGAACTCCCATTCACAATTGCTACAAGGAGAATAAAATGCCTAGGAATACAACTAACGAAGTATGTAAAAGATCTCTTCAAGGAGAACTACAAACCACTGATCAAGGAAATAAGAGAGGACACAAACAGATGGAAAAACATTCCATGTTCATGGTTAAGAAGAATCAATATTGTGAAAACGGCCATACTCCCCAAAGTAATTTATAAATTCTGTCATGATTTTTTAATCTATAGGCATAACCTCAGAAGACAGGTTCTTTCTTAAGGAATATTAAATTTTTTAGACAGAGTGGAAATAATCTAACTTAATTCTATCCCCTATTAGTATATTTGTTAAATTATAAGTTATATTCTATAACCCTATATCCTGATATGTTGCAAAATTTCAAATTTCTTCATACAAGTGCATTGATAAGAACAAAGATTTTGAAAGAAACAGACACTGGTTGAATCTTGGCTCTGTTATATACTACCATATTTATTTTAAAATTTTATTAAAATTTATAGAGTCATTGTTGGATTTATGGGCTATTAATACAAAATAATGAGGATGACACTAGTCACATATTACAGCCAAATAAATGGTGGTATTTATAAGCGACTATTTTCCCAAACATGTAATACCTTCCTTTAACTGTCAAAATGTTAACACTTTAAAAACATTTTGTAGAGTATATATCTACAAAGTCCTCATGTTTCACTACCATATTTAACAGTGGAACAGAATAGAAATGTTATTTTTAAGTAGTGCCCAAAGATGTAGCATTTCTTAGAGCTGTCTTAGAGACTGTGAGTTAAGAAACAGATGAGCATTTGCATGAGTAGACATGCTTCAACCCAGAAAACTTATTATGGCTGTTTATATATCAGAGTTCTTTCTAAAATTTTCTTAGAATATTGACTTCTACTGCTTTAAAATGTACAAAGCCAAGTGTAGTGGTGCATACCTGTAGTACCAGCTTACTCAGGATGCTGAGGCAGGAGAATCAATTGAGCCCACGAGGTCGAGACTAGCCTACAAAACAGAGAGATCCCATCTCAAAGACAAATGCACAAAAACTAAAATAAATATTAATATATCAATTTCCTAAGACTCTTTTTTGCAAACATGTAACACATAGAGAAAAACTTATAGTACAATTAATACCCATATATCCTCACCTAGGTCAATCAATGATTGATAGAGATCTTTTCTTTTCTGGATCATTACAACTTATTCCTAAATATTTCAGTGTATACTCCTTAGAAAAATGCCATTTTTCTACATAAGCCTGAGCCGAACATAATTATCACATCCAAAAAACATAATATTGATAGAAAATTATAACCTATTATAAACGCCTTATTCAAAGTTTTTCCAATCGTTCAATTACAACCATTGAAGTTTTATTGAAAACTTCAGTATCCTATGTTGTTATTTAGTTGCCATGTCTCTTTATTATAAACTGAAACCATTTTCTAATCTTTTTTGGCTGTCTTTCATTGCATTTTTAAATATCTTTCATTGCATATTTTTTAGATTCTAAGCAGCTTGTTTTATAGAATGAGCCACAGATCTGTCTAATTGCTTCTTTTGATTAGATTGGGGTTTTTTAATGTTGGCAAAAAATGTTCCATGATGTCAATTTCATCTCACTACTGGTGATATTCAATTCAATCACTTTGTTAAGGTGATATTCACAACATTTCTACCCTATAAAGATAACTGTCCCATTGTAATTAACATGTAATTTATGGGAAGATATTCTGAGACTCTTTGAATATCCTCCCCAAGTACGCTTTAGCCAGTGCTTTTAGTAGTTATCTTAATCCATTTCTTCTACATTTATTAGTTACACCTTCTGTAGTGGTTTCTTCTTGCGCCATGGTTTAGTTTACTTTCAAAAATTATTCAGGTAGATTAATATATTAACTTTAATTCATTATAACTCCTTATCATCATTTATTCATGTCCATGCTAAAATTGTCCCACATTGAGCCAATGAAAAGTTCTTCAACATTCTACCTCTGTTTTTAAATCGTGTCTTTACTTTCTAGCACAAGTTGCATAGGAAACTTCAGACATAAAAGTTGAATACTGGCTTACTTTTTATCTTTCTGCTACCACCTTGGAATATAGCATTTGTCAAAAGAGTGGTTTATTTTATCTTAGGATGGATTTTAGAAACTAAAATCTGAACACTGGGTTTCCTTACTGACATTCTGATGTCATGTGTGTAGGCCATATCAGCAAATACTACCTAACATATGTAAATATGTACCTATTATCATTTTTAATCTAGCCTTTAGGCTAAATAAGAGTCTATACTGATTCTCTAAGTCTAATTCAGTACTACAAGTTTTATTCTGATCTTCCTTCTTGTTTAACTGTAACTTCCATCTATGACAGTAAAAAAAGTGACTCCAACCATGCACTGTTCATTTATTTACATCTTTGTTAATGCCGGTATACTTGTATGAGTTCAGAATTATAAACCTACAGCACAGTGAGAAACAAATTTGCCAGCTTGGTAGAATCTATGTATAGTTTCTTTAGTCTTCAGGGTTAAAGTTTCCAATGAAGATATCACTTTATGAAGCTTATTAGGTCAGTTCCCTTTTGACCCCAACCACTTCGGTGTGACTGTATCATACATTTGTAATACAGTTAGATCCATTTGTGAAAGTCTGCATTCCATCAAAGGATCCCCTTAGCATCCAGGTCATTCTGTTGCAGTTGTTTTTAGTTTGCTTTCATCAAAGCTCACTCTTCTGTAATATATAGCTCAATGTGTGTTGACAAATGATTGGAGTTCACTACTTCTATACCATGTAAACAATAGCTTCTTCAAACTAAAATCTCCCTTTTCTAACAATCACCCTACTCCTCCAGTTCTTGGCAGCTACCAATCTGTTTTCTATCTCCAAGGTTATGCTTATTGTAGAACATCAAGTGAATGGAATCAAATAATATGTATAGCCTTAGGCCCAGCTTTTTTCTCTTAGTAAAATATCCATGTTTCTTTAAAAATCAATTGCTCATTCCTTTTCTTTCTTTTCTTTTCTTTTTTTTTTGGATCACTCAGTCGTATTCCATAGTATGAATATATGACAGTTTACCCATTATCCATCCTGTTGAAGAATGTCTTGCTTCCATTACTTTTTCTTTCTTTTGTTCTGAGACAGAGTTTTACTCTTGTTGCCCAGTTTGGAGTGCAATGGCACAATCTTGGCTCACTGCAACCTCTGTCTCCTGGTTTCAAGTGATTCTCCTGCCTCAGCCTCCCGGGTAGCTGGGATTATAGGCATGTGCCACTGTACCTGGCTAATTTTGTATTTTTAGTACAGATGGGGTTTCTCCATGTTGATCAGGCTGGTCTGGAACTCCCAACCTCAGGTTATCTGTCCACCTTGGCCTCCCAAAGTGCTAGGGTTATAGGCATGAACCACTGCAACCAGCTTGTTGCTTCCATTTCTTTCTGAAACTGCGAAAGTATTTACATACAAACATTTGTGTAAACATAAGTTTGCAATTCACTTTGATAACTAGGAGTGGGATTCCAGTGTCTTCCAGAAAGGCTTTACTATTTTAAATTCTTATCAGCATTGAATGAGAAAGTACCTGTTGTTCCCCTATAAATTTCTATAGAATTGTTTTATATCATGGTATATTACTAATTTTTTTTTTGTGTATATGAGTTCATTATGGGGATTTTATGCATATTATCTTATAAACTGCTAATATAGCTCATTTTATTTCTTTTCCAATTATTATGCCTTTACTAATTTTTCTTTAATTATAGCAGTTAATAACACACACAAAAAAGAAATCTCAACAGCACTGTCAGTATGTTGTCCTTTTACTTGACCTTAGTGGGAAAGTGGGAATGTCTCTATATATGTGTATATGTGCATATGAAACGATCCAATAACTCCTATTTCAGCAATGATTGTTATGAAAAATTGGCATTGGATTTTGTTGACATCCCTTTCCATTTACGCAAGACACATTGCTTCCTTAATGTGAACATGTTTGCTGTTATTTAATTTAGAACTTTTCTGAATTAAAAAAAAAATATTTACTGTCAGAATAGTCTATGAGTTGGGTAGATTTTTTGATGTCCTCCTTATTTGATTTAACGATTAACTTTATACTGTTTTCATAGAATCTACTTAAAAGTTTTACTTCATTTTCTGTGATTTAGAATGTAGCATTGGATCTACTTAGTCTTCGAAGCTTTGGTAGGATTTTCCTATGAAACTATTTGGGTGAGCTGAGGTTTTATTGTTATTGTTATTTTTTGTTTTCTCATTTTTTTGTGTGAGATAATTTTTTGATACCTCTTCTGTTTTCCTGAGTTATATTTTCCTATGTCCTTCTAAGAAACTGTTGCAAGCTTTAATCAACTATAATCAATCAAAGGTCTTTATTCTAACACCACTTGGATTTCAGATTTGCTGATCTCTTTTGGAAGATGGTGAATGGTGAAGGACTCATTCACCATCTCTGATTACCATGGACTGTGGCCTTTATTTTCAGTCTTCTATTATTTACTCTTTATTCTTTGTGTAGGTGTTTGTTTTAACCAATTTAAAGCTCTCCATTTAAGTACTCATCATTGCTACTACAATAGAGAGTAGCTTCCTCCCATAAGTGATAAAAATGTTTATTAGAGAAAATGGCTGCATAATTCCACAATTCTTGATCTCTTTATAATAATGAACTTTCTTTTCCTGGCCATGCTATCTGTGATTGCATTCTCTGCTGGATGCCAAAAATCAAGGAATGTTTTAAATTCTTGATGATGGAAAAGTTACTTTTTGGTCAGGGTCTCAGCTGAAAATTGTTTATACACATTTCATAGCAGCATGACATTACCTATGTCCTTTAGAGCTATTAAAAATCAAAACAAAGACTTATTATTCAATTCTACTAAACCTATTTTAAAGTATTTGACTAATTTATTAAAAACTATCATGTTTTTTCTTTGAGAGCCTTCCCCATATTCACTTCAAATAAATCTTGTTACTAATTGTGTCTATGTTGTTACAGTCATGAAGTGTTCAACCCAATTCACAGTTTGTATTTGTGTGGCCAAGACTCACATCCAATATTCACAACTATCCTATACATAGAAAACTAAGCCTGGACACGTTGGCTCATGCCTGTAATTCCAGCAGTTTGGGAGGCTGAGGCAGTCAGATCACAAGGTCAAGAGATGGAGACCATCCAGGCTATCATGGTGAAACCCCGTTTCTACTAAAAAATACAAAAAAAAATAGCTGGGCGTGGTGGCATGCACCTGTAGTCCCAGATACTCAGGGGGCTGAGGCAGGAGAATCACTTGAACCCAGGAGGTAGAGGATGGTGAGCCGAGATTCTGCTAGTGCACTTCAGCCTGGCAACAGACTGAGACTCTGCCTCAAACAAACAAACAAACAAACAAACAAAACTGCATAGTGAACCTCAGAATATAACAAATAAGACTGGTTAATGGCCAGATTCATCATTTTGAGAAATAATTTATGTTTCTCAACAATTAATTTCGTCAATTACATAATTGTTTGATTTCGGAGTGCTTTATATTGGTTGTTCCTTTCTATGTTTAGTGCTTCTTTCAGGAGCTCTTGTAAGGTAAGCCTGGTGGTGATGAAATCTCCTAACAATTGCTTGTTCATAAAGGATTTTATTTCTCCTTCGCTTTTGAAGCTTGATTTGGCTGGATATGAAATTCTAAGTTAAAAGTTCTTTTCTTTAAGGATATTGAATATTGGCCCCCACTCTCTTCTGGCTTGTAGGGTTTCTGCCTAGAGATCTGCTGTGAGACTGATGTATTTCTCTTTCTGGGTAACCTAACTTTTCTCTCTGGCTGTCCTTAGTATTTTTTCCTTCATTTCAACCCTGGTGAATCTGATGATTATGTGCCTTGGGGTTGCTCTTCTAGAGGAATATCTTTGCAGTGTTCTCTGTATTTCCCGGACTTGAATGTGGGCCTGCCTTGCCAGGTTGAGGAAGTTCTCCTGGATAATATCCTGAAGAGAGTTTTCCAGCTTGGATTCATTCTCTCCATCACATTCAGGTACACCTAACAAAAGTAGATTAGGTCTTTTCACATAATCCCATATTTCTTGTAGGCTTTGATCATTTCTTTTTACTCTTTTTTTTTCTAATCTTGTCTTCTCATTTTATTTCATTAAGTTCATGTTCAATCTCTGATATCCTTTCTTCTGGTTGGTTGATTTGGCTATTGAAACTTGTGTATGCTTCACAAAATTCTCATGCTGTTTTTCAGCTCCATCAAGTTATTTATATTCTCCTCTAAGCTGTTTATTCTCATTAGCATTTCATTTAACCTTTTTTCAAAGTTCTTAGTTTCTTTGCATTGGGTTACAACATGTCCTTTTAGCTCAGAGAAGTTTGTTATTACCCACCTTCTGAAGCCTGCTTCTGTCAATTCATCAGACTCATTCTCCATCTAGCTTTGTTCCCTTGCTGATGAGGAGTTGTGATCCCTTGGAAGAAGAGAGGCATTCTGGTTTTTGGTGTTTTCATCCCTTTTTCACTGGTTTCTTCCCATCTTCATGGATTTATCTACCTGTGGTCTTTGTAGTTGGTGACTTTCAGATGGGGTGTCTGAATAGGCGTCCTTTTTGTTGATGTTGAAGTTATTTTTCTTTTACTTTTCCTTCTAACAGAAATGCCCCTCTGCTTTAGGACAGCTGGAGGTCCACTCCAGGCCCTGCTTGCCTGGGGATCACCTAAGGTGGCTGCAGAAAAGCAAGGGTTGCTGCCAGTTTCTTCTTCTTTTATCTTCATTCCAGAAGGGTACCTGTCAAATGTCACCCTGAACTCTCCTTTCGGAGGTGTCTCTGGATATCAGGGGTTAGGGAGCTGTTTGAGGAGACCATCTGTCCCTTACAAAAGCTCAAGTGCTGAGCTGGAAACTTCAGCAATGCTGGGCAGATACGTTTAAGTCTGCTGCAGTGGAACTTATAACTGCCTTTTCTCCCAGGTGCTCTGTCCTGGGAAGGTGGGGCTTTATTTATAAGTTCCTGACACGCTGCTGCCTTTTTTCAGAGATGTCTTGCCCAGCAAGAAGGTAATCTAGTCACATTCTGCCAGCAGAGGTGTTGCTCAGCTACCGTAGACTCTGCTCAGCTGCTGTGTGAACTTCCTTGTTTTTTTTTTTGTTTTGTTTTTTTTGTTTTTTTTTTTTTTTTTTTTTTTTTACAGAAGTACAGTTAGAACTGCCTCAGTAACGGCCGTCTGCCTCAGTTATGGTGGACTGTCTCAGTCAAGGCAGATTGCCTCAGTAATGGCAGACTGCCTTGGTAATGGGGGACTGCCTTGGTAATGGCAGACTGCCTCAGAAATGGCAGACTGCCTTGGTGCCCTGGTAGTGGTAGACTGTCTCGGTAATGGGTGACACCCTTCCCCCTACTGAGCTGGACTGTCCTGGGTCTAGCTGCACTTGCTGGGAAACTCAATCCAGAGTGTTTCACATTGCTGGTCTTTGTAGGATTGGGACCCAGTGATCCAGATCACCTGGCTCCCTGTTTCAGCCACCTTTTTTCAGTTGAATGGATGGCTCTGTCTCCCAGGCATTCCAGGCACCAGTTGAAATGGCTGCCTGGATTTGTGTGAGTTTTGTGCGAAGACCCGCAGCAGTGGCTGAAACAGACATAATGTAAGCTTGTGGTGCTTTTCAGCTCAGGAATCTCCTGGTCTGTGGGCAGCAAAAACTGGTTGGGAAATGTGGGGATCACTCATTTTTAGTTATTTATATAAGATAAAGACTTGATATTAGAAGAAATGTCAGAGAAGTGTTTTAAAATGGTTTTATACTTAAGTAATTGAAGAATTTCCCCTAAAGGTAGTGCTAGTTCACTCACTTCTTCCATGTTATGTATTGTGTTCAAAGCATCTATAAGAGATTCTCTTTCTCTGTCTCAAATCTCATACACAAATTAGAGTGCTCTAGCATCACCACCTACCACTTACTACAGTTATCATCTTAATAGTGAATAGTAGTGACAGACAAAAAGCTCCTTCCAGGTTGTTTCTTTTTTCTTCTCTCTCTCTCCCTGTCTCTGTTTACTGCTCAATAGAGAATTTCTTGGTGATGTTCTGTTTGCTGGAGGTGTTAAGGAGCAATGTGCAAACAATGTATATAAGAGAAAATGTTGTCTTTCTTTGGTCCTTTCTTTCCAGTAAAGTGCTAGACAACAAATAGAAATGATGAAAAAAAAAATCAGGACACATTTTAGTCACGTTTATATTCTCATTAACGAATGGACCAGATGAAGACCTTCCTTGAAAAAGTAAGATCGTTACATCAAATATGTTCCTTATAGCTTTTAAGATCCCTCGGTGTCACTTAAATTATTGCTGAAAGTCTGTGGCTTATTGATAACCGGTTTCTTTTTATTTCTATAAGAAAGTATGGTAAATAGTGAATTCAGAGACAGAGCACTTGGACTTTAAGTGTTTCTAGCATCCAGCCTGTTGTCCTAAAAATTTGTGCACTTTAGAAATGATTTCTTCTTTAATCTGGTCTTTCTAAATTAAGAGTCAGAAAACTACCAACCTTGGGCCATATCTAGCCTTCTGCCTGTTATTATAAATAAAGTTTTATTGGATCACAGTAATGCCCATCTGTTTAGGTATTCCTGGCTGCTTTCCTGCTACAATAGCAAGGCTGAGAAATTGCAACAGATAACACACATAGCCTGCAAAGCCTAAAATATTTATTTTCTATGCTTCTATAGAAAAAGTTTGCCAATGCTTGCATTAAATAGTTGTACTTTGGTTCACTTGTAAAGTAGCTTCTCTTACTCTGTTTATATTCTCTGTTCTTTAATGATTTAAATACTGCTGGTAGAAAAATCATTAACAAGTAAGGGACAGAATCAGAAATGCTTTCTATTTTGCTACTCACTGTTACATATGAAAATGAAAAACAGATTCATTTATGATCTCAATTTCAACTGGTCATTAGGAATAGATTCATGATAGATAGATAGATATAAATATGAGCTATATATTTAGATGATTTATCCATATGGGTTCCCAATGTGACTTATAAATTTTTTTTAATTAACTTTACAAACAACATGTCATTTCCTAGGTCCCGTCAGATTCTTCTTTAGTAACCCACTCAAGTGCAGCATGTTAGCTCTTATCCCATTTTTATCTGTTTTATCACCAAACCAATCTCATATTTCTTCTACAATATCTTACATAATTTGGTCATTAGCTGTCCGTGGTAGATTGATCACATGTGGCAATTTATCCCCCACCAAGGAACCTAAATTAGATATTTTACAGAAATATAGTTGTGTAAATCAGGAAAGAAACACAGAACAGGAAAAGAGTGACAGTGAAGGGCAAATATAGAAGCATATTTGGAAGACTGAATGTTAGTTTAAATGTGACTTAGCAGCCAGAAAAAGCTACAATCTGCTAAGTAAATAGAAGGCTAATTTGCCATTAAGAGATCCAAAGTGGAAAACCATTAGGGAAACAACTGGGGAATTCTTAATAAAATCTTTTGTTTGTTTTGATAAATACATTATGTTATGAGACAGGTTAACATGAAAAGAAAAGTTGGGTGAACCGTTTTTGTAATTCTTTTATAAGCCTAAAATTATTTCAAGGTAAGTTGTTTTAAGAGACACTTTCATGTCATTTAACAGTTCAGCATCTAGTAGGGAAACTCATGGATAGAAATGTCAACAAAAAAATCAATAGAAATGAATGTCATGCCAAGAAAGCTCTGATGATGGTTTCCCCCAAGTACCACGGTAACCCAGGGTAATTACTGATAACCCAACAATACTATAGGAAATGGAAGAACCTAGATATCAGGCAAACCTTCTTGGAAGAGGTCTTTCCACACTTTGTTGTAAAAAATGAGTAAGAGTTACCAAGGGTCTATAGTCTGAGTATGTTCCCTAAAAATCCAAAAGCACCAGTATTGGGAAATAGAGCCTTTGACGAAGTGTTTAGGTCAATCAGGGCTTTGACCTAACGAATGGGTTAATGCTATAGGGTACTAGAGAAGTGATTAAGAGAGGAAGGTTTTAAATACTATTAATTGAGTAAAACTTGAGTAAAGTATAATTTAGTATCATTTGGATTTGGGACTGTTGAAAAGGGAAAATCCAGAATGAACTGGGGTGATTTCTTAGAAAACTAGTTGCCAAAAACTACCAGTCACCAAGATTTAGAAAAAAGGAGCAAGCAGGTTTGGCTGCAGGGAAAGACTGTAGGGAATCAATTCCATTTTTACCTGTTATTTTCAGCTGGACACAAAATTATTTTATGAGGCTGTTAAAACTCAGCAGAGTCACTCTACGTAAGCTATAAATTTAGAAGTCATTTTCTATTTGATACTATGGAATTAAATATATTTGCATAGGGAAAGTTGTTAAAACTCAGCAGAGTCACTACATTAGCTATAAATTTAGAAATCATTTTATATTTGATACTATGGAATTAAATATATTTGCATAGGGAAAGTTTAAAGTGAAAAGAACAAACAAAAATAAAACTAGGAACACCAACATTTGATTAAAGTGAAGGAAGATAACACTGCAAAGGAAATTAAAACAATCTAACACAGAAAAACAGGAGGAGAAACAAAGAAAAAGTTAGTGGTTTCCCAGGAGGTAAAAGAAAAAAAGTTTCAAGAAAAAAGGAGAACCCAAAACTCCCAAGTGTTTTGGGTATCAAAGTATAAAACAATTAAACATAGTTAAAATTTGTAACTAGCAACTCATTGATAAACTTAAAAAAGCTATTTTAAAAGTCAGAATAAGGTCTATCGAATTGGTTAAAGAAATACAGAAGAGATGACACTTTTGACTTTTATATGCAAATGATAAAAATATCATTAAAGGGTTCTTTATGATGGTATAAATTGTAATCACATGTATATAATTAATACAAAGTGCAAGTAGAAAGGCTGGAGAAAGGAGAAAAAGACAGAATTCATGATAGAAAAATCCTCTGAGGATCTTAAATGAAATTGAGTCCTCGACCCGAGTGTAAATTTTACTGTTGATCAGGAGACAAGACTTCTTTAAAATATAAAAGCCAATAGAGAAGGGATAACCAAATAAATTATAGAACACCTCCCTGAGCTAAAGAAATACTTCAAACTAAAATGACTTAGCTTGTTGGGCACCTTTAATACTAGAGATAAATATCTATCCGAAACAACTTCAGCAATGTGTTTAAATTGAAAAATAAAAACCATTTTAGGCCTTGAAAAAGACCAAAGAGGTAAACTATTTGTTTCTACTATCTGCAATACAGAAAACAAGAAAGGCTAAAAAACATGTACAGTTTGTGAGACAAAACCAACTGTGATCTCATTCATGATTTGGCTCTCTGCTTGTCTATTGTTGGTGTACAGAAATGCTTGTGATTTTTGTATATTGATTTTTATCCTGAGACTTTGTTGAAGTTGCTTATCAGTTTAAGGAGGTTTCAGGCTCAGAAGATGGGGTTTTCTAGATATACAATTATGCCATCTGCAAAGAGAGACAATTTGACTTCCTCTCTTCCTAACTGAACATTCTTTATTTCTTTCTCTTTCCTGATTGCACTGGCCAGAACTTCCAATACTATCTTGAACAGGCACAGTAAGAGAGGGCATCCCTGTCCTGTGCTGGTTTTCAAAGGGAATGCTTCTAGCTTTTGCCCATTTAGTATGATATTGGCTGTGGGTGTGTCATAAATGGCTCTTATTTTGAGATATATATCATCAACACTTAGTTTACCATGAGTTTTTAACATGAAGGGATGCTGAATTTTATCAAAGGCCTTCTCTGTGTCTATTGAGATAATCATATGGCTTTTGTCATTAGTTCTGTTTATGTGATAAATTACATTTATTTATATGTGTATGTTGAATCAGGTTTATATTCCAGGGATGAAGCCAACTTGATTGTGGTGAATATGCTTTTTGATGTGCCACTGGATTATGTTTGCCAGTATTTTATTCAGGATTTTTGCATAGATGTTGATCAGAGATATTGCCATGAAGTTTTCTTTTCTTTCCTTAATTCTTCTTTTAAAAAAATGGGATAGGTGTGCAAAACATACAAATTTGTTACATAGGTATACATGTGGAATGGTGGTTTGACGGACCTACTGACCAACAAGTTTTCTTATTTTGTTGTGTTTCTGCTAGGTTTTAGAATCAGGATGATGTTGACCTCATAAAATGAGCTAGGAAAAAGTCCCTCTTTTCAATTGTTTGGAATAGTTTCAGAAGAAATTGTGCTAGCTCCTCTTTGTTCCTCTGGTAGAAGTCGGCTGTAAATTCATCTGGTCCTGAGCTTTTTTTGGTTGGTAGGCTATTTACTACTGCCTAAATTTCAGAACTTGTTGTTGATCAATTCAGGGATTCTACTTCTTACTGGTTTAGTCTTGGGAGGGTGTATACGTCCAGGAATTTATCCATTTCTTTTAGATTTTCTAGTTTATTTACACAGAGATATTTATAACATTCTCTGATGGTTGTTTGTATTTCTGTGGTGTTGGTGGTGATATCCCCTTTATCATTTTTCATTGTGTCTATTTGATTCTTTTCTCTTTTCTTCTTTATTAGTCTAGCTAGTGATCTATCAATTTTATTAATTTTTTGGAAAAAAAGATCCTGGATTGATTGATTTTTTTTAAGGATTTTTGGTGTTTCTGTCTCCTTCAGTTTCATCTGATCTTGGTTATTTCAGTCTTCTGCTAGCTTTGGATTTGTTGGTTCTTGCTTCTCTAGTACTTTTAGTTGTGATGGTAGGGTGTCAATACGAGCTCTTTCAAGCTTTCTGATGTGGGCAGTTAGTGCTATAAATTTCCCTCTTAATAATGCTTAAGCTGTGTCCCAGAGACTCTAGTACATTGTCTCTTGGTTCTTATTGGTTTAAAATAACGTGTTGATTTCTGCCTTAATTTCATTATTTACCCAGGAGTCATTCAGGTTCAGGTTGTTCAATTTCCATGTAGTTGTGTGGTTTTGAGTGAGTTTCTTAATCTTGAGCTCTAATTTGATTGCACTGTGTTCTGAGAGACTGTTTGTTATTGTTTTAGCTATTTCGAATTTGCTGAGGAGTGTTTTACTTCCAATTATGTGATCAATTTTAGAGTAATTGTCATGTGGCAATGTAAAGACCATATATTGTGTTGTATGGGGCTGGAGAATTCTGCAGTTAGATATCAGGTCCACCTGATTCAGAGCTACATTCAAGTCCTGAATATCTTTGTTAATTTTCTGTCTTGATGATCTGTCTAATATTGACATTAGG
The DNA here is from genome assembly GCF_048565385.1 of Saimiri boliviensis. NCBI lineage: Eukaryota > Metazoa > Chordata > Mammalia > Primates > Cebidae > Saimiri > Saimiri boliviensis. The sequence continues at coordinate 38,400,733 of NC_133458.1, forward strand.
TTTTAAATTCTATCACTATTATTGTATGGGAGTCTAAGTCACCCTGTGGGTCTCTAAGAACTCCCATTCACAATTGCTACAAAGTTAATAAAATGCCTAGGAACACAGCTAACAAGGGATGTGAAGGACCGCTTAATAAAGAGCTACAAACCACTGCTCAAGATAATAAGAGAGGACACAAACAAATGGAAAAACATTCCATGCTCATGGATAGGAAGAATCAATATTGTGAAAATGGCCACAATGCCAAAAGTAATTTATACATTCAATGCTATTCCCATCAAACGAGTGACTCTTCACAGAATTAGAAAAAACTACTTTAAATTTTACATGGAGCTGAAAAAGAATACAGATAGCCAAGACAATCCTAAGCTAAAAGAACAAAGCTTGAGGCATCACTCTACCCAACTTCAATCTATACTACAAGGCTACAGTAACCAAAACAGCATGGTATTGGTACTAAAGCAGATACATAGACAATAAAACAGAAAAGAGATCACAGAAATAACAACACACATCTACAACCATCTGATCTTTGACAAACCTTACAAATACAAGCAATGGGGAAAGGATTCTATTAAATACATTGCACGGGGAAAACAGGTTTTACATATGCAGAAAATTGAAACTGGGCCTCTTCCTTATATGTTATATGAAAAAACAAACAACAACAACAACAACAACAAAAACACCTAATGGATTAAAGATTTAAATGTAAAGCCCAAAACTGTAAACATTCTAGAAGAAAACTTAGGTAATACCATTTAGAACATAGGCACAGGAAAAGATTTCATGACCAAAACATCAAAAGCAATTGCCACAAAAGCAAAAATTGACAGATGGAATCTAATTAAACTAAAGAGCTTCTGCACAGCAAAAGAAACTATTATCAGAGTGAACAGGCAACAAATGGAATTGGAAGCAACTTTTGCAATCTATCCATCTGACAAACATCTAATATCCAGAATCTACAAGAAATGTAAACAAATTTACAAGAAAGAAAACAAATAACCCAATCAAAAGTGGGCAAAGGACATGAACAGACACTTCTCAAAAGAACACATTTATGAGGCCAACAAACATGAAAAAAAGCTCAATATTGCTGATCATTAGAGAAATGCAAATTAAAACCACAGTGAAATGCCATCTCATGCTGGTCAAAATGGCAATTATTAAAAAGTCAAGAAACAACAGATACTGGTGAGGCAGTGGAGAAATGGGAATACTTTTACACTGTTGGTAGGAATGCAAATTAGTTCAACCATTGTGGAAGACGGTGTAGCAATTTCTCAGGGACCCAGAACCAGAAATACCATTTGACCCAGAAATCCCATTACTGGGTATATACTTGAAGGTATATAAATCATTCTATTATAAAGATAACCTGCATGCATTTTTTTTAATTGCAGCACTATTCACACTAGCAATGGCAGGGTATCAACCCAAATGCCCATCAATGATAGAATGGATAAAGAAAATGTGGTACATATATACCATGGAATGCTAGGCAGTCATAAAAAGGAATGAGATTATGTCTTTTGCAGGGACACGAATGAAGTTGGAAGTCATTATCCTCAGCAAAGTAACACAGGAACAGAAAATTGAACACTACACATTCTCATTCATAGATGGGAGCTGAACAATGAGAAGACATGGACACAAGGAGAGTAACAATACTCACTGGGGGATGTTGGGGGAGGGCAAGGTGAGAAGAACATTAGGGAAAAGAGCTAATGCATGCTGAGCTTAATACCTAGGTAACAGATTGACTGGTGCAGCAAACCACCCCATGGCACATGTTTACATATATAGCAAACTTGTATGACCTACACAGGTACCCCAGGTCTTAAATTAAATTTAATTTTAAAAAACCCTGAGATCTAATAACTCTATTCTTTCATAGACATATGAAGACTGAAATGGACTTGTATGCTTTTTAGAAAAAGTTGCTTATGTTTTCCAGAAAAATGGCATGCTCTCTGTCATTTCATTCAAATTGTTCAAATGCCACCTTTGATAGAGTGTTTTCTTAAACATTTTTAATAATGTTTCATTATGTCCTATCTCTTAACCTTGTGTGATTTTCTTGATATTACTTTTCATCACCAAATACTACAGTTTATAGCTTTTTGTCTGCATTTCTCACTGCTGTTTCTACACTGCCTAAAACAGCATCTGGAATCTGAGTGCTTAATAAAATATATACACCAATGGCAGGTAAATTTTATGGTCTTTACTACCTTTTACAAGTAGAAGGGGATATTCTCTGCCTTAAAAAAGAGAGAGAATGTGAAGAACTTATAAACATGAGGAAATGATCCAAGTTTATAATTGTTTTGTAGAGTTGAAAAGGTAATTAAATACAAGAAGCCAAAGAAATGCTGAAGGTCATTTATCGGTTCATTTACTCATTCGTTCAGCTACATTTACTGAGTTCTTACTATATTAACATCATGTTTTCCCTGTTGCCCTCTCAAGGACTTAGCTCTTTGAGTTCTTTAAGATTTATTTCATATCTTTCTCTCTTTCTCAGTCATTATTCTTTCTTTTTATTGAGTGTTTCCATAGTCATGTAAACATTCACTAGGAAATAATATTCTATAAAGCGTTTTTCCTCTAACTCCACATCCCACTTCAATCTTTACTTATTTTTTTCAGCTGCCCATCACAATCAAATATCTCCAGTTAAATTATTACATCATATACTATTTTCTAAATGTGGTAGAAGTTTTAAACTTTAAAGAGTATAGTAACTCATGTACTATGAATATGTGCGATACCATAATTATAATTAACAAATATTAATATTTTGTCATATTGCTTGTGATTTTTGTCTATCAGTGGATGAATGAATAAAGAGCATATGGTACATACACATAAAAGGATACTACTGAGCCTTAAGAAGGAATGAAATCCTGTCATTTGTGACAACATGGATTAACCTGGAGGATATTATGTTAAGTAAAATAAGCCGGTCATACAAAAATAGATATACAGACCAAAGGAACAAAATAGAGAACCCCAGAAGTAAAACCACACATCTGCCACCAACAGATCTTCAACAATGTTGACAAAAATAAACAAGGGGAAAGAATATCCTGTTCAATAAGCGGTGCTTGGAAAACTGGCTAGCTGTATATAAAAGAATGAAACTGAACCCTTACTTTTCACCATACATAAAAATTAGCTCAAGATAGATGAAAGACTTTTAAATGTTAAATGTCAAACTATAAAACTCCTGGAGTAAAACCTAGGAAATACTCTTTGGGACATCAACCTTGGCAAAGAATTTATGTAAGTCCTTAAAAGCAAATGGAACAAAATCAAAAATTGACACTTGAGACCTAATTAAACTAGAGTTTCTGCACAGCAAAACAAACCATCAACAGTATAAACAGGGAACCTATGGAATGGTAGAAAATATGTGCAAACTATACATGTAACAAATGACTAATATCCAGAATCTATAATGAACTTTAAAAAAATCAAATAAAAAAAAGTTAAAAGTAGGCAAAGAACATGAACAGACACTGCTCAAAAGAAAACATACAAGCAACCACCAAACATGTATGAAAAAATGCTCAATATCACTAACCATCAGAGGAATGCACATCAGAACCATAAGGAGATATCATCTCACACCAGTCAAAATGGCTATTATTAATAAGTTTAGAAAATAACAGATATTGGTGAGGTTGCAGAGAAAAGGCAATGCTTTTCTGTGGGAAGCAGTTTGGAGATTTCTCAAATAACTAAAAACAGAATTACAATTTGACTCAGGAATTCCATGACTGGCTATATACCCAAAGGAAAATAAATTATTCTACTATAAGACACCGGCACTCATATGTTCACCACTATTCACAGTGGCAATACATGGAATCAACTTAGGTGCCCATCAACAGTGCATCTGAATTTTAAAAATTGGTACATTTACACCATGGAATACTATGCAGCCATAAAGAAGAGTGAATTCATGTCCTTTGTATCAACATGGATTCAGCTAGAGGCCATTATCCTAAAATGAAAACAGTAAACACTGGGAATTCCGAATGGGAAAAAGAAGGGAGTGGGCAAGGGTTGAAAAACTATCTATAGCATTCTATGTTCACTACTTGTTTAATGGGATTATTTGAAGCCTACACCTCATATCACTCAATATATCCATGCAACAAGCTGCATGTGTACCTCCAGAATCTAAAATATGAATAAATAAGGAAAAATAAATAAATAAAACACCTCAGTCACTGAAAGATAAATACTGTATGATCTCACTTATATGTAGAATCTAAAAAAGTGAAATTCACAGAAGCAGATTTAAAATGATAACTATATTAGAGGTTGGAGTGGTGTGGTAGAAGGGTAGGATTAGAAAATGTTGGTCAAAGGACACAAAATTTCAGGAATAAGTTCAAAATATCTATCATAAAACATTGAGACTATGGTCATATAAAAATATATTTTATTCTCAAAAATTCACAAGATAATAGATATTAAGTGTTATCACCACAAAAATGATAACTATAGGAAGTAATGCATATGTTAAGTAGCTGAATTTAGCCATTCCACAATGTGTAAATATAAATGTGTGTGTTTTTGTTTTTCAAAATATCATGTTGTATATAAGTATATAAAATTTGATTTGCCAATTAAAAAAATGAAATTTTTACATTCTTATACACCAATAATAGACAGAGAGCCAAATCATGAGTGAATGCCCATTCATAATTGCTATAAAGAAAAGAAAAACAAGGGATGTGAAGGACCTCTTCAAGGAGAACTGCAAGCCACTGCTCAGGAAAATGAGAGGACACAAACAGATGGGAAAACATTCCATGCTCATCATTAGGAAGAATCAATTTCATGGAAATGACCATACTGCCCAAAGTAATTTATAGATTAAATGCTATCCCCATCAATCTACCAATGACTTTCTTCACAGAATTGGAAATAACCACCTTAAATGTCATGTGAACCAAAAAACATCCTGCATAGACAAGACAATCCTAAGCAACAAACAAACAAACAAAAAAACAAAGCTGAAGGCATCATGCTACCTGACTTCTTCAAACCATATTACAAGGCTAGTGTAATCAAAACAGCATGGCACTGGTACCAAAACAGAGATATAGACCAATGGAACAGAACAGAGGCCTCAGAAAGAATGGCATACAACTACAACCATCTAATCTTTGACAACCTTGACAAAAACAATCAATGGGAAAAGGATTCCCTATTTAATAAATGTTGGGAAAACTGGCTAGCCATATGCAGGAAGCTGAAACTGGATCCCTCCCTTACACCTTACACAAAAATTAAATCTAGATGGATTAAAGATTTAAACATGAGGCCTAACACAAAAAAAATTCTAGAAGAAAACCTAGGCAACACCATTCAGGACATAGGCATGACAAAACAAAAAGGACTTCATGACAAAAACACGAAAAGAAATGGCAACAAAAGCCAAAATAGACAAATGGGATCTAATTAAACTTAAGAGCTTCTGCACAGCAAAATAAACTATCAATAGAGTGAACTGGCAACCAACAGAATGGGAAAAAAATTTGCAATCTACCCATCTGACAAAGGGCTATTATCCAGGGTCTACAGAGAACTTAAACAAATTTACAAGAAAAATCAAACAACCCCATCAAAAAGTGGGTGAAGGACATGAACAGACACTTTTCAAATGAAGACATTTATGCAGCCCACAAACATGAAGAAAAGCTCATCATCACTGGTCATTAGAGAAATGCAAATCAAAACCACACTGAGATACCACCTCACACCAGTTGGAAAGGCAGTCATTAAAAAAATCAGGGATGACAGATGCTGGATAGTATGTGGAGAAATACGAACAGTTTTACGCTGTTGGTGGGAGTGTAAATTAGTTCAACCATTGTGGAAGACAGTGTGGCAGTTCCTCAAGGATCTAGAAATAGAAATACCACTTGACCCAGCAACCCCTTTACTGGATATATACCAAAAATATTATAAATCATTCTATTATAAAGACACATGCACACATATGTTCATTGCAGTACTGTTCACAATAGCAAAGAACCAACCCAAATGCCTATCAATGATAGACTGGACAAATAAAATGTGGCACATATACACCATGGAATACTATGCAGCCATAAAAATGGATGAGTTCATGTCCTTTGCAGGGACATAGATAAAGCTGGAAACCATTTTTCTCAGGAAACTGACTCAAGAGCAGAAAACCAAATACCACATGTGGTATTTGAACACTTATAAGTGGGTGTTGAAGAATGAGAACACACAGACAAAGGGAGGTGAACATAACACATTGGGGGTTGGGGGATGGCAGTCTAGGGGAGGAATAGCAGCGGGTGGGGTATTGGGGAGGAATAGCATTAGGAGAAATATCTAATACAGATGATGGGGAAATGGATGCAGCAAACCACCACCATGACATGTATATACCTATGCAACCTGCACAATCTACACATGTACCCCAGAATTTAAATTATAATAAATTAATTTTAAAAAGCATTTCTCAATAAATAAAGTTGTTGGTGACATATCCATGCTAACCTGCATTAAATTTAAATTTACAACTAATGATAAATAAAAGTAAATGCTAATAAATCATTACAAATTACTACATACTATAAAATTCCTAAATAGGAGAAATGTAGAATGGAAGTCTAGAACATACATATAAATTATTTAAAAATGTTAAAATCAAAAACCATTCTATATAGAAAGATAATTTTATGAGCAAAGATATCTATAAATTAATAAATGCAAATAGATTAAGCTTCATTTTTATGCTATAATGTTACTTAATAATCAAGCTTATTTCTGAAATAATGCTTAATTTGAAGGGAAAATAAAAATGGAAAGACTATAGAAAGCAATGAACTATAAACATGGGAGTGCAGATATCTCTTTGATATACTACATTTCTTGCTTACATATTCACCCAAAAGTGGAATTTCTGGATCATATGGTAGTTCTGCTTTTAGTTTTTTTACAAACCTCCTAACTGTTTTTCCATGGTGGCTGTACTAATTTACATTCCCACCAATATTGTACCAGAGTTTTCTCCACACTCTCCTCAGCATTTGTTATTGCCTGTCTCTTGGATAAAAGCCATTTTAACCAGGGTAGGATAATATCTCACGGTAATTTTGATTTGCATTTAACTTATGATTAATGATGTTGAACATTTTTTCATATGTCTATTGAGCATTTCATATTGCTTCTGTGTGATACCAATTGTCCAATTTTTATTTGGGTGCTTGTGCTTTTGAGGTCTTACACAAGACATCTTTGCCCAAAACAACGTCCTGAAGCATTTCTCAAAGTTTTCTTTTAGCAGTTTTATTGTTTCCGGTCTTAAATATTTAAGTATTTAATCGATTTTATTTTATATTTATATTTGGTGAAGACGGGGGTCTAGTTTCATTCTTATGCATATGGATATCCAGTTTTCCGAGAACAATATGTTGACGACTATACTTTCCTCAGTGTGTTTGTTGAAAATGTGTTGACTGTAAAGTTGCAGATTTATTTCTGGGTTTATATTATATTCCATTTGTCTATATGTCTGTTTTTAGCCATAATTATGCTATTTTGGATTTGTAGTATAATTTGAAGTCAGGTAATGTGATGTCTCCAATTTTATACTTTTTGCTCAATGTTACTTTGCTATTTTGAGTCTTCTGTGATTCCATACAGATTTTAAGGTTTTTTCTTTTTTTTCTATTTCTGTGAGGAACGTTGGTATTTTTGTAGGAATTGTATTGAATCTATAAATCAGTTTGGGTGGTGACATTTTAACAATGTTAACTCTTCTATTTATGAACATGGGATTTCTTTCCATAGTTTTTGTGTCTTCTTCAATTTATTTCATCAATTTTTTATAGTTTTCATTGAAGATATCTTTCACTTCTTTGGTTACATTTATTCCTTGGCATTTTATCTTATTTTTTGTAAATGCATTGCTTTCTTGATTGCTTTTCTGGATTGTTCACTGTTTGCATACAGAAATGTTTTTAAGTTCCGTGTATTGATTTTGTATCCTGCAGCTTTACTTAATTATCAGTTCCAGTAGTTCATTAATCTTAGGTTTTTCTAAGTATAAGATCATATTGTCTAAAAACAAGGACATTTTGACTTCTTCCTTTCCCATTTCTCTGCCTTTTATTTCTTTCTCATGCCTAATTGCTCTGGCTAGTGTTTTCAGTACTACATTGAATAAAAGTGGTAAAGGTGGGCATCCTTGTCTTGCTCCAGATTTTAGAAGAAAGACAGTATTTCTCCATTCAGTATGATGCTAGCTGTGAGAAATGCCCATTAAGGGATGCATAGATCAAGAAAATGTGGTATAGATACATGATGGAATATTATTCCACCATAAGAATGAAATCCTGTCATTTGCAATAACACAGATTGAACCAGAAGACATTAGGTTAAGTGAAATAAATGAGGCATAGAAAGAAAAATGCCTCATGTTCTCACTAATAAGTGGGAGCCACAAAAAAACTGATCTCAGGAATATAGTAAATAAAGTCATGGTTACCAGAGAGTAGGAAGGGAAGTGGGAAGAAGGAAATTAAGAAGTGTTGATTAATGGGCACAAAAAATACAGTCAGATAGAAGAAAAATGATGTAGTGTTTGGTAACACAGTAGGATGACTATAGTTAACAATAATTTACTGCATTTCAAAATTGCTAGAGACGTAGATTTTGAATGTTTACAAATCAAAAAACTAATAAATGTTTGAGGTGATAGGTATCCCAATTATTCACACTTGATCATACACATTGCATGCTTTTGTCAAAATATCACATGTACTCTATAAACAGATATAAGTAGTATGTATCCATAAAAATTAAAGAAAGTGATGATACTAAAACAAATGTGTATTGGAACTTATGAGGTCTAGCTAAAATATGCCCTCTGAAGGCAAACAGAAATTAGATAAGAGTCTTAATTTTCCCTATTGAAAATAAGAGTCTTTCTCCTTTTTCCCCTTCCCTTGACTTAGAGCATTCACTTTAGAAAACCTGTGAGTTCTTTCTTTGCCCCTTGAAATGACGTAAATATTTTAAACTGCTAAATAAATAACTGGACAAATAAAAATTACCAGCTTTACAACTCATGCACGGATTTCTCAAACCAGAAAGCCATCTCTTTGACATGTGATCATCAAAAAGACACTATTCCATTTTGTGGAGAGAACAACAGCCAAACTTAGTGCAGACACCGTGGTGCAAAACTACTTTTAGTTATAAAAAATACAAACTTTTTATTTCATTTTGGATAAAGCTAATTAAGTAACAAAGAAAGCTACCCAAATTACCTGGTGAAAATTGGATAAACTGTTTAAGGTGTTTTTTTCCAGTTCTGTGAAGAAGGTTATTGGTAGCTTGATGGGGATAGCGTTGAATCTATAAATTACTTTGGGCAGTATGGCCATTTTCATGACATTGATTCTTCCTAACCATGAACATGGAGTGTTTCTCCATCAGTTTGTGCCCTCTCTTATTTCATTGAGCAGTGGTTTGTAGTTCTCCTTGAAGAGGTCCTTTATGTTTCTTGTTACTTGTATTCGTAGGTATTTTATTCTCTTTGTAGCAATTGTGATTGGCAGTTCATTCTTGATTTGGCTCTCTTTAAGTCTGTTATTGATATATAGGAATGCTTGTGATTTTTGCACATTGATTTTGTATCCTGAGACTTTGCTGAAGTTGCTTATCAGCTTCAGGAGACTTTGGGCTGAGATGATGGGGTCTTCCAGATATACAATCATGTCATCTGCAAATAGAGACAATTTGATTTCCTCCTTTCCTATTTGAATACCCTTTATTTCTTTTTCTTGCCTGATTGCTCTGGCTAGAACTTCTAGTACTATATTGAATAGGAGTGGTGAGAGAGGGCATCCTTGTCTAGTGCCAGATTTCAAAGGGAATAGAGAGCCTGCATAGCCAAGTCAATTCTAAGCAAAAAGAACAAAGCAGAGGCAACACACTACCAGACTTCAAACTATACTACAAACTTCATGACCAAAACACCAAAAGCATTGGCAACAAAGGCCAAAATCGACAAGTGGGACCTAATCAAACTCCACAGCTTCTGCATAGCAAAAGAAACAGTCATTAGAGTGAATCAGCAAGCAACAGAATGGGAAAAAAATTTTGCAGTTTACCCATCTGACAAAGGGCTGATATCCAGAATTTACAAAGAACTAAAACAGATTTACAAGAAAAAAACAAACAAGCCCATTCAAAAGTGGGCAAAGGATATGAACAGACACTTTACAAAACAAGACATACAGGAGGCCAAATTTTTAAGTATACATTACATTATTGTTGACTACAGGTATCATGTCGTACAACAGATCTCTAGAGCTTATTTATCTTGCTTGGCTGAAACTTCATGCCAATGAAGTAATAATTTCCTGATTGCTTTATTTTGTATTGTTTACTTTTTGTATGTGGCTAGTCACTACCTTGGTCCAAAATGGCAACGTAGGAGTTGCCCTATATGTTATTTTCATTCAAGGACTCAGAAGGTATTTAATCTTTCTGTCTTACCAGATGAAAATATTTGAGTACATGTTACACTACAATGAAAAATGAAACCAGACATTAAAGATAAAAGAAAGGAGACTCCATAGAAATACATGTGAGTTATTAGTTTGAAATGTTTATGGTGGATAATTATAATTATAACTAAAATATGAGTAAGAGTAATAGTTATAAGTTTATTAATCAGAAGAGCCATACTATAATGGGAAATTCCATCATAAGCCAGAACAAAACATATTTCTAGAAAGACAAATTATCATTTAAATTTAACACATCACTTGAAAAAAATACAATGAGGGAAACATTAAAAATGTATTATTTACCTTAATAAACTTGAATGCTTTGAATTTCTAAACCAAAAGATAAAATATTCCACACGAAAAAATAAAGACAGTCTATGTATTTGCTATTTACAAGAACAAAGTATTCAATATTAAGGAATATATAAAACATATAAGTGTGATAAAAATAAAAAATAATAGCTGATACTGAATATTCAAAGTTAAAACAAGTTCTTCCTACATAGAAACATAAAGATACAGAGGATACAGGGATAAAAATGGATACATAGTAGATATTAAATGAAAATCACTAAAAGGCTAGGCACAGTAGCTCAGGCCTATAATCCCAGTACTTTTGGTGGCCAAGGTGAAAGGATAACCTAAGTCCAGGGGTTTGAGACAGGACTAGCCAACATGGTGAAACCCAATCTCTACTAAAAATACAAAAATTAGCCAGGCATGGTGGCATGCACCTGTAGTCTCAGCTATGTGGGATCTTTCAGTGAGCTGAGATTGCACCACTGCACTCCAGCCTAGACGACAGAGGGAGACTCGCCTGAGTGACAGAGTAAGACTCTGTCAAAAATAAATAAATAAATAAATTACTAAAAGGTTTAGTGTCTTTTTAGTTTAAAATCTATGTTTAAATTTGAAATCCTATCATATGTAATAAATACACAATTGCAAAAAGAATGACAGATTCTATTCATAATAGCTTCTTATCTATTTTGTGGAATAAGTATAACAAAATATTTGAAAGCTATTTAGTGAACTAAAAAACTATGAAACTCTACTTAAGAGCCCAAGAGGTAATGCTCATCAATGATAGACTGGACAGAGAAAACATGGCACATATACACCATGGAATACTATGCAGCTATAAAAAATGATGAGTTTGTGTCCTTTGTAGTGACATGAATGAATCTGGAAACCATCATTCTCAGCAAACTGACACAAGAACAGAAAATCAAACACTGTATGTTCTCACTCATAGGCGGATATTGAACAATAAGAACACATGGACACAGGGAGGGGAGCATCACACACTGGGATCTGTGGGGGGAGGGGGCGGGAATTAGGGGAGGGACAGTGGAGAGTGGGGAGTTGGGGAGGGATAACATGGGGAGAAATGCCAGATATAGGTGATGGGGAGGAAGGCAGCAAACCACACTGCCATGTGTGTACCTATGCAACAATCTTACATGTTCTTCACATGTACTCCAAAACATAAAATGCAATTAAAAATAAATTTAAAAAAAAAGATCGGATAGAAAATATAGCAAAAACCAATAAATTCACAAAATATTAAACATAAATGTCTAACAAACAAGAAGCTAAAGATAACTCGTTATCTTGCATCAGGTACCATTTGTGTATAGATTGAAAAACTCTTTAACTCTGATAATACTGAAGATCAGGGAAGGTATTGAGAAACAGCTGATAGAGCTTTAAATTTAAAATAAGCATTCCCGGTAATCTGGATTATATTTTTAAATGTCACATGGTCATATAACTCATCTATTTAATTTCTAGGGAAACAGCACAAAATGAGACATGAGAAAATGTAACAATGAGAAATTTGCAAGTACCCAATGTTTTTGATAAGGGAAAGGCTAACCAAACATATTTTCATGCAATTAAATATTATGTGGCAATTAAAATTATGAGAAGATCAACATGAACTAATGTGGCTATACTGTCAAGGAATATTACTGAAAGGTAAATCAGTCAGAGAGAAAAACATACAGTGTGATGAGCTTCCATATACCTATGTGTTTGTGTGTACAGATTCACATATTTGGATATGTGGATATATATGTTGTGAATATGTGTTCATAACACAATAATACATATATTTTCTATGAACATACATATCACACATATGGCTAGTACTACACTTAAGAAAAATTCTTGAAAAACATCTCAAATTGATGTGTTTTTAATGAGATTAATAGAAAATAATCTGTATTATCCAAATAATTGCAATGCCATCATAAAGACACATATAAACTGTGACGTCACTAAAAGACATCAAAATTTCTTTTTTCTTAAAATAGAAAAGTGGGAAAATATTCAGTAAAATAGTCAAGTGTTCTTAGATAAAATGTTTCTGTTAATCTGTGATGTCTTGTTTTTTGATAAATCATCTCATAAAATGTATTCATGAATAAAGGGCATATATTTCATCTTCCACTGATAGAATTTACCAAGATATATGATAAAAAATGTCAAAGAACATAAAGTTCATTGTGTAAGAGAAGAAGTAACAGCTGGTAAGCATCTCTAAATGCACCTTGCAGAACTACCTTGAGATAGTTGGCCAGATATTTTTATATTAAGTACTAAGAAACAAAGTTGATAATGCAAGAGGCATCTCCATCCCTTCCTACACAAACAAACACTGAAAATTTCATATTACTGGAGGTTATAAGTAATTCTGCTTTTTCACCTTTTTACAAATAATTGAGAGAGTGAAAATTCTAACCCCAAATTTGACCTGCCCCAAGTTTTACAAACCCGAACTTTCAAATTTGGGCTGTATCTTTGTTTGAATAAAGGTCACCGCTAGTAGTCAATGGTACGATAATTCAGCATATTTTCGCAATAAATTTATCTGGAAACTTCCCTATAAAATAATGTAAAGTAAAAATCTGGAGGGAGGATATGTGTATATAAGAAAAAACACTGCCTCTTCAATATGAATTTAGACTGTATTGTCACTAATAAATTTTGACTTCTCCTTGAGTGCTTTGTGTTGTGTGGGTGTGATCCCAAAATAACTCGTCAAAGCAAACAGTATTATAGAAGCAATGAAGAAGTTATCTTTTTATCCCCAACAGTAGAAATAATTAAGGATAATAGACTTCAGATGTCAGATTACAACTTGGCCTGTTCTGCTGGATACGACTAGTAAAATCCCAACTTGGGACATTGCCATGATGTTAATTTCTAATTGGAAAGGTTAAATATAGGAAGTACTCTGCTTTAGGAATCTCATCTCTCATGGATTTCCCTAATGGAAGACCTAAGTGCTCACCCAAGTAGAGTTGGATGATAACAGGCAGGCCAACTTGAAGAGAAGCAAGACAAGATCAGAAACTGGTTATATCCACAGGAATCTGTGCCAAATGACAATCCCACTGGGGAGAAAGTGATACTCATTCCCTGTGAGCTTTTTTTATTCTTTTGTTTTTTTCTGATAGATGGATAACTCTCTCACTCTCTTTTTTTCTCTCTCTCTCTCCTTCCCTCCCCCACCATTTATCTTCTCTCATTTTCTCCCTTTTTTAAAAAAGTTACTTTTAAAAAATTCCTAGGATAAAAAATTACTTTTAAAAAGTCCTAGGATACATGTGCAGAATGTGCAGGTTTGTTACATAGGTATACATGTGACATGGTGGTCTGCTGCATCTATCAACTCTCATCTAGGCTTTAAGCCCCGCATGCATTAGATATTTTCCCTAATGTTCTCTCACCCCTCCTTGTGAACTCTTAACATTCAGTTTTCAGTTTTATCTCCTACATTTTTAGTTATTCATTAAACCTCAGATCTTCAGTAAAAAACTATTGTGCATATACGTCATCCTGTTCACAATGTGTAGGGGAATTAAAAGAATAATTTTAAGAAGGGAATGAATTCTGCCTTTGAGTTCTGAGTACTTTCAGCAACATCATAACAAAAGAAAATTAGAGGTAATAGCAACGGCTTGAATAACAGCTCAAGAAAAATGTAATAACAGAAGACAAGGTCAGGGGATGCAGCTACCAAGTAGGTAATTCAGGAAGGAACAGGAAGCAAACTCCATTCTCTCCAAATATGTTGGAAAAGTAACAGGGATAGAAATATGGTTTACACAACATTATAATACATTATAAAACCAGAACCAGCTCACTTGTCTTAAACCACCAAATTAGCCAAAAATATTGTATAGTGACTACAACTAGCTTTTGTCATTAGAGAATTATCTAAAATAAAATATTAATTGATTCTGAATTAATAGGTTAAAAATATACTTTGTGGTAGAAAAAAAGACAGAGATTCTTGACTTTCTTATTTCTACCTGGTGAAAGCCTGAAGACTTGGATAATGTATAAACTATACAGAGAAAAAAATAGGAAAGAAACACAAAATAGATACATTTGTGTATTCCACATTATATAATGATGTGAAAATTAATATTTCTTGAAGTAAAATACTTTTTTTACTGAAACAAATGATTTTTTTTATGCCTACAGGTCTTGGAAGATTTTTAACAGTTCAGAATCTAAATGTTTTTAAATTTTTCTTAGAATTGTGAAGTTTGACAAAACTCACTGTAGAACGTTTCAGGTTTAGCTGTTCTATTTCTGGTATATTTCTACCTCATCAAACCAATCTTCAAAACTATTATGGATTGGCACCCATGGCCCATGAATCTGGCATAATTCTTCCTGATGGCAGTCATAGCACCCTGACAGATGGGTCTGACTGGAGCCATGTTAGTGGGCAAGAATGTCCATCAATTTTAATTAAAGTTTGCAGGTTTTCTGAAATGATAGTCATGCTGAAGTTTTTCCTACCTAATTTTAGTCTTCTGTATAGCAAAATTTGCCCTAGTTTTTGCCTCTCAGTTTTTCCTTTTCAAAACTTATCTATGTGCAAGCATTGAGTTTTCATGCTGACTTCTGGTTTTATATTCCTTATGTGATTCTGTTCTTATTTCCCCCCTTCAAATCCCTCCACATCATGTTCTTATTCTGTATTGAAAATTCAAAACTTTTTAGTTCTCTATCCATTCTACCTAGTTTTACCTGGTTATACTTGACCTTTCCAGTCAAGACTCCACCATTTCTTATGTGAATTACTAGGTAATAATCTTAGTTACAACCTCTTGTGCCCCTATTCTCTTTTCTAAACATGGCAGATGGTGAGGTTCATTTAAAAGAAATAACTCACATCATGTAACCCATCTGTTGAGATGCCTCCAATGTATTTGAGTGTCTCTCACAGCAAAAGCCAAATTACTTTAAAAAGCCATTAGGACATAAATGATCTAATTTGAGCTTTCTCCTTTATAACTCTCAATATTTATATCCTATAACTTTTCCTGTTTATTGTTGTTGTTGTTTTTTTTTTAACAGAACTCTCTGTGCCTCCATCTCCTTGCTGTTCCATGAAAACATGAAACAAGCTCTCATCTCAGAGCACAGGACCTGTTCTTCTATGACCTAAAATGCTCTTTCCCAAATATCTGTGTGATGTATTTCCTCTATACATATTCTTCTGTATATGCAGACAAAAATATGTAGAGAGAAATACAAATGGTTATAGTGTATACATGGGGTCAGTATACATACGTATATTTCCTAACTTTGTCTGTTGAAAGGTTCTAAACACAGTAACACCCAGGTAGCAATGAGCACAACTAGGACTATGATCATACTTATTAAATATCATTCTCTAATAAATGAAACCAGAACTTCCTGGATTAATGGCCAATTTTAGAGCTGGTGCAGGAAAAATACCAAGATAAGCCTGGAGCAACTTGTATTGTCAGAAAGTAAGGACATATATTTATACACATATATGTAGTATACAGCAAACATAAAATATATATGTAGTATTGTGTGTATATATATATATATTGCTATATGTGTATATATATACATATATAATGCTATATATATACACATACAATGCTATATATACACATATAATGCCATATATATATATGGCTGCAAAGGAACCAGGAGCCATACTAAAATGGTTTCCACTGGCCAAAGATAAAACAATATGGAAAAAATAAATAATGACAGTATTGGATTAAAGCCCAAAGAAAATAATATGTACATTGAGTTATGGTGATATAAATGATGGAATAAGTAAATGTAAATGTGGAAGAAGAGACAAATCTTCCTTATAAAAAGATTTCAAATAAACATAAAAGGGAATGAGTGAAATAAAAAATTTAACCTGGGATCACCACAGCAATAATTGCTACAGTAAAGATCCATCTAACCATGAAACTGTAAAAAGAAACGTAATGTTTAGGTAGACTTAAATTGTTTTCTCCAATATATTTGTTGATTACTCCAGTGGTGTTAACTTATGCCCACATGCCCTTTGATACTCTTCTCTCCAGCAAGTGAAGAATAATCCTCTCCCCTTTGAGTGTACACTGGACTTAGTGACTCTCTTTTAGCAAGACAAGTAAGGAAAGGGAAAAGTGGTAACTTTATTCTGGAGAAACCTTGTGGACACCACCTTACCCAGTGATCACGGCTCGCATCACCAATGATGTCTTGGACTTTCTCATATGATCTGATGACAGGGGCCCTTCACCTCTGTTCTGTTCTTCATCTAAATTCATCACCCCAGTATAAAAATCAGAAAACATCAGCAAACCCAAATTGAGGGAAGTCCTACAAAATGCGTGGCCAATACTTTTAAAGAGTGCAAAGTTATTAAAAAAAAAAAAAAAAAAAAAAAGGACCAACTAAGAAACTGTTATAGTTCAGAGCAGACTAAGGAGACACCATAACCAAAAGCCACATAGTATCCTAGATTACATCTAGGAGAGACAAAGCACATTAGTGGAAAAACAGGAAATCAAAATAGTTTGTAGTATTAAGTATTGTAGTAACGTTAATTCTTCATTTTGGTAACTGTACTATGGATATGTAAGATGTCAACCTTAAAATAATCCACATGAAAAACCTAGGGAACTTCCGGTACTATCCTTAAAATGTTTCCATACATTTATAAAGTTATTCCAAAATTTAAAAACCTCTTTGCAGACACAGCCATATTTTCATTTTTTTATTTATTAAAAAAAACATGTTTTATTGCTTTGGTAGATTTTCACCTGCATCTAAGGCAATGTCTTATTTTACATTTCTGCATATAATCATATTTCATAATGCCAAAAAAGTTGTAGGAACTACATTCATTACATTAGGCTTTGATTTTATTTGTTTTAAAGGATGGTTTTATTTACTATTACCCCTTGATTCCTCTCCCTATTCTTACTTCCCTAAAATACTACTCTCAACTAGTCTATATCATTTCAAAATTGCACTTAAACATTTCTTTGATTAGCTCTTAATTAATGAGTTATCATGAGAAAATAGGAGTCAGGAGAATAGGGCTTCCTCCTAATTAGTGGTATGAGTTTAAGCTTGATGTCTTCTTCTGTGAACTGCTACTTAATTAGATTAGTGAGTTTACACTGTCTTAGCCACTGAGCTTTTTATTCAATGCATGTATCTCTCCTTCTCCAGAATGTCTCAGGAGTAACATATTCTGCAAGATTCAAAAGTCTTGAAATAACTATAATTTTGAAAATATATTCTGCTGTTCATTAAGGCTATGAATTTGAGGTATCTCTAGGGATGATATCACTTGGCAGTGAACATTTACTGTTTAATCATGGTTTATAGGACTTTATTTCTCCTTCCTCTGAAACAATTAGTGGTTACTTTTCTCAGAACTGTGTGTAAGGCCATAATGACTCAGTTCAAACTACATTTCCAGCCCAATATCGTCAACTCCCCTGGAAAACTTTGGTCTGGCCATATATGTTTTAGCTAATTTTTCTTACATCATCTGGAATGCTCTTTCCCTATTTTCTACCCTGTGAACTCCATTTTCTCTCTCAAGCTTTATACATTCCGTAAGCACAGAAACACCTTTAATTGTACTGCCATCAGATTTTTAAGTTATGTTTCTGTTTTAGTTACTGTGAAACTTTACAATGATTATATTTTATTTTTGTTTACATAGCTGTATTTATCAATTAGATCTTCATTCGCTGAGATTAAAAATTGTGACTTATTTAATTTTGTGTCCTTACTCCATCTGGAATCTATCAGTGCCTAGTACATTGCCTAGTACTACAGAGAGCACATGGTGACTACATACTTATTTAAAATGAAATGCTTGAACTTATAATGAAAGAAAACAAAGATGTAAAATTGTTTATAACCTATATTGGGCTTCACATAATTTATATTCTAAAATATTTAAATCGATTAATTAAAACATTCTGCAGAGCTTACAGTCCTGTTACCAGGCAGCTTAACTTCAAAATGCATTTTAAAACATTTTTTTACCTCTCTACTGGGGTTCAAGTAAAATATTGAAACTGCAGAAGTCTTCTCCTTTATCCTTAAAAATAGACTCCACATCCCTGCCTTTCTCACCATGTATACCCCACCTTCACATTTAACTGTATTCTAGTACCTAATTATGTGCCTCCTTAGAAATTCCAGAGGCTAACCTTGAGACAGACCGACCAAATCCTGAATACCTAGCTGTGAAATTTCAGAGATTACTTCAAAGTAGCTAGTTAACATCCCAACCTTACTTAAGACAATGTCATCCTGCAATCCAGGTGAACTGGGACCCAAGATAGCTATGAGAAAAAGACATGCAGACATTGTACTCAGCAAATTCACTGCATGCCTTCCTGAACAAATTTTCCCTTCTTAAACCCTTGCCCACCAGAAAGTGACGTGGTTATTTGGATAGGAATCCGGACACTTCTCCATTTCTAGTTTTGGTTAATAAAAGCACTTTCTACTAAATCTCGCTCTTTCTCTTTGAACTCTGCCAAGCCATAAGCACCTTGACCCACATTAGTCACATTTCCAATCACTACTTTACTTTTACACCTTTACCGACGCTATATGCAAGGTAAACTATTTAATGTTAAGTTTTGAATCAAAAGTGCTTAAAATACCATTATTCATTTAAATATTTATGCAATGCAATTTATAAGTATAATGGAAGAGGAGCTAAACTAGTGGCCATAAGTGGAAACTTCCTTAATAAATGGTAAAACAGCCAACCTAAACCAGGTCTATAGTATTAATATACATTAGAATTGCCAGAATGGAATATAGAACCATATTACATTATCTTGAGCAGGAGACGTAAATGATCAATTAAGAAAGAAGTTGAAATAGAGTAAAAATTTATTCAAGAGGAATATTTTGTCAAGAGTATCAGAGGAAAAATTTTAAGTTCCTAATGAAATATCATTGTGCATAATATAGAAATCTTTCCACTTACAAAATTGCCATGTGTGGAAAGTAAATTACTATGAACTTTCACTTCAAGCCAACATAGGATAGGTTCATTCCTCTCTGCTAGTCTCTCTCACAATTAAAAAATCCTGGACAAAACAAAGCAAGCAAAGATAGAAAGACTCTGGATGGTGGAAAGAAGGAGGCAGCCTACTTCAGGACACCAGGACTTGCAGAATGATATGACAGCAACTTTGCCAATTTCCATATTACCTCCCATATATCCCAGCCAAAGTGTTGCTTAAGCCTCCAAACTAGAACCACTAATAGGCACAGATTTAAAAATATTAAAAAAAAAAAAAAGCACCAAGGAAAGTCTGTTTCCTCTAGCTAAGAGAAAACAATTACCTGACAATGGAAAATCTTCTTAGCACATTCTCAATATGGGAAAAAAAGGTATTCAATTCACCCAACTCTAACCAACACGAAAAGAAATGGACTACTCCCAGCTGCTGTCTTCCTTCACATTCTCACTCTCATCTCCCCCTAGTGTCAGCAGAGATGAACAGGAAGCTCATCATAAACCAATCTCTTGTTCCAGAAGCAAAAAGTAGAGCTCTAATTCCCCTGCCCCATTGTATCAGAGAGGCTGAGCAGGGAGCTAATCTTCCCACATCTGGTGGAATAATACAGTGGTATTATTATTAGTCAGGACAGTGTCAGCAGGATCCAGTGGGAAGAAGAATCTCCATCCTCACCCTGCATCAAGGAAAATCAAAAAGGTAGTGACAATTTCCTTGGGCTACTCAATGTTTCACATCCTGATGTCAGCAAGACCTGATGGGAAGCTGATCTTCCACACACCCTGCAGCAAATCAATTGAATAGGGTAATGTAAAGCAAGGTTAGTCAGCACTCTAGTTCCTACACCCCACCTCTGAAAATGAGGCCCAGTGAGAAGGTGTGCCTCTTATAACAACTGGAAACAAACAGATGAAATGAGGCAGTGTGAGATGGAACAGGATGGTATTCTGTGCCCACCTCCAAGACATTCAGACCAAAAGGGAGCTGAGCCTTTACCTCCACCCAGCAATCAAGAAAGTAGAATAAGGTGGTAGGAGACTTAACTCTCAAAAGTCAACAGTAAATACAAGAACAAACCATCCCATTACAAAATGGGCAAAAGACACGATCATACATTTCATCACATTAGATATGATGGGAAATAAGTACATAAAAAGATATTTAACATCATTAGCCACAGAGAATGCAAATCGGATATACACACTTGTAAGAATACCTATAATAGAAAATAGAAATAACACCAAATACCAGTGAGGATACATAGGATCATACATTGCAGGTGGGAACATAAAATAGAGCAGCTACTCGAAAAGCTTAATTGTTACTAAACATCCTCTTACCACATATCTCAGAAGAGTGGATTGTACTACTGGAAAGAATAAAAGCTCCATTTATTTCAGCAAAATGAAAACTTTTTATACAAAACCCTGTACACAAATGTTTGTCACAGCTTTATTTGTAATAAACTCGAAACTGGAAACAACCCAATGCCCTTCAAAGGGTGAATTATTAAACAAAATGTGGTATGTCCATGACATGGAATACAACTGAGTAATAAAAAGGAACAATATTAATACACACAAAAACTTGAGTGGATCTCAAGATAATTAATGCCGAGTAAAATTAAAAGCCAGTCCCAAACATTACATAATGTAGGATTCCTATTATATAATAGTTTTGGAATGACAAAATTCTAGAAAAGAGGACAAATTAGTCATTTTCAGTGTTTATGGAGGTCTGGACAGGAGGGAGGTGGCTGTGATTATAAAAGGGTAGTAAGCCAGGCACAGTGGCTCACACCCGTAATCTCTGCACGCTGGGAGGCCAAGGCAGGTAGATAACCTGAGGTTGGGAATTCGAGACCAGCCTGACCAACATAGAGAAACTCCATCTCTACTAAAAATACAAAACTAGCTGGACATGGTGGCATATGCCTGTAATCGCAGCTACTCAGGAGGCTGAGGCAGAAGAATCGCTTGAACTCAGGAGGTGCAGGTTGCAGTGAGCCAAGATCATGCCATCGCACTTCAGACTGGGCAACAAGAGCAAAATTCTGTCTCAGAAAAAAAAAAAAATAGTAGCAAGAAGGATTCTTGTGATGGAAAGGTTTGTATCTTGACTGTTTCTGTTATCACATAAACCCACACACAATAAATTTGCATATAACTAAATATGCATATACACACACAGGCACTTGAGTGCATGTAAAACTTGAAAAACCTAAATAATCACTGTTACTTTTCTGGTTGTTATTTTGTACTATAATTATGTAATACTGATGATACCATTGTAGAACTAATTTAAAGGTATATGGAGTCTTATTAAGCTGCAGGTGAATCTACAATTATCTTATAAATGTTTCTTTAAATTGTGAAGTCTTTAAAGTTGGTGCAATTCAGTAAAGAACACTGCTTTGTTTTACTTAGTAGTAGCACTCTATACTTCTGTTAGAAAGGGATGTTTTTCTTAAACTTTAAATCATAAGCTATGCCTGCAATTATCACGTTTGTTGTGCAATCTGCTTTGAAATCTTTTCATGAATTCAGAGTCACACAAGCTGATAGTATAAGGCCCACCACTGCTGAGATAGGAAAGTATTTTTAGCAAACAACATTTCCTCTAACCTAGTGAAAGATCAATCCTGATATAATCCTTGCATAGAATTTCATGGTGTAAGAGAAAACTGCTAAATATTAACAGTCCTATAAAAATATTATGCATGCTCATAAAAAGTAACACACAGGCACATACACAAATACACACACAGATGTGATGCTACAATGTTCCACTAAGCACTGGTAACCATGTACTTTGTATTTTGTAACCATTTTGACACAGGGTGCACATTCTCTAAAATATAAATTTGAGTTTTTAAGGAAATGCATATTTTCATGTTCTATTAAGAGACATATTCTGAGTAAACAATAAGTATTTTTCAAAGCCTTGGATAGTTTCCAATGGGCTGAAAATATAAAACCTAATATTATTGTAAAATAAGAAATAAAAGTTTATTTATAAAATGGAGGCTGGGTGAGGTGACACACTCCTGGAATCCTGGCACTTTGAGAGACCAAGGCTCCCAAGGATTACTTGACCCCAGGAGTTCAAGGCTGCAGAGAGCCATGATTGCGCCACTGTACTTCAGCCTGAGTGACAGAGCAACACCCTGTTTCTTAAAAAAATAAATAAAATGAAAATTTTAATTTCCAATGAAGGGATACATTCTGACAAAGCAACCTTTTGAGAACCTAAAACATCCAATAATATCACAACAAAATATATTGTTGTTGCAGTGAAAATAGTTATCTTTTTGTATCATTCTTATCAAGGTTGAAACAGGAAGTATCTGAATGCTAAGAAATGCAAATGAAACTAAGGACAGGACAGCATTAATGAACATAGTAACTCCTAAAGAGATATGACTGATTGGCATATCATATTTTTAAAGTCTTGATAGTCGAGGTCAAGGAAAGAAGATAAAAACTTCGGGAAATGTTTCAAAAATAAAGGAAAAAATGACATTATGTCAGAGCCGAAGTGAAAATTATGGATTGAGAAACAACCTAAAGTCTAAATTAAAATAAAAAAAAAACTGTCAAAAGCAAAAATATTGACAGCATAGTTATTATATAAAACTTCACTGCCTGTGGCTCTGTTGACATCAAGACAAAACCAAAAGACACCAGGCTGAACCAGGAAAGAAAGTGTAACAATTTTATTGGATTGAACAGCATTAGCCTTTGTGAGTATGGGCAAAGTGAGAGTAACATGTATATTAGTGAATATAATCACAAGTATATATTTTGAAGAGAGCTCTTTGTTCTGTTCACTTTAAATGAAATCCATGAAATAGGGATGATGGGATGTTATAAAATTACCTTTCTTAATATCCTGCAGGTATCACTGAGATGTAATATCAGAAAAAGAATTTCTGGATCATATCAATAAAATATTTAAATAGAGATGTTGAAAATTTGTGTTTGAATATGAATTTGAAAATAAAAGTCACAATTTCGTACTTTTTTATGTTTACTATTCTGAAGAATCTGCAGACTTAAGAAGATCTGGTGGGTAAGTCAAATTTATGAATAGAGTTAAGAGCATTGAAAAATTGTGACCAGGAATAAAAATAGAATGTTAGACTGTCTTTCCACTGTGAAAATGAAGCTTTGTAGAATTTGTAGACATGGCAAAAATTCTATTTCACAAAACCATAAAAAGAAACAGACAAAAAGACTGGTCATAGGTCAGTTGCCTTGATAGATCTGGTCAGATTGTGAAAGAGGCTCAGGCACTGAAAGTATAAATTACTTTTACCTGCCTGAAGAGGCCAAGGTGAGGGGGAAACACCTTTGGGGCTAAAAACTAATAGAACATTGTGGCTGTCTTGTGGAAATTTTTAATACCCAGGACAGCTATGTTAGTTACTTTGAAGAAAAAGTGTAGATTAAGAGGAGGATATGGTTGTCTCATTATTGTTAGTAAAAAGAAAATAGAGATGATTTAGTACATTAGGGTAAATGTGCTTCTAATTTTAGTCAATTATTAAATATTTGGATTTGATTTGTTTGGGGAAAAAAGTTTCCTGCAAAAAAAAAACCTAAAAGTCGTTCAACAAACCATATGTATATAATATATCCCTACCTTCAGGAAATTTTTATCTGCATATGAGTATAAACCTAATGCATAAAAAAATTAAAAACAATAAGCACATAATTATGTGTTTAATTTATTTGTAGCTGCATTGTCTTACAGCAGTGATCATTCAACTTGAGCATGCTTGACAGAACACAGAGTATAAAGCACACCCCAGAGTATCTCAAAGTAAGTCTAAGGCAGAGTCCAGTACTTTCCATTTTTAATAATTTCTCAGATGATGTTAATGTTGCTAACCTAAGGACTACACTTTGAGAACCACTACCCTGGAAGAATTCAGAAGAGGAAAGTTATCAATGAGAATAGCTGAGCATGTTTTGCAGAGAGATAAATATAGATTTAATTGTTATCTGCACATAATTTGTATTCAGGAAGACAATGGTAAATTCAATTGTTATTTTTGTTACTGTTTTTCCCCTCCTGCTCCTTTTCCTTTTCCATATTGTTTTCTTCTCTTATTCTTTGAGCTGAGAACAAATAGTCTCAACAAGCCTTCATTATAATCTTTTTTTTTTTTTCTTAAGAAATCATCTGTGTGTCTTAGTAATCTAAACTGGTACATTCCTATCTGGTGCTGACCAATTTCTCAGTGACATTTTCCAGGCTACGTGTATAACTGGCCAAACATAGATGTCTTTCCTATAAACCAGTCAATCTGTTTCCATTGACCACAGCAAACTTCATTATTGAGGCAAGGGAGACCAAACTGGGCTACTATAATGAATGCTATACAAAGATAAACTCTGCAGTGCCAGCAATGTTTGCTCAGTATTTCTGAATGAAAAAGCAATTTAAATAGTGAAATGTCAGGGTAAAGATATAATAGGATGTAGGGACATAAGGCCAGATTTTCTTTTTACATTACTCAATGGAAAATTTTACCCATAGGAACTTTCCTTTAAGTCCAATAAACTTACTATTATTTTTGAGATACATGAATTGAGTTTTTTTTTTAACTTGGTTGGTGATTTTCCAATCAAAATGTATAATATTTTATATATAAAAATGCAGTGTTTTGTGTTTCCTCTCTTCAAATTACATCTTTGGTACTCTGGAAAAGAGAGGGGCAAGAAGATTCATTATTTTTAAAATCACTAAAATCTGTTTTTTAAAATGACAGAACGTACTTCATGATGCATGTGCCAACATATTTACATTAAGCATTAAAGTATAATCACAGCATTTTTACAGGAAGATGCTGATTATATGTGTTTTCTATATCACTCACATAAGCATCTTTCTATGAGTAATAAATTGAAATCTTTAAACTCAAGTTTCTGCTGGTTTCTGGTTTATTTTCTTGAAAAATTAAATAGCCTCCATTTTAACCTGCACATGCTGACCAAAGAGAAATTTAAAGTAATGATATTTTTGACTATAAATTCAAACAGACTCTATGCACATCATTTATATGGATGTAATATCTACCTATGTATCTCTTTTTATTCCATTTCAAGATTCTAGTAAATTTTTTTAAATAAAATGTATTTCTGATAATCTTTATGATTAATGCCACCCACCTATAGCCTAATTAGTATGTCAATATTGGGTAGATACATACCATGAAAAATTCAATAACTGATTTATTTTAATTGTACTTTATTGTAAATTAAGACATTTTAATATTTTGATTGCTAAAGCAATGTTCATAAGTAAATGTAGAGACTCAGAATCATTTCAAAAACATAATTACAATCTAATATAGGTAAATGGAAGCTTTTATTTGAAGAAACAGTAAGTCAAGGTACCTATACCTTGGTTAATATGCACTATTGCCTTTAATATTTTAAATATGTCAATTAAAAACAAAAGCCCTTTTTTAAAGTACTAGAAGTTTATAGCAACTTGAAAATAAATGTAAGAGCAAACATTTCAAGTAAATAAAAATGACAAAGTCATTGATGTCTAATGCAACCCATGACATCCCCCTGTTAAGATGAATCAATCCTCAATCTAGTATTCTTTAAACACTATCAGAAATGTCATATCTAGTTTTTGAAGTTATTTCACTATTCTGTTTCATCTCATGACTGTCACAATCACATTTAAGCTAGATTTTAATTTTTCTACATTATAACCAATTCTTAACAATAACACCAAAGTAAGTAGATAGATTCTAATCAAAGATACCCTTATTCATGTCAGAATCTCAAATATCTATGGAAATGCTTTTTGTGTCATACAACTTAATAGTCAAAACAATTATTTTTTATTGAACATTGGAGGCTCCATACTCATTTCACTGCTGTTTTAATTAATGCTGGCTTCAAATCCTGTAAACCAACATTTCAAAAATAACATATGGAGCACCTGCACAACCTTGGATCTGAAAGGCTAAGTACCTGCTCCAGAAAGAATTCATTGTCTTATGTCTGCAGCTATTTTTTAAAATCAAAAAAGCCATTAAACTTATCTTCCTATCACCAAATTGGAAGAAGAGCTGCACGATTAATAATGTGCTAATATTCATAAACTGAATTAATTGATTTGTATGAGTCTCATCCATGTTCTTGTTTGTACTTTGCACAAAGTATTGGGTACACTGACATGACTTTTCAGATTAGGAAATGAAGCCCAATAATTTTAAATGAAAGAATTAATACATATTTGTGGAATATATAAATATTGTTGAAATTTACTGGAAGAAGACTTAGTGATCATTTAGTTCAATTGGCCATTGTTAGAGGACATGGTTCCATGTCTTGAACCAGAATAAGTCATCTAAATATCTCTAAGCCTTCATTGCCCATCTGTAAAATTGAGTAAGTATGCCAAATTCATAGCAAACAGATAATGATATGAGATGAAGTAAAAGTGGTTGGTGATATACCTATGATTTTTATTTTAATGCAGGTATGTATCTAGATATCCTAACAATTTACAGTAACCTTTTTGGAAAATATTTGTATATTATTTATTTTTAAATACGTAGCAAAAAGTACATGGTACAGAACTCTAAAAGAAACTTTAAAAAGGAAAAGACATTGCTTTTCCTTTTTAAAGTAAATGTCGACCATATTCCTTTTCTCCAAGCATTTGTTTTAGAAACATAATTTTTTTCTTTTATTATAACAAACCATCTTTTTGGAAACATACCTTTTTTTTTTTTTTTTTTTTTTTTTTTTTTTTTGAGACGGAGTTTCGCTCTTGTTACCCAGGCTGGAGTGCAATGGCGCGATCTCGGCTCACCGCAACCTCCGCCTCCTGGGTTCAGGCAATTCTCCTGCCTCAGCCTCCTGAGTAGCTGGGATTACAGGCACGCACCACCATGCCCAGCTATTTTTTTTGTATTTTTAGTAGAGACGGGGTTTCACCATGTTGACCAAGATGGTCTCGATCTCTTGACCTTGTGATCCACCCGCCTCGGCCTCCCAAAGTGCTGGGATTACAGGCTTGAGCCACCGCGCCCGGCCGGAAACATACCTTTTTATTAAAGAAATTGTTTTTCTGCCAGGCACAGTGGCTCAGGCCTATAATCCCAGCATTTTGGGAGGCCAAGGTGGCAGATTACTTGAGATTAGGAGTTCTAGACCAGACTGGTCAACATGGGGAAAACCTGGCTCTACTAAAAATACAAAAATTAGCCAGTGGTAATGGCACATGCCTGTAATCCCAACCACTCCAGAGGCTGAGGCAGGAGAATTTCTTAAACCCAGGAGGTGGAGCTGACAGTGAGTCGAGATCGTGCTACTATACTCCAACCAGACTAAGAAAGAAACAAAAATTATTTCTCAGCCACACACAACTTTCACTGCACACCTCATCAGAATCAAAAGTGTTCTCCTTGCCCATACATTCATTCAGGAGGGAAGAAGAGTTTCTAATATGATACCTTAAGCCATGTGATCTGTCTGCTCTGGCTGCCCAGGAGCACAGCAGTTATTCTGCCGTCATCATCTTTTTGATTCCCTCCCTTTCTCTCATTTGCTTGATTCTCTTATTTTGCTAGTTTGTACTCTTGTTTGTGTAAAACTGTACTCCAGCAGTTTCTGGAGAAAGACCATGTAGGAAGTAAATTTTTGACATTTAATAATCTGAAAACATCTTCCCTTTTCACTTTCACTTGGCTGGCAAGAAAATTCCAGCTGGAAATCAATTTCCTCCAAACTTTTAAAAGTTTTGCTTGCAGGTGTCTTTAGTAGAATCTTCTAACTTTCAGTGTTGCCCATAATTATATTCTCAAATTCTAAATTTGAAAAATTCTAAATTTTCCCACAATATGCTTTGAAGAAAATATATTTTTTAAATTGCATCAACTGTTCCTCAACAGGCAGCTCACCATGAATATACAAATAAACAGGGAAGCTCAGAACGCCCGAGCCTCACCAGGCACTCAGAGCCTTTGCTCGCAACCTTGTTCAAACCCTCCTACACAGGAGCACACAAGTGTTGGAGAAATAGAACTAAAAACAAAATATTTTCCTAGCCCAGATAACTTCTCCACAAAGATGAGAGAGAGAGAGAGAGAGAGAGAGAGAAAGAGAGAGAGAGAGAGAGAGAGAGAATTTTACTATTGATGTGCATCACTGGCAATCTGCTAAGAAATTTTATATAGCCACCCTTTCAGATAGGCAATCAAAAACAACTCAGTGCATACATATTCTCAGGATAAATAATGACTGGCCATGAAGTAAGAGGACTTGACAGCACCATTTGTCACACATAGTTTATCCGAAATTCACTTGGTAATGCGGCGACCATCTGTGTTAGCTAAATGATTTATTCAAAGGAAAAATAAGCTTCAAGTGTCTTCACGACAGGAAGTAGTTTTGCCATTTGGAGCAGGGCGTCTGCCCAAATTTGGCTCCAATGGAAATAGGGATGCCTTTCTTGATGATTACAGTTGGAAGAGAGGCAGAGGTGGCAAGAGGCTTATTTTGCTTTTAAAAATATTTGCATTTTCAAAGAGACAGAGAACTTATAAGTTTTCTAAAATACATGCAGAAGGAGTGGGGGTGTCTTTTGTCAGTCAGTCAGTTATTTATTTATTTATTTGAGATGGAGTTTCACTCTTGTTGCCCAGGCTGGAGTGCAATGTTGTGATCTCCGCTCACTGCAGCCTCTGCCTCCTGAGTTCAAGCAATTCTTCTGCCTCAGCCTCCTGAGTAGCTGAGATTACAGGTACACGCCAGCATGTCAAGCTAATTTTTTTTTTTTTTGTATTTTTAGTAGAGACAGGGATTCACCATGTTGGTCAGGCTGGTCTTGAACTCCTGACCTCAGGTGACCCACCCACCTCAGCCTCCCAAAGTGCTAGGATTATGGGTGTGAGCCACTGGGCCTGGTCTGTCTTGTTTTTAACAGGGAGATTTAAGCCTCTTGTTTTCATTAGAATTTACCCTTACACAAGCAAAAGTTTCCAGACATCTGAGGAAAGCTTCATAAAAGAAAGACAGAATGCCATGGAAGAAAAAAGTCGAAGAGGAAAACTTAGATATAAAACTTTTTATTTTCTTAGAAAATACTGCACTTATAAAAAAACAATTTTATTTATAATCACGCAAACAAAAAAAGAAGTCCTTGAAAATAAAAATTTAATCAAAACAAGTAAATAAAAATAGAAAATAAAGAGGAAATCTACTGGATGGTAGAGATTTGGAGAAAATGGTTGGGGTGGGGAAGAAAGAGAAAGGAAGAAAAAGAAAGACAAGAGAAATTTAAAAATTAGAGAACCAAAATTGAATTATACAAGCTCCAGAATTAGAGAATGAAGAAAACAGGAGGAAATCATCAATTAATTCAAGAAAATGTCCCAGAACTACAGTGCTACTTAGCACAATTGTTTTACTAGATATGTGGAAGGTTATGTATACTATCACTACATTACTGTTCCCTGCATTCTAGACATGTTTTCTGTGTTTCTAATGTCAGAAAAATTTGCAAATAACTGAATAGGCCATCTTTAGCAACTCATCTCTTTCTCTTGATTTCAGATTTTGTTTCTTTAATCATTAATATGAAATATTGTCTTAAAGACAAACTTGGACTCTTTCAAATCCAAAATTGAATTATTTCTGGTAAAAAGCTTACCTCAAAATGTTGCCTTTCCTCATGATATAACAGCTGGTCATCATTGGCTCTTTAGTACTCAAATGAAGTTTCTAAGTTGAGTCAAATTTCAAAGTATTATTTAGCAACAAATCAATACCATAGCTGAATCAGTAAACTCAGTATTTGGAACTGAAGTATATGAATTCCAGAAAGAGGAGACAAAGGAAGATGAAAAGGTAAGTGAACTGTAGTTTGGGGTGGAAACAAAAAATAAAGGGAAATAATACTTTCACTTTGAGACTTTTTTCCATGCTAGATCTAGGCGTCCCCAAACTAAAGCCCGCAGACCGACCGCATGCGGACCCCTGAGGCCATTTATCTGGACCGCCGCACTTCAGGAAGGGGCACCTCTTTCATTGGTGGTCAGTGAGAGGAGCACAGTATGTGGCGGCCCTCCAACGGTCTGAGGGACAGTGAACTGGCCCCCTGTGTAAAAAGTTTGGGGACGCCTGATTGTAAGCTATTCACTGATGTCTTGCTTCCAGTGTTATAATCAAATTACAATGGTTAAAACTACATATGGTAGGTTGATTATATACTCAGTTTGTCCTGGTGATCAATTAATGCTTTCTAATTATTTTAGTACTCTCTTTAATTCACATAAGTAAATTCTGACAGCAAATTATCTAGTCACATTATTTTTCAAGAAGTTTTTTTTTTTTTTTTTTTTTTAGTAGGATATTAAAAAGTAATGATCAGTAGTAAAAACAGCAACCAGCAGTCCTGGGAATCACTGGCATTTAGAATAGTGTCATCAATTTCTTAATCAATAGGGAATTTAGAGGGACAAAATATTGCCTTTTAGTGACATTGTTGGGAGTTATTCATTAAACACAGCAAAGGAAACGAGAAAGGTAGAAGGGGGAAAAGAGAAGGAGAATGTGTTTGCTGGGCATATTGAGATGACACCAGCAGATGCTCCAGGTGACTCTGCGACAGCATCATGATGGCATAGCTGTCAGTAGTCAGCAAACATCACTGAACATGCTGCATGTGGGAGCACCTACTACAAATTTCAAGACAGAAAGCACAATAAAATTTATAAAAGTATCAAAACGTAGTATGTGTTAACTATACTTTTTAAAATCTTTAAGTGAGGAAATTTTTTCTAAGTTTGACCAATACTCTAGAAACCAAAATTGTTGTTTTAATTGAAAGCTTAAACGCAACAATAAAAATTATTTTGAATGAAAAAATAAATCAAGCAAAGAACAAATCTGGGGGAAAATTAGCACCTATGGCAGAAAATAAGATAATTTATTAATTAAACAAAAAATAATATACAATAAAGAAATAGACAATATTAGTAGACAAGTTATAAAACCTAAGATACTTTGAGAAAACAGTAACAACAGCAAATAACCAGAAAGGATCTGAATGCCCCACTTCATAATTAAAGCAATGTAAAATAAAACAAAAGTCAGATATCTTTTTTTCAGTTATCTAATTGAAAAAAAAATACATATATATATGAGAGAGAGTGTGTGTGTGTGTGTGTGTGTGTGTGTGTGTGTGTGTGTATGTAGTGTTTATTAACACTTTCATGTTGGAGGGTGCTACAGTTTGAATATGTCTCCCAAAGTTCTTGTGTTGAAAATGTAATCCCCAATGCAACAGAGTTGAGAGATGAGACGTTTAAGAGGTAACTAGATCATGAGGATTCTGCCTTTATGAGTAGATTAATGTCATTATCAGGGGAATGCATTAGTTATTGAAAATGGGTTTGTTATAAAAGCAAATTCAAACCCCTCTTGCTCTCATGTGGATACTCTTGTACCCTCTGCCTTTCAACCCAGATGATGGTTCTCTCCCTAGGCCTTCAGACCAACATGCAGGCACAGCTTTTCTCCCTTCATTTTTACATTTTTCTTCTTTACCTTTTGCTTTTCATAACAGCTACCTGTATAAAGTATTTTATTAGGAGCAAAGGGAAAACTCGATGAACCTTATGTGAACCTCCGTAATGCAACATTAATTAAGCTGAGACTTCACCAAATAAGACATATATGATAATTAATATATTCATTCCCAGCACATATAAAATATAGCAAAATGGACAGGCTTCAAAAAAAATTTATCTATATGTAAGAAAATAATTTTCTTGCCACAGAGCTTTCTGTGAAATCACAGGTTGTTTTTAACCACAATAAAAAAAAAATAGGCCATGCTGTTATAGCCAGGATTAAATTTTAATTGATCCATTAAAAAGTGATATTAATTGCTGACATTTTAGGTGTTTACCATGTGTCAAGCTTTGTTACAAACACTTGATGTTAATTCTCTTTCAAAATCTTCATGACATTATGACATAATTCCTCTTATGTCCCCATTTTACATCAAATGGAGGCACAAAGAAAATAACTAACTTTTTCAAAATTACACAACTGGGAAGGAGCTAGGCAAGAATTAAACTCCAGCAATCCAAGGCAAGAGCTGCTCTCCTGGCTACAGTTCTGCACTGCTTTGTTCATATTTTAAGATTCATTTCTCATTAGGTTTTGTTTTTGCAAAGAGGCATACCTGTGACATAATTAGAATATATGTGTGAGTATATCTACTTTTTTTCATAATAAATATATAGCATATCAGTTTAAAATTGCAATGCATTAAAATGCATCAGATTAGGAAATTTTGAGAGACGTATAGACACATGTATACTTACGGAAACCTACTGGTCTTTTAAGACCACGTCTTGTAAACATCTTTAATCTAAATTAAAGCTTATCTTTAAATAAATCTACTTGCATTTATATGCAATACAGATTGTTTCAAGAGAAAGAATTAAGGCAAATTGTTCACATTCTAGATAGTATGAAGTATATATCAAAGCTAACTCTGAAAATCATTTAAAATTATCCATTAGCTTATAGAAACCACCTGGTAGATATTAAAATTACCTATTAGATGTTATATTTTTATAGAAACAAACAAAATATATACAGAAGAGTGTCTTCAACTTGTTAACTTCTTGGAAGCAAGGTGCCTGATGTTTCTAATGGTACTGCTGTTGTCACAGACCAAATCTTTTTATGAATAAGCATTAATCTGCCTCCAATCATGTATTTCTTGGATTATTATGATATATTCCAAAGTAGAGTGTTAAATTACACCAAATTCTAGGCTTCAAAGATTTGTGATGTAAAGCATATTAGTAAACAAAAATTTGGCTTTTGTTTCTTTGGACACCATTTACGACTAAGGGGACAAGTCTTAACTCTCCTTTAGTATGCCAAAAAAAATCATAAAACTTAAATCTGTAATCTTCATTTTTAAAATGTTTACCTTCATTTCTAAGAAATATTACCAGTATCACTGTGAGGTATTGCACTAGTGGAAATTTAGTGTTATCCAAGATATTATATATGCAATAGTATTAACCAAAATATTTTGAAAGATTATATATATAATGTTACTATCTTAGAATGAATGATCAAGTAAAATATATAGAGGTATACTACGTTTCTAGATGTAGATCTGTATATTTATACACATAAACCCAGAGAAAAATATTGAGATTTGCTTCACAACCTCCTCCCACTATCCTTGTTCTCATGCCCCTTGGGAGACTTTTTTTTTTGTTGTTGTTGAATAAAAATGTAAAAAGTTATTAAGGGAGACTAAAACCTTTTAAACTAACTTACAATAGAAAGCATGGAAAGTTAATGCAAGAAGAGAAAAGACCAGATAAGCAAAGCAGGGAGAAAGACGTAAACAAAGAGAGAGAAACTTCAAGGTTTCACTACTCATGGTCTCATTTGATTTTGTTATTTTAACTTATTTCCATAGGTTATTGGGGGAAACGTGGTCTTTGATTACATAGGTAAGTTCTTCAGTGGTGATTTCTCAGATTTTGGTTCACCCATCACCTGAGCAGTATATACTGCACTCTGTTTATAGTCTTGTATCCCTCATCCCTTTCCTCACCTCTCCCTCTGAGTCCCCCACTGTATCATTCTTACGCTTCTGCATCCTCATAGCTTAGCTCCCACTTCTAAGAACATACAATGTTTGGTTTTCCATTGTGAATTACTTCACTTAAAATAATAGTATCCAATCTCATCCAGATCATTACAAATGCCATCAATTTATTCCTTTTTATGGCTGAGTAGTATTCCAGTGTGTGTGTGTGTGTGTGTGTGTGTGTGTGTGTGTGTATGGATAGATTTAGACAGACAGATAGATATCTCACAATTTCTTATCTACCCATTGATTGATGGGCACTAGCAATGTAGAAGTGTTCCCTGTTTACTGCATCCATGCAAACATCTATTATTTTTTATTTTTTGATTATGGCCATTTTTGGTCATTTGAAAGAAGAGGAAGAACTGGAAAGAGAAAGAACAAGTAGGAAAAAATTTTAAAACACCTTTTGAGAAAAATTTGCCACCTTCAATTTTTTGAGAGACTTAAAAATAATTGCATTAGATGTGGATTGGTTCCACATTTTTCCAATTGCAAATTGTGAATTGGGCTGCTACAAACATGTGTGTGCAAGTATCTTTTTTGTATAATGAGTTATTTTCCTCTGGGTAGATACCCAATAGTGGAAGCTGGATCAATGGTAGATCTACTTACAGTTTTTTAAAGGAATCTCCACACTGTTTTCCATAGTGGTTGTACTAGTTTACATTCCCACCAGCAGTGTTGAAGTGTTCCCAGTTCACTATATCCATGCCAACATCTGTTATTTTTTATTTTTTGATTATGGCCATAATTGGTCATTTGAAAGAAGAGGAAAAACTGGAAAGAGAAAGAGCAAAGAGGAAAAATTTTTAAAGCAAATTTTTAGAAGTTTGTCACCTTCATTTTTTTGAGAGACTATAAAAATAATTTGCACTATATTTTCAAATGTTTTTGGATGACAGATATTCATGTTTCTAATTTGACATAGAGCAAAGATGGGACCATGAAGCATACAATGTATATGTATATATGGGTATGTGTGTGTATCTATTTAAGTGTGTGTGGAGGAGATTGCATATGTTCTCCATAAGTGAGGATCACATGAAAATCCTCAAATTTAAATCTGGTTACTAAACAGTGCTTATTCTTTCAAAAGCTTAAAAAAGTAATGCACATTTATTGTATATAAAAAGATTTTTGCCTAAAATAATTTTTTCTTGTCACTTTAATTTTTTTGCTTTTTATTTTTAACTAAAGGATAGTGATTCTAAGCAGATAAAATTACTGTCATATCAGTGATATATTACTCTACTGTTAATTCATTAATTTTCAAGAAATGTAGACTTTTAACTAAATATGAAATAATTTGTAGAATAAAAAAGATGTTACATAAATAAGAATACGAAAGCTTTGGATATTTCTGGTTTATCATCAATCATGCATTTATGCATATATATTAATCAAAATTACAAAAAATGTATCTAAAGATTAAATACTAAGAGAAAACTTACATAGGTAGACTTGACATTATTTTCTTATAATAGTTTTCCTATAAATGTTAATGTACATTTCTTTTATATGTAATCTATTGATTTATAGAACTCCAAAGAACGACAAATCATTGAAATCCAATCTAGTTTTATTGACCAACAGCTTAGTATAAATGGAACCTCAAAATTTTAAATCTTATTGTCATTTATTCAAATATTATCTCAATAAAATGCATGTTAATATATTTTTTTAATTTCTTTAGGAATACTACAAGCAAGATTTTCATTCTATACCCTGAAGAACTGGACAATTTCTAAGGCTAGAATTCTTTGATGATTGATATTGTGCAGTTTGTTGATACTTCACGCAGCTCAAGATCTTTTTATAAACCAGCTGCTTGTGATGAGATGTTTTCTCATTATAATATGCAGTGTGTGTTGTCTCCTCTTAATCAAATTTCTTATCACAAAGGTATAAATAAAAGCTTCTCAAATATCAACTTAATGTTCAACAAGACTTTGTCATATGCTGGTAACAACCAAAAGTTAATATGTAAATACTGTCTCACCTCAAAAGCATTTTCTGCTTTTTTCACATAAGTGTAATGCTAGATTTTTCATCCTATGTAATTACACAATAAAAAAATAGAAATAAATGCATTTAACTAAAAAAAATTGCCAAATTTGTTAGAGCATAAAAAATTATACCAAAGCATATTCTAATTAAATTGCTTATGTACCAGTGATAAAAGAGAGTTATAAAATCAGTCAGAAGAAAAGATAATATTGTAAACCCTGGGTCAAAGACAAATATAACAATTGATTTTAGAAAAAAAACAAAACAAATTACAAGTGGGAAGTCTATGGAATTTAAAATATTTAAAGAACTAAAACATGTCAACCTAGAATTTTATACAAAGCAGAGATGTCTTTTCAAGAAGAAGGCACAATACTTGTTTGGACAAATAAAAATTAAACTTAATCACATCAGTAGCTCATTTCCTGTTTGGCCACTGTTAAGCCCAAATGTTCTCAAACTAGTGTATACTATAGAATTATCTGGGGATGTTTTTTAAAAATGTAGTTTTCTGGCCTTCGCTGCTCAGACAATTTGAGTTAATATGTCTGGATCTAGTAATTCACACCTCTTTCATTATTATCTTAAATGTGCTATCTACTATATGGTGAAAATATATGTATGAAAACTAAGGTTTGGAGAAATTTGGCAAATTTTAGCCAGTATTTTCATCCATATTTCTTTGTTTCTTCCTCTCTTTTCTTTCTTTAATGTACTTCATTTAAACATATATTAGGCTGCCTGAAGTTCTCCCCTTGTTCACTAATGTATCGTTCATTGTGTGTATCTTTTTCAAATATTTTTTTAAACTTTATCATTGTAGACAATTTGTTTCTATGACTTCAAATTCAGTAATTTTTAAAAATGTCTAATCTGCCTTAAATCTAATCCAGTGTATTTTTCATCATGCACTTGAAGATTTTATCTCTGGAAGTTTGATTTGGTCTTCCTTTATATCTTATTTATCTCAATGTATCTTTTCTATGAACTCTAGTAATAAAAATGATTTTATTTATTAAAAAAATTTATCAACTTAATGTCTGATGAACATATTCTTCTTGTGTTAAGCATGCTATGAAATAAAAATCTGTTCTCTGTTTATAATATATACACACTAGATTTGATTTTTATGTTTCTCCCTACTAAATTTAAAAAGCTTACTTATAAAATCATGGTAAGTAGTCAAAATGCTATTTTCGGAATAGTTGTTGTCTGTGTGTGAAAGATAAGTTTGACATTTATTTACTTATGATTTTCCCTGTGAGACAGACTTAGAAAAAAATGATAGGAATATTGGCTGTCAGTCTGAGGGCAAGCATTAATCTTCCTAAGTGTCAGAGGGCTAAGCTCATATATTTCTACAGAGACAATTTTTGGAATGAATCTAATATATTCTAATTTTTGGAAATGAAACTTTCTAACTTACAAACAACTAAATTATAAATTTGCTAGATTGAGAAAAGCAATTGAAATCCAGCTAGCTGTTACATGAGCCGTGTCCACTTTTTTGCTTGAGGCCCACTGTGCAAACCTATTTATTAGGAAACATATACAAGGAAAATTACACAATGTTTTATTTTCAGGTGAGGCACTGAATTAAACGTACACTTGAATGTGCCTTGATTCTCACCTCATCCTACTTCATCCCAAAAATATATGTTGTAAATTTACTTCTGAGAGAATAAAGGAGTGCTGTTTTCTCCAAGGTCACTTACCATGCAAACAATGAAAAACCTCCTCTCCCTGTACCTATCTCTATGCCAATCCTGATGAATTGTCAGGACTTTGTGTTTCAGAAATCTAGACTGTTCTAATACATAGAGATAATCAACAGCATTTTGCCTGTTTGTATGAGAAGAATAAACTTGATAAGTGGAGTATAACCCACTGTTAAGATCCTGGGTAATTTTACATCTGATTTTTCAAGAAATAAAATACAAATGTATTGTATAATGGTACTGAAGATGGTCTCAGCCACACACCTGAAAAGCAGAGAAATATCTGAGAACTGATAGAAACTCAAAGTTTCTACAACATTCATGGAGATCTGAGTCTGTTTGAGAGGATTTCCTTGGAGAAGCAGAACATCAAATAAAATGTACTATTGATGCCTATGAGAACTAGACAATGGGCACTTTAGCTGTGGGTAACTGAGAGAAAATGTCATGCTAAACGTGATGTGGAGAAAATGAAGCCACCAGCAGAAATAGTTATAATATGATAATTAATAGCACCTCCCAAAAAGGTTGTCAGAAATGCTCTATAATAAACGGTCTTCACATATAGTTAGTGTTCAATATTTCTCTTCATTTTTATTATCACTCTAAATATTCATCATACATTTCTACTTAAGTAGAAACAGGATGAGAAATCTTGCTTAGTCTTAGAACAATTTTTTTCCATGATGACTGAGGACGCATATGGAGCTTAATTCACCCTCATACTGACTTATTTAAAAAAACAAAACACACACACTTCATACAAGATGGCCAAATAGGAACAGCTCTGGAGTGCAGTTCCCAGCAAGAGGTGTGCAGAGGGTGAGTTATCTCTGCATTTCCAAATGAGGTACCAGGTGCATCTCAATGGGACAGGTGGTACAGTGGATGTAGCCCAGGAAGGGCAAGCTGCAGCAGGGAGAGGTGCTGCCTCACCTGGGAAGTGCAATCTCCAGAGGACCCCCCTTCCTACTCAACAGAGGCCATTGGGGGCTTTTCCATCCACTCCAGCACTCTGGTTTGGATACTGCTTCTCTCCCACACTTTTACCACCCACAGACCACAAGATTCACAGGCTGAAAAACACCATGAGTTTTCAGCACGGCCAGCGCCTGCTGGTTTTCACACAGACACTCATACAACTCTGGACAACTGTTTCAACTGGTGCCAGGAATGCCTGGGAGACAGAGCTGCCCATTTATCAGAAAAAGAAGAGGTTAAAGGCAGGGAGCTAGGTGATCTGGCTTAGCGGGTGTCACTCCAACAAAGACCAGGAATCTAAAATGCTCTAACCTGAGAGTTTCACAGCAAGCACAGCTGTACCTGGAATGTCCAGCTCTGTATGGGGAAGGGCATTCACCATTACTGATGCAGTCCACCACTACCCACTACCAAGGCAGTTCTAACTGTACCTCTGTAAAAAAAACACAAAAGGAAGTTTATGCAGTAGCTGGGCAGGGCCTATGGCAGCTCAGCAATGCCTCTGCTGGCAGACTGTGACTAGACTCCCTCCTTGCTGGGCAGGGCATATCTGAAAAAAGGCAGCAGCACACAAGGAACTTATAAATAAAGCCCAATCTTCCCAGGACAGAGCACCTGGGAAAAGAGGTGGTTATGAGTTCCAGTGCAGCAGACTTAAATGTATCTGCCTAGCAGCTCTGAAGGGAACAATGGAGCTCCCAGCACAGCACCTGAGCTCTGATAAGAGACAGACTGTCTCCTCAAGCAGCTCCCCGACCTCCACATATCCAAAGAGGCACCTCATAAAAAAAAGGAGCTCTGGCTGACATCTAGCCGGTACCCTTCTGGGACAAAAATAACAGAAGAAAAAACTGGCAGCAACCCTTGCTGTTTTGCAGCCCCCAGAGGTGATTCCCAGGCAAGCAGGGTCTGGAGTGGATCTACAACAGTCCTGCAGCAAAGGGGCCTATCTGCTAGAAGGAGAACTAAAAAACAGAAAGAAATAACTTCAACATCAACAAAAAGGACATCCAAGAGACCCAATCTGAAAGTCAACAACTACAAAGATCACAGGTAGATAAATCCACAAAGATGGGAAGAAACCAGAGTAAAAAGTATGAAAACACCAAAAATCAGAACCCCTTTCCTCCTCCAAGGGATTACAACTCTTCATCAGCAAGGGAACAAAGATGGATGGAGATTGAGTCTGATGAATTGATAGAAGCAGGCTTCAGAAGGTGGGTAATAACAAACCATTTAGCTCAAAAAAAGGTGAGCTAAAAGAAGATGTTCTGACTCAATACAGAGAAATTAAGAACCTGGAAAAAAGGTTAGACAAAATGCTAACTAGAATAAACAGCTTAGAGAAGAATATAAATGACTTGATGGAGATAAAAAACAAGATGAGAACTTCGCAAAGCATATACAAGTTTCAACAGCTGAATGGAACACGCAGAAGAAAGTATGTCACATATTGAACATCAACTCAATGAAATAAAATGAGAAGGCAGGATTAGAGAAAAAAGAGTGAAAATAAATGAACAAAGCCTTCAAGAAACACGGGATTATGTGTAAACACTAATCTATGTTTGATAGGTATACCTGAATGTGACAGAGAGAATGAATCCAAGCTGGAAAACACTCTTCAGGATATTATCCAGGAGAAATTCCCCAACCTAACAAGGCAAGACAACATTCAAGTTCAGGAAATACAGAGAACACCACAAAGATACTCCTCAAGAAGAGCAACCCCAAGGCACATAATCATGATTCACCAGGGTTGAAATGAAGGAAAAAATGCTAAGGGCAGCCACAGAGAAACATTGGGTTACCCACAAAGGGAAGCTCATCAGACTCCCAGCAGATCTCTCAGCAGAAACACTATAAGCCAGAAGAGAGTGGGGACCAATATTCAATATCCTTAAAGAAAAGAACTTTCAACCTAGAATTTCATATCCAGTCAAACTAAGCTTCATAAATGAAGGAGAAATAAAATCCTTTATGGACAAGCAATTGCTGAGAGATTTCATCACCGCAAGGCCTGCCTTACAAGAGCTCCTGAAAGAAGCACCAAACAAGGAACAACCAGTACAAGCCAATCCAAAAATTTACCAAATGGTAAAGACCATCAACACAATGAAGAAACCATGTCAACTAATGGGCAAAACAACTAGCTGGCATCAAAATGGCAGGATTAAATTCGCACATCACAATATTAACCTTAAAGGTAAATCAGCTAAATGCCCCAAACAAAAGACACAGACTGGCAAATTGGTAAAAAGTCAAGACCCATCAGTGTGCTGTATTCCGGAAACCCAATTCACGTGCAAGGACAAACACGGGCTCAAAATAAAGGGATGGAGGAAGATTTCCCAAGCAAATAGAGATCAAGAAAAAGCAGGAGTTGAAATCATAGTCTCTGATAAAGTGGACTTTAAGCCAACAAAGATCAAAAGAAACAAAGAAGGGTAAAAGGATCAATGCAACTAGAAGAGCTAACTATCCTAAATATATATGCACACAATAAAGGAGCACCCAGATACATAAAGCAAGTTCTTAATGACATACAATGAGACTTAGACTCCCACACAATAATAGTGGGAGACTTTAACACTCCACTGTCAATATTAGGTCAACGAGATAGAAAATTAACAAGGATATCCAGGACTTGAAATCAGATCTGGACCAAGCAAACCTAACAGACATCTACAGAACTCTCCACCCCAAATCCAAAGAATATAAATTCTTCTCAGCACCACATTGCACTTATTCTAAAGTTGACCACATAATTGAAAGTAAATCACTCCTCAGCAAATGCAAAAGAATGGAAATCATAATAAACAGTCTCTCAGACCACAGTACAATCAAATTGGAACTCAGGATTAAGAAATTCACTCAGAACCAAACAGCTTCATGGAAAATGAACAATTTGCTCCAGAATGTTGACTGGATAAACAAGGAAACGAAGGCAGAAAACTATTGTGGAAGACAGTGTGGCGATTCCTCAATGACCTAAAAATAAAAATCCCATTTGACCCAGCAATCCTATTACCTATTTA
This sequence comes from Saimiri boliviensis, assembly GCF_048565385.1. NCBI lineage: Eukaryota > Metazoa > Chordata > Mammalia > Primates > Cebidae > Saimiri > Saimiri boliviensis. The sequence goes on from NC_133458.1 coordinate 38,443,083, forward strand.
TATCCAAAGGATTATAAATCATTCTACTATAAGGACACATGCACGCGAATGTTCATTGCAGCACTGTTTACAATAGCAAAGACCTGGAACCAACCCAAATGCCCATCGATGATAGACTAGATAGGGAAAATGTGGTACATATACACCATGGAATATTACACAGCCATCAAAAACGATGAGTTCGTGTCCTTTGTAGGGACATGGATGAACCTGGAAACCATCATTCTCAGCAAACTGAAACAAGAGCAGAAAATCAAATACAGCATGTTCTCACTCATAGGCAGGTGCTGAACAATGAGAACACATGGACACAGGGAGGGGAGCACTACACACTGGGGTCCGTTGCGGGGAAATGAGGGAGGGACGGGGGTGGGGTGGTTGGAAGAGATAGCATGGGGAGAAATGACAGATACAGGTGAGGGGAAGGAAGGCAGCAAACCACACTGCCATTTGTGTACCTATGCAACAATCCTGCATGTTCTTCACATGTACCCCAAAACCTAAAATGCAATAATAATAAAAAAAAAGACAAAAGATGAATAGAAAAAAAAAAGATGTTCTTCAAAACCAACAGAAAGAAGATACAATGTACCAGAATCTCTGGAACACATTTAAAGCAATGTCTAGAGGAAAATTTATAGCAATTTATAGCAATAAATGCCCACATGAGAAGCAAGGAAAGATCTAAAATCAACACCCTATCATCAAAGTTGAAAGAGCTAGAGGAGCAAGGTAAATAAACTCAAACTAGCATAAGACACAAAATAACTAAGATCAGAGAAGAAGTGAAGGAGACAGAGACACAAAAAATCCTTCAAAAAATCAATAACTCCAGGAGCTGATTTTTTGATAAGACAAACAAAGTAGATAGACCACTAGCCAGATTAATAAAACAAAAAAGAGAAGAATAAAATAGATACAATAAAAAATGATAAAGGGGATACCATCACCACTTCCACAGAAATACAAACTACCATCAGAGTTTACTACAAATAACTCTATGCATATAAACCAATAAAACTGGGAGAAATGGATAAATTCCTGGACATTTGCACTATCCCAAGCCTAAACCAGGAGGAAGTTGAAACCCTGAATAGACCTATAACACAGGCTCAATTTGAGGCAGCAATTAATAGTCTACCAACCAAAAAAGTCCAGGACCAGACAGGTTCCAGCTGAATTATACCAGACATACAAAGAGAAGCTGGTATCACTCCTTGTGACACTATTCCAAACAATACCAAAAGAGGGAATCCTCCCTAACTGATTTTATGAGACCAACATAAACCTGATATGAAAACCCAGGAGAGACTCAACAAAAAAAGAAAACTTGAGGCCAATATTCACGATAAACACAGATGTAAAAATCTTCAATAAAATACTGGCAAACCTACTGCAACAGAACATTGAAAATCTTATCCATCACAAACAAGTAGGCTTCATCCTGGGGATGCAAGGCTGGTTCAACATATGCAAGTCTTTAAACATAATCCACCACATAAACAGAACCAAAGACAAAAACCACATGATTATCTCAATAGATGAAGAGAAGGCCTTTGACAAAATTCAACAGCGCTTTATGCTCAAAACTCTCAATAAACTAGGTATTGATGGAATGTACCTCAAAATAATAAAAGCTATTTATGACAAACCCACAACCAATATCATACTAAATGTGCAAAAACTGGAAGCATTCCCTTTGAAATCTGGCACTAGGCAAGGATGCCCTCTCTCACAACCACTATTCAATATAGTATTGGAAGTTCCAGCCAGAGCAATCAGGCAAGAAAAAGAAATAAACAGTATTCAATTAGGAAAGGAGGAAGTCAAATTTCTCTATTTGCAGATGACATGATTGTATGTTTTGAAGACCCCATCATCTCAGCCCAAAATCTCCTGAAACTGATAAGCAACTTCAGCAAAGTCTCAGGATACAAAATGAATGTGCAGAAATCACAAGCATTCCTATACACCAATAACAGACAAACAGAGAGCTAAACCAAGAGAGAACTCTCATTCACAATTGCCACAAAGAGAATAAAATACCTAGGCGTACAACTAACAAAAGATGTAAGGAATCTCTTCAAAGAGAACTACAAACCACTACTCAAGGTAATAAGAGAGGACACAAACACATGGAAAACATTCCATGCTCATGGTTAAGAAGAATCAATATCATGAGAATGGCCATACTATCCAAAGCAATTTATAGATTAAATAGTATCCCTATTAAGCTACCAATGACCTTCTTCACAGAACAGGAAAAAAACCACCTTAAACTTCATATGGAACCAAAAGAGGGCCCGCATAGCCAAGACAACCCTCAGCAAAAGAACAAAGCTGGAGGCGTCATGCTACCAGACTTCTTCAAACTATATTACAAGGCTAGTATAATCAAAACAGCATGGTACTGGTACCAAAACAGAGATACAGACCCCGGGAACAGAATAGAGGCCTTGCAGGCAATGCCAAACATCTACAACCAGCTGATCTAAGAGAAATCTGACAAAAACAATCAATAGAGAGAGGATTCCCTGTTTAATAAATGGTGTTGGGAAAACTGCCTCGCATGTGCAGAAACCAGAAACTGGACCCCTTCCTGAAACGTACACTAAAATTAATTCCAGATGGATTAAAGACCTAAACATAAGACCTAACACCATAAAAACCCTAGAAGAAAACCTAGGCAAAACCATTCGGGACATAGGCATAGGCAAGGACTTCATGACTAAAACACCAAAAGCACTGGCAGCAAAAGCGAAAATGATCAAATGAGATCTAATTAAACTCCAAAGCTTCTGTACGGCAAAAGAAACAATCATTAGAGTGAACCAGCCACCAATAGAATGGGAGAAAATTTTTGCAATCTATCCATCCAACAAAGGGCAAATATCCAGAATCTACAAAGAAATAAAAAAGATTTACAAGAAATAAATAACCCCATTCGAAAGTGAGCAAAGGATATGAACAGACACTTTTCAAAAGAAGACATATATGAGGCCAACAAACATTTGAAAAAATGCTCATCATTAGTGCTCATTAGAGAAATGCAAATCAGAAACACATTGAGATACCATCTCATGCCAGTTAGAATGGCGATCATAAAAAATCTGGAGACAACAGATACTGGAGAGGATGTGGAGAAATAGGAACACTTTTACACTGTTGATGGGAGTGTAAATTAGTTCAGCCATTGTGGAAAACAGTGTGGTGATTCCTCAAGGATCTATCAATAGAAATTCCATTTGACTCAGCAATCTCATTATTGCATATGTACCCATAGGATTATAAATCATTCTATTATAAAGACACATGCATACGTATGTTCATTGCGGCCCTGTTTACAATAGCAAAGACCTGGAACCAACCCAAATTCCCATTGATGATAGCCTGGACAAGGAAAATGTGGCACATATACACCATGGAATACTATGCAACCATGAAAAACGATGAGTTCGTGTCCTTTGTAGGGACATGGATGAACCTGGAAACATCATTATCAGCAAACTGACACAAGAACAGAAAATTAAACATCTCATGTTCTCACTCATAGGTGGGTGTTGAACATTACGAACACATGGACACAGGGAGGGAAGCATCACACACTGGAGTCTGTTGGGGGTGATACGGGAGGGACAGCAGTTGGTGGGAGGTTGAGGAGGGATAACATGGGGAGAAATGCCAGATATAAGTGACAGGGGGATGGAGGCAGCAAACCACCTTGCCACGTAAGTACCTATGCAACAGCCCTGCATGATATGCACATGTACCCCAGAACCTAAAGTACAATAAAAAAAAAAGGAAACAAAAGAAAATACAATAAATTCACTCTATTGATAAGAAAAGCTATCTTCCTTGAAGGGATATAAGTTGAGGCACAGTAACAGAAAAAAAAAAGAGAAAAATAATAGAAATTATCCGTCTCCCTCATTCCCCAAATTTTTCATTGTTACTTAATGTGTTAGTATCTACCTTCATAAATATACCTACATTTAGGACAAAATTTAAGGAGCTCTTGAAGAATTTATGAAAATATTGGGTATTTTTAAAGTAAAGTACAATGTACTTTTATTATAACATTTTAGCCTACAAGGTAGATATAGATAGACTCTATTCAACTCTTGAAAGAGAAGTTTATAATGGTACAAAGTGTGCTTAGGATGTGAGGCAGAGCTCAGCATATCTCATGGCAATAGAGATGCATCACTAGGCAATACTGTTGTTGTGTGAACATCACAGAGTGTATGTACTTATATAAACCTAGATAGTATTACCTACCATCCACATAGGACCTATGGTATAGCCTATTGCTCCTAGTCTACTAACCTGTACAGATATTGCTGTAGTTGAATACTATAGGCAGTTGTAACACAGTAATGCTATTTGTATATTTAGACATGTCTAAACATAGGAAAGATGCAGTAAACATATGGTATTATAATCTTATGCGAACACTGTCATATGTGTGACCTGTTGTTGACTGAAATGTTATTAAAACATGCCCATTGTCTAGTTTTAATAGTCATCCATAGGGACATTTCATATAATGTTCTGCATCTCCAAGGAGTTCCTCTCAAACAGGCTCAGATCTCCAGTAATGTTGTGGAAACTCTGACTTACTGCAGATCTCAGATATTTCACTGCTTTTCAGGTGTCCAGCTGAAACTATCTTCAGCACCAAAAGCTATTACAACATAATAGCATTTCAGTCAACAACAGATCACATCTATGACAGTGGTCCCATAAGATTATAATACCATATGTTTACTATATCTTTCCTATATTTAGATATGTTTAAATACACAAATATCATTACCATGTTACAATTGCCTATAGTATTCAGTACAGGTTTGTAGCCTGGGAAAAATAATTTATACTTTAGATGCTAGTCATGTAATAGGTTATACTGTTTAAATTTATATAAGTACATATATGCACTCTGTGATACGGTTTGGCTGTGTCTACACCCAAATCTCATCTGGAATTGTAGCTCTCATAATCGCTACATGTTTTGGGAAGGATCTTGTGCGAGGTAATTGAATCATGGAAACAGGTTTTCCTATGTTATTCTTGTAATAGTTAATACATCTCATGACATCTGATGGTTTATAAAGGGCAGTTCCCCTCAAACACTCACTTGACCTGCTGAGTGAAATACTGCCTTGTGCCTTTGCTATTATTTTGACTTATGCCATGACTCTTCAGCCATGTGGAATTGTGAGTCTATTAACCTCTTTTTCCTTATAAATTACCCAGTCTTGGATACTTCTTCAAAGCAGTATGAAAATGGACTGATACAGTAAATTAGCACCAGTGGAGTGGGTTACTGCTATTAAGATACCCAGAAATATGGAAGCAACTTTGGAAATGGGTAACAGACAGAGGTTGGAACAGTTTCGAGGACTCAAAAGAAGACAAGAAAATGTAGGAAAGTGTGGAACTTCCTAGAGACTTGTTGAATGGTTTTGACCAAAAAGCCCAGGCTGAGGTGATCTCAGATGAATCTAAGGAACTTATTCGGAACTGGAGCAAAGATGATTCTTGCTATGCTTTAGCAAAGAGACTGGCAGCATTCTGCCCCTCCCTAGAGATCAATGAAGCTTTGAATTTGAGAGAGATGATTTATGATATCTGGTGGAAGAAATTTCTAAGCAACAAAATGTTCAACAGGTGACTTGGGAGCTCTTAAAAACATTGTTTTATGTATTCGCATAGATATGGTTTGGAATTGGAACTTATGTTTAAAAGGGAAGCAAAAAGTTTTCAAAAGTTTGTAGCCTGATGATTCAAGAGAATAGAAGAATCCGTTTTCTGAGGAGAAATTCAAGCCAGCTGCAGAAATTTCCACAAGTAACAAGCAGCCAAACGTTGACTGCTAAGACAATGGGAAAAAATGTCTCCAGGGCATGTCAGAGACCTTCATGGCAGCCCCACACATCACAATCTGGGAGACCTAGGAGAAAAAAAATGGTTTTGTGGGCCATCCCTAGGGCCTTTCTGCTTTGTGCAGTCTCAGAATTGGTGCCCTGTACTCCAACGTTGACTAAAAGGGGCCAACATGGAGCTATTGCTTCAGAGGGTATAAGCCCCAAGTCTTGGCAACTTACATGTGGTATTGGGACAGAGGGTGCATAGAAGTCAAGAATTGAGGTTTAGGAACCTCCCCCTAGATTTCGGAGGATGAATGGAAACTTTTTAATATCCAGACAGAGGTATGATGCAGGGGTGGAGCCTTTATGGGGAACCTGTCATATGGGAGTGTGGAAAAGAAATGTGGGGCAGGAGCCCTCACACAGAGTCCCCACTGGAGAATTGCCAAGTGGAGCTGTGAGAGAAGGTCACCATTATCCAAACCTAAAAATGGTAAATCTACGAACAGTTTGTACTATGTGCCTGGAAAAGCCACAGACACAACTCTAGCCCATGAAACCAACAAGGAGAGAAGCTGTACTCTGCAAAGCCAAACGGGATGGGCTGCCCAAGACCATGGGACCCCACCTCTTGCATCTGCATGACCTGGATATGAGATATGGAGTCAAAGGAGATCATTTTGGACCTTTAAGATTTGACTGCCTGCTAGATGTCAGACTTGCATGGGGCCTGCAGCCCCTTCATTTTGGCCAATTTGGAATGGCTGTATTTACCCAATGCCTGTATCCCCATTGTATCTAGGAATTAACGAACTCACTTTTGATTTTACAGGCTTATAGATGAAAGGGACTTACTTGCCTTCTCTCAGATGAGACGTTGTACTGTGCACTTTTGAGTTAATTCTGAAATTAATTAAGACTTTAGGGAACTGTTTAAAAGGCTTGAGTGGTTTCACAATATGAGGATGTGAGATTTGGGAGCAGCCAGGATTGGAATGATATGGTTTGGCTGTGTCCCTACATAAAGCTTATCTTGAATTTTAACTCCCATAATCCTCACATGTTCTGGGAGGGACCTAGTGGTAGGTAATTGAATCACAGAGGCAGGTTTATGTTTTATTTTCTTTGTAACAATGATTTTATTTTGTTTTCAAAACAAAACCATTAGCATCTTGATTTTACTATGTAAACTTAATCATGGGAAAACCTCCCTATAAGTGGATCTAAATGATTAAATATTTTTATCTGAATTCCAGTGATTATAGTTGATGATTATTGAAAAGTGGGTAAAGCCTGTCAAACAGTAAAGGAGTAATTATTTTACATGTAAAAATTATGTTCAAGTAAGAACAATGGCAAAAATAAAGCACAAGGTGAAATGTTTTAATTTTGGGTATTGTTGAAGTTAAAAGACTTGCTTATTAACACCCAGCAGCATGAAGCAGTTTTAACAGATGGGTGACGAATCTCCGTCAACAGTGTTATAACCTTGCCATTATCTGAAATGCAGCCAATAAAAATGTGGCTGAAAGTCTGTCAGTTTATTCCTGTTCTGGAACAAAAGCTCTGTAAGTGACATTTTGGCATTTGTATCTTACATCAAATATGGCCATAAAGAAATAAACCTTTGATGAACTACTTCCATATGTATTTCATTAAAAATTCATAAAAAATTTTATTTGACAAATAAAAAGCAAAATACCATCTTCCAGAATCAAATCAAAAATTACAGCAATAAAATGAATTTTCTCCAATTACAATAATTAGTATGCTAACACTAAATACATAGCAAATTATCTGTCCTCCAATATCCTCCCACAGAGTTTAACAAAATATTTAAGAAGTGTCAGAAATTAGGACCTAAGGAGATTATTATTGCATTATGCCCCTGAAAATATAGCCAAACATAATCTATAAACATTTCTGCTCATTGTATGACATCTATAAATAAAAAATATTTTCAAAAGAAACAAAATGGCATATAAATGGTGGGTATTCCAGTGTCTCAATTTAATGAGGGGAAGATGTCTGAAATATCAATTAACTTATTCAATCCAGTTCCTAATACTAAAGGGAAGACTACGTCAGAAGGGTATGTGTTACACCTTGTTCTTCTTTCCCTGTCACTTGTTACAAGGAAAGCTTGGCTCGACTCAGTTGCTTTATCCACAAAGCTCAGGTTCTGTCACCAGGGCTGTGTGAAATAATCTCTCAGCAATGGCTTTGCTGCTTCAAAGCCATCCTCTCAAGCACAGGACACATGACGCACTGCTGTCCTATGTTTTAGCTTCCATAGCGCTCCCATTTACCTTCCTCTTCTGAGTCTTGCTCTCTCCTCAGGATCTTATCAATGGGTTCACCGGGCTCATCCAGCTCACCCTTTAGTAACCCATGATGAGTTCAGGCTTTTAGAGAGAGCCTGGAGAGATGATGTCATCTAATATTTTCTCTAGGGCCAGCAAATACCAATGAACTAGAAACAGTTTGAATTGGGGCAACGGTAACATATTGAAAACAAATACAATTTATTATCCCAGTATTATATGCTGCCATGTATGAATATCAAATACGTAGTGAATAATCAAGGCAACCAAAACAAATTCATGCTGTACTTTCAAAAGTGCATAATGTCTAAATAAGACTAGTAATAGAAGGTGGTATTCTATGCATCAGGAATCAAAAAGAAACAAAAGAAAATGAAAACAAGGGCAGTGAGAATAATAACTCCACCCTAGTTTTTATTCTATTGGAAGGAAAGCAGAGGTAAGACAGGAAGCGTCTGATGTCAGGCATAGAAGGGTTAAATCATTCATTTTGTTATAAGCAAACTGGAGAAGATTTTACTTGATAGAAGAAATAGAAAATATATAACTCTCCCTACAACAGAGGAAAATTAAAATGTTTTAGGAGGATTTGAAAAATAAAAATACCAAATAGAATAAGTGTGTGAAGTAGAGAGAATACAAGAGATTTTTCATGCATTTTTGTTTCACCTTTATCTGTGTGAGAAGATTCTTCTTAAAGTACTACAATCTCGGCCGGGTGCAGTGGCTCACGCCTATAATCCCACCACTTTGGGAGGCTGAGGCGGGTGGATCACGAGGTCAAGAGATCAAGACCATACTGGTCAACATGGTGAAACCCCGTCTCTACTAAAAATACAAAAAAAAAAAAAATAGCTGGGCATGGTGGCGCACGCCTGTAGTCCCAGCTACTTGGGAGGCTGAGGCAGGAGAACTGCTTGAACCCGGGAGGCAGAGGTTGCGGTGAGCTGAGATCGCACCATTGCACTCCAGCCTGGGTAACAAGAGCGAAACACCGTCTCAAAAAAAAGAAAAAAAGTATTATAATCTCTTCTCAAATTGTCTCAGAAAGAGAGCTCATATTGTAACCCATTACCATGGTCATATATTTATACGGAAGGTTTCCATATCCAATTTCCTGCATTGTGAAAAAAAATACCTGTTTTGCAAATAATTTCTTTGATAACTCAAATTGATGTTATAAAACTTTGTAAATCAAACAACGAATTTAATAAGTGAAAGATATATTCATTCTTTCTTCTATATAAACTATGTATCTCATTTTTCACACTAAAAGTCAAATATCCTTCACCAGTTATTTTCCTAGATCCAAACTTGCCATCTGTCCTCTGATACTAGGGCTAGGATTTGGCAAACCATACTCTTGCTTTGGCAACTGGCTCCCTATTAGATTCTGACAACAAAGAATATTTAAAAAGAGATCAAAAACGCTGGACGAATCAAAAAGATACATACTCCTTGCTATTTCATTTCAAATCCCTTTTGCTTCCTGTTTCTGTTGTTGCTTCAGGAAAGCTTCTTCACCCTGGAAACGGCAGATGGTTCCAGTGGCGGCATTTGATACCAGTTTGCAGGTTTTCTAATACTTCAAAAATAAGGCTCATGACATTCCCTTAGAGACCACAGCTAAATCCAGCCTCAGATATGTGAACTTCATAAATGAAGAGTCATTTTAATGCTTCTAAGTTTCAATAATTTCAAACTCTTCCCTTTGTCACTAGTCCTAAGGTTGTCAAATATTTCTTGCAGTTATTACCTACATCTTACTTTGGTGGTCACTTTAGCCTTTTTCATATTTTTTTACCTTTAGTTAACAATTCTTTATGTTAAATTCTTTCTGCTAAAATAACAGATGTGGTGTATACCTCCCAATGGGACCTCCCTGGCTGATAAAGACATTGGTACCAGGAATGAGGACTCAGAAACAGAGCCCATCAAAGATGGAGGTTTAAAATTGGTTTGGTCAAGTCTTTGTTAGAGACCACAGTACTGAGCTCCTTACAAGTGGCAAATGGATGCAACTAATCCACATTATGTAGTACCATCATGATTAATCACATTATTGCCTCTCTTTTATGTTGACGAAGCAAGTTCCTTGGGGCACCAAGCAACCACATCTCTCAACTGTTAAGTGTACTCAGGATGACCCCAAAGAGGGCACTGTATTATTTACAGAAACAAAACAACAAACTCAGCCCTGTGACAGCTCAAATTAGAGTCAGATATCTGTAGAAATTCTATAGCAGTCCTAAGATAAACCCTTATTCTTTATAGCTACAGGCCTGGTCTTAATTAAAATCAGACATAAATTTTAACTGAGTGGGTTGCAAAAGTATAACAGAGGTTGAATTTGCAGCCTCATCAATTCTCTCATGTAAACATTAGGATGTTGCTTGGGAAAGAATGGGACCCTCATAATTGAAAAGAGTTGGATTGGACACAAATTAAGCTGAGAATCTTCAACACCAAGTCACCTTGAACCTCCCTTGCCAGTGGAAGTAAGTTCCTCTCTTGTTTCTCAGATCAGTCTTCCCCTACTGGAAGATCCTGTAGTATAATCTCACCTAGGGGCTCATAAATGGATGCTTGTTCTCAAGATCTTCTTGTTACCCTGTCCACAATGAGATATCCACAATCAGAATCATATTGAAGAATGATCCAGAAAGACAAATGCCAAGTCTGACTAGGGTAGAAAAAGATTATACTTCAAAATAATTGCACGAGTTTTATTCATTTATGTTGGCAGAAATCTGGAATGTAATTTAGAGTTAGATCTATGTGTAATTAGAACTAAGCCCAAAACTTAATTCTGTAGTTTATAATAAATTTACAAATACTATATATTTATAGGATATACCAACAAATGGTACCAGTGACTTGTGTAATGTTGACTGCTTTCATATATTATCTCATTTAATTTGCCCCTATCCTTAGTAAGACTATTATTCCTATTTTATAGATAAGGACACTGATTCACATATGCTTATTATCCAGCATTAAGTGGTTATTTAGTAGCATAGTTGGTGTTCAAACCTACAAACGTTTATGTTTTTCTTCTTCCTTCAACTCTACTCTGAAATAAAGCTTTATGATTAAAATTTATTTCCCGCATTAAGTCAGTTTTAGTGCAAAGCGTCCCAACTAGTAGAATTCAACTAGTTAAATTTAGACTGCTAAAAAAAAGTGCAAAATATGAATATCTTTGGCAGGTGTTATTTATATTTGAAAATATATAGTATGCTATTTAAGAAAATACTTTATTTTCTCATATGAAAAATCATGTTAATAGTCATGCCTTAGCTCAGAATCCTTCATTCTTATATTCAAGATGTAAAATTTATAAACTGTTTAACAAAAGCCAAACAGAAACCAGTATTTTTTAGTATTTTATTTTTTAATAAATTTTAAAATTACATTTTTTAAAGTAAATAAAATGTTCCATCTTCTTTCATAATTTTATTTTTTAACTTTTAAGTTTTTATCTTAATGTTTTTTATATATATATATACATACATATATATATATATATATTTTTTTTTTTAATTGTACTTTAGGTTCTGGGTTACATGTGCAAATTATGCAGGCTTGTTGCATAGGTACATACACTTCAAGGTGGTTTGCTGCCTCCATCACCCTGTCACCTACATCTGGCATTTCTCCCCATGTTATCCCTCCCCAACCTCCTCACCCCCTGCTGTACCTCTGCTAATCCCCTCCAACAGACTCCAGTGTGTGATGCTCCCCTCCCTGTGTCCGTGTGTTCTCATGGTTCAACACCCACCTATGACTAAGAACATGTGGTATTTGATTTTCTGTTCTTGAGTCAGTTTGCTGAGATTGATGGTTTCCTGATTCATCCATGTCCCTAAAAAGAACACAAAGTCATCATTTTTTATGGCTGCATAGTATTCCATGGTGTATAAGTGCCATATTTTCCTTGTCAGGGTATCATCAATGGGAATTTGGGTTGGTTCCAGGTCTTTGCTATTGTAAACAGTGCTGTAGTTAACATATGTGTGCATATGTCTTTATAATAGAATGATTTATAATCCTTTGGGTACATATGCAGTAATGGGATTGCTGGGTCAAATGGAATTTCCATTGCTAGATCCTTGAGGAATCACCACACTGTCTTCCACAATGGCTGAACTAACTTACACTCCCATCAACAGTGTAAAAGTGTTCCTATTTCTCCATATCCTCTCCAGCATCTGTTGTCTCCAGATTTTTTATGATTGCCATTCTAACTGGCGTGAGATGGTATCTCGATATGGTTCTGATTTGCATTTCTCTAATGAGCACTAATGATGAGCATTTTTTTTTATATGGTTGTTGGCCTCATATATGTCTTCTATTGAAAAGTGTCTGTTCATATCCTTTGCCCACTTTTGAATGGGGTTGTTTGTTTTTATTCTTGTAAATCTTTTTTATTTCTTTGTAGATTCTGGATATTAGCCCTTTGTCAGATGGGTAGATTGCAAAAATTTTCTCCCATTTTGTTGGTTGCTGGTTCTCTCTAATGATTGTTTCTTTTGCTGTACAGAAGCTGTGGAGTTTGATTAGGTCCCATTTGATCATTTTCACTTTTGCTGCCAATGCTTTTGGTGTTTATTCATGAAGTCCTTGCCTATGCCTATGTCCTGAATGGAACTGCCTAGGTTTTCTTCTAGGGTTTTTACGGTGTTAGGTCTTATGTTTAAGTCTTTAATCCATCTGGAGTTAATTTTAGTGTAAGGTGTCAGGAAGGGGTCCAGTTTCTGCTTTCTGCACATGTGAGGCAGTTGTCCCAACACCATTTATTAAACAAGGAATCCTTTCCCTTCTGCTTGTTTTTGTCAGGTTTATCAAAGATCAGATGGTTGTAGATGTGACACATTGCCTCCAAGGCCTCTGTTCTGTTCCGTTGGTCCATATCTCTGTTTTGGTACTAGTACCATGCTGTATTGATTATACTAGCCTTGTAATATAGTTTGAAGAAGTCAGGTTGAATGATGCCTCTGGCTTTGTTCTTTTTGCTTAGGGTTGTCTTGGCTATGCAACTCTCTTTTGGTTCCATATGATGTTTAAGGTGGTTTTTTCCAGTTCTATGAAGAAGGTCATTGGTAGCTTGAGCAGTGGTTTGTAGTTCTCCTTGAAGAGATTCTTTACACCCTTTTGTCAGTTTTATGCCTAGGTATCTTATTCTCTTTGTAGCATTGTGAATGGGAGTTCTCTCTTGATTTAGCTCTCTGTTTGTCTGTTATTGGTGTATAGGAATGCTTGTGATTTCTGCACATTGATTTTGTATACTGAGATTTTGCTGAAGTTGCTTTTCAGTTTCAGGAGCTTCTGGGCTGACAGGATGGGGTCTTCTAAATATACAATTATGTTGTCTACAAATAGAGACAATTGACTTCCTCCTTTCCTAATTGAATACCATTTATTTCTTTTTCTTGCCTGATTGCTCTGGCTAGAACTTCCAATACTATATTGAATAGCAGTTGTGAAAGAGGGAATCCTTGCCTAGTGCCAGATTTCAAAAGAAATCCTTCCAGTTTTTGCACATTTAGTATGATATTGGCTATGGGTTTGTTGTAAATAGCTTTTATTATTTTGAGATACATTCCATCAATACCTAGTTTATTGAGAGTTTTGAGCATAAAGCGCTGTTGAATTTTGTCAAAGGCCTTCTCTGAATCTATTGAGATAATCATGTGATTTTTGTCTTTGGTTCTGTTTATGTGGTGGATTATGTTTAAAGACTTGCATATGTTGAACCAGCCTTGCATACCCAGGATGAAACCTACTTGATCGTGATGGATAAGTTTTTTGATGTGCTTTTGCAATCTGTTTGCCAACATTTTATGGAAGATTTTTGTATCTATGTTCATCAAGGATATTGGCCTGACGTTTTCTTTTTTGGTTGAGTCTCTATGGGGTTTGGTGTCAGGGTTAATGTTATATTTTTATCTATCCCATCTCATCTTACAATGACTTCTCTCCAAAATGTTATGTTGTATTGACTAGGTGTCACTACCTGAAAACTTCAATGTTTTTTGACTTCATCCCTGGTTATGTCTAATGCACTGTTGGGTATTAAACAGAATTGAGCAGATTCTACAATGAAGAGGCCTGTGTGTTTACCACCAAGACACAAGGCAGAAGTATTGTCTCTATTTCCTCCCTTCGTCTAAAAATATTCAGTATTTCATAGACAAGAAAACAGCAGATGTACCAGATTGAGCCTTCACATTGGAGTCTAGCAAACTTGAAACTGAGTGAATCAGGGCCCATCACTACAACACTCTGGGCTTCATTTTACTCATCCGTGAAAAAGAACGATAATGTCTGCCCCTAGAATTACTGTGAGGATTTGATGGGATTAAAGTAAAGCCTTTAGTTAACATAGTGCTGCCTGATACATGCACCCAGCGTCATTAATGATTGAAGGATGCAAATTATTGTTCTTGGGTGTTTCTATGAGGGTGTTGCCAAGGAGATTAATATTTGAGTCACTGCACTAGGAGATGCAGACCCACCCTCAATCTGGGTGGGCACCATCTAATCAGTTCCTAGTGTGGCTAGAATAAAGAAGGCAGAAAAATGTGGAAGGACTTGAGTTGCTGAGTTTTCTGGCTTTTACCTTTCTCTCATTCTGAATGCTTCCTGTGCTCATACATCAGACTCCAGATTTTTCAGCTTTTGGACTCTAGGACCTACATCAATGGTTTGCCAGGGGCTTTCAGGCCTTTGGCCACAGACTGAAGGCTGCACTGATGGCTTCCCTACTTTCGAGGTTTTGGGACTTGGACTGAATCCCTTGCTCCTTAGCTTGCAGATGGCCTATTTTGGGACTTCACCTTGTGATTGTGTGAGTCAATACCCCTTAATAAACTCCCATTCATATACACATATATCCTATTAGTTCTGTACCTTTAGAAAACCCTGATTAACACAATAAGCTATGTCCTGGAATTAAAATGAGGACTCCATCCACTATATAGTAACAAAATGACTTTGTGCGTCTGTGAGCTGTGCGGGTTTGCATAAGAGAGAGAGAGAGAGAGAGAGAGAGAGAGAGAGAGAGAGAGAGAGAGAGAACAGAATCTGAGAGAAGAAAAGGACAAAGGAAGGGAAAGGGAAGAAAACTTGTGTATATGGAAAGATGTTTTAGGACTAGAGGATTAACATGAGTTTTCTGTTAAAGCAAAATATTTAACATTAGTTACAGAATGCTATAATAAGATGAAGTCTGATGACAAAGGAAAAATAAAGTAAAAATTTAAGGGAATTATTACAGAATTGTGTTTCAAAATTCTTGCTATGAGTAAGCAAGGAATTTGTACTCTGAAATAGGAAATTAATGTATTAAATTGTTACTTTCTAATTTATTCTGCCAAAATAATTAGAGCTAAATAAAACATTTGAATCTTTAAAAAATGCATAGATTACTCACATTTAATTTACTGAAAATTTGGGTCAATTCAGAAATATTCTATAATTAAATGTTTACAGAAAATATTTCTGTTCTGGTATGTTTAAGGAAATGCATGGTAAACACAAATGGCCAAGGTTGCATAACAGACATTATATGAATTCACTTTTATTAGAAATATTAAATGTTTATTTCAAACCATAAAATGTTGCTCAGTCATCCCTCCACACATTTATAGAAGCTTTCTTCTTAAATTAAGAAACTCAATATGCTGGAGAAGTAGTCCTGGCACAATTGCCTTGGCCTCTTTCCTGGAGGCACTTTTGGAAGGAGATGACTTTTGCCTCCCACATGTTTGTTGTCCAATCAACCATCAGGCATTGGTACAGCAGATGGGCTCTGCAGCGTACCTGAGCAATCAGCAGGAAGCACAATCAGTGCTCCTCCACTTCTTCATGAACTTAGTTACCTGTTCTACTTTCTTTGTATCTCCTTCCCATAAATATTTCATGATACCCTGATAATATGTGCAAGGTTCTGGAGAGGACCAAGGTGAACACAGACACAAATCCTTACCCCAAGAGCTTTGCTCACCTTTTATATCCCAGTTTTGTTTCTGACATTTTCCTGGTCACGTTATTTCATATCTGGCACAGATTGGATTACTTTATACGTATTACTCCCATTTTTATACTGATTTTTTATATTATATGCTCTCTTTTATTACATATGGGAGGCAAAGTCATCACCTTCTAAAAATGCCACCAGGAAAAAGGCCAAGGCAACTGTGCCAGGACTACTACTAACCTCCATTAGTTTGTTCTGTTTTATCAGCTGTCCCAATCTCCATGCTTAAATACAGTTTCAGAATTTACTTCTTCATAAATTATATACAGTTTGTTATGGAATGGTATACCAGGGATAGGGGTTTCTTAGTCATTCCAAACAATCTGAGGAAATTTTTTTGTTTGTTTTAAGCTAGATCTGCCCTAAGTTCACCTTAAGAGTATCTGATTTTATAGGTCCTTATGGTGTCCTGGTTTTATGTTTTCTGCACAGGTTTGTTCATATGATTGACTCTGATTACTTAATCACTGAGTCCAAAGTTACCTCTGTGCTATGAGAATAGTTGTCTCTCAGTATCCACGAGAGATTTGTTAAAGAACCCCCACAGATACCAAAATTTGTGGATGCTCAAGTGCCTTTTATAAAATGGTGTCATACTTGCATATGACCTATACACATCCTCCTAAATACTTCAAATTGTTGCTAGGTTACTTATAATTGCTAATGCAATGCCCAACATCACTTCATAACATGGATTCAATGTCCTAATAATTAAGCACATAGCAAATTCAAGTTCTGTCTTTTGGAATTTTGTGGAATTATTTTCCAAACATTTTTGATGAACAATTGGCAGAATCCATGGATGTGGAACTCACAGATATAAAGGGTCGACTGTATGTCCTTTTCTTGAACTTTGAGAGTCAAATTTCCTGATGTGATTTAGGGAATTATTTAGCATAGTTTGATTTTGGCCATGAAAGGTAGGATACAGGGTGGAGAGGAGGACATGATGTGCAAAGGATACAAAAATAAAGTTCTAATATTTAGCTAAGGCATGTAATTAATGTAGCCTGACCAGCGATATTCAATATATGTATAACACTCTATAGGTCAACAGTTTGTCTTCCATGGATATGCTCTGTCTATGCCCTAAATATAGAATCGCTAGGCTCTGTAGCTACTTCCTTCAGGCGCTGCCTCAGCTATAGCCTTGGCAGAAGTCACATCCTTCCCAGGGTAGCTTACATGGAGTGATCAAATGAAGCAGGGGTAAAAAGGCCTGGCCATCCTAACCAAACCAGGACTCTGGGATGACAATTCTCACTTTTGAGTTTCCCACTAAGTTGGTAGAGGTTTGCTGAGCCTGCACAGCTCTTGAACTTCTTTCTCTGCACAGTCCTGCTTCCACCTCTTCCCTTCACAGGTGTTGGTTCATAATAAACATCTTTCCACGTGTGCCTTCAAAGAATCTAACTTATGATGAATGAAGCAAAGAGGAGAGTAATATGTAGACCAAAAAAAGGAATATGTAAAATCTTCATCTTGTAATGTTAAACTTCCAATTCTGTTTAGAAGTCAGAGTTGTTAGGACACAGTTCATTAGAAGATAGAGTATGAAGATCAAGGTCTCGTAAAGTAACTGTGCTTACAAGAGCTCAAATCAATAAACAATTATAACACAATAAGCCATAAACATCTGGCCCATTAAAACCTTATAAACTAAATTTTTGTTGCAGAAAAAGAAAAAGATAAACTATAGATTTGGTGGATTCTCCTTTTTCTGCTTAAATCTCATGAAAGCCAGAATTTGTATTTTTCTCATGAAAGATGAGAAACTTTGTATAAAGTGAAGTAGTCACAGTATCTAAATCGACCTGTTTTTCAAAATCCCCTATTTTCTCTTTTAGGAGAAGCGGTGCTCCTCCAAGCGAGGAATCTGAACCCTACTTTCTTTCACATGCTCTGGGACTTCATTCCAACAATTTGCTCTTCTTGTTTTTTTTTTTTTGTTTGTTTGTTTGTTTGTTTTTTATCTTCAACCTCCATCTTTTTGTGATGATAATTAAGTAGTCACATGTACACCCATGAAAAACAAAGAAATAGAGAATGCTGGGAAGATGGCCGCCTAAGAACAGCTCAGGACTTCAGCTCCCAGTGAAAGTGCAGAGGGTGAGTGGACGCCGCATTTCCAGACGAACTCTTAGTGCCCACAGACCAGGAGATACCCAGGCAAAGGGGTTGCCAGCATCGCAGTCCCAGCCGGTGCGGCTGTTTTGGCCCCTGTGGGGCTGATTCCGCGCGCGCGGCTGCTGTGACCCCGCCCTTTTGCTGCGGTTCTCCCTACAAAAGCCACTGGTCTGGGAGCCCTCTTAGCTGGCGAGCAGAGCCCTGAGACGGCAGAGTTGCCCATTCATCTGAAATAGCGAGTCAGGCCAGGAGATTCCTAGGCAAAAAATCCGCCAGGAGCCGGCGCCACAGTTCGAGCCGACTTCGTGAGTCACAGCACAGGAGATCCCGGCGCCTTTTCAACAAGCTACTGGAACCCGGGGTCCTTCAACTTAAAAGAAAAGACTCTGAGTCAGGGAGCCAGGTGATCAGGCTCGGTTGGTCCCACCCCTCCACCCCCAACAACAAGGAAAACAAAAACAGTAATTGGAAAACCTCTGGGTTGAGCCCTTCAAACCAAGCACAGCTGAACCTGGACTGTTCGGCTCCGTGGGGGAGGGGCTTCCGCCATTACTGAGACTCTCCACCGCTATGCAGGCAGGCTGCCATTGCCGAGGCAACCCGCCGTTGCCGAGGCAACCTGCCACAACAGAGAGAGTCCACCATAACAGAGGCGGGGCCACCATTGCCAAGACAGTTCTAACTATGCCCATATAAATAAAAACGACTACAGGGAAGAGCTCAGGGCAGCTGGGCGGAGCCCACAGCAGCTCAGCAAAGCCCCTGCGGGCAGGCAGTGGCTAGGCATGCTGCTAGCTGGGCAGGTCAGACCTGAAAGAAAAATCAAAAGAGGCAGTAGTGCAACAGAAACTCATAAAGCTCCAACTCCCTGGGACAGAGACAGACAACAGGTGGATAAACCCACAAAAATGGGAAGAAACCAGCGCAAAAAGGATGAAATGTCCCGAAACCAGAACACCTCTCCTCCTAAAAGGGATCACAACTCCTCACCAGCAAGGGAACCAGACCGGATGGAGAAGGAGGGTGATGAAATGACAGAATCAGACTTCAGAAGGTGGGTAGTAAGAAACTACAATGAGCTAAAAGAACATATTCTAACCCAACGCAAAGAAAATAGGAACCTTGAAAAAAAGATTGGACGAACTGCTGACGACAATGGACAGCATAGAGAGAAGTATAAGTGAATTGATGGAGCTGAAAAATGCAACACGAGAACTTCGTGAAGCATGCACAAGCTTCAACAGCTGAATTGACCAAGCAGAAGAAAGGATATCAGAGGTCGAAGATCAACTCAATGAAATAAAAAGAGAAGGCAAGAACAGAGAAAAAAGCACAAAAAGGAATGAACAAAATCTTCAAGAAATGTGGGACTATGTGAAAAGACCTAATCTACCTCTGATAGGTGTACCTGAATGTGATGAAGAGAATGAATCTAAGCTGGAAAATACTCTTCAGGATATTATCCAGGAAAACTTCCCCAACCTAGCAAGGCAGACCAATATTCAAATCCAGGAAATACAGAGAACACCACAAAGATATTCCTAAAGAAGAGCAACCCCAAGGCACATAATCGTCAGATTCACCAGGGTTGAAATGAAAGAGAAAATGCTAAGGGCAGCCAGAGAGAAAGGTCGGGTTACCCACAAAGGGAAGCCCATTAGACTCATAGCAGATCTCTCAGCAGAAACCCTACAAGCCAGAAGAGATTGGGGGCCAATATTCAACATCCTTAAAGAAAAGAACTTTCAACCCAGAATCTCCTATCCAGCCAAACTAAGCTTCATAAGTGAAGGAAAAATAAAATCCTTTGTGAACAAGCAAGCACTCAGAGATTTCATCACCACCAAACCTGCTCTACAAGAACTCCTGAAAGAGGCTCTACACATATAAAGGAACAACCAGTACCAGCCACTCCAAAAACACACCAAATGGTAAAAGAGCATCAACACAATCAAGAAGCTGCATCAACTAACCAACAAAACAGCCAGGTAGCATCAAAATGACAGCATCAAATTCACACATAACAATACTATCCCTAAATGTCAATGGACTAAATGCCCCAATCAAAAGACACAGACTGGTAAATTGGATAAAAAGCCAAAACCCATCAGTGTGCTGTATCCAGGAAACCCATCTTACATGCAAGGATACACAAAGGCTCAAAATAAAGGGATGGAGGAAGATCTACCAAGCAAATGGAGAGCAAAAAAAGGCAGGAGTTGCAATTCTCATCTCTGATAAAATAGACTTTAAAGCAACAAAGATCAAAAGAGACAAAGAAGGACATTACATAATGGTAAAAGGATCACTGCAACAAGAAGAGCTAACGATCCTAAATATATACGCACCCAATACAGGAGCACCCAGATACATAAGGCAAGTTCTTAATGACTTACAAAGAGACTTAGACTCCCACACAATAATAGTGGGAGACTTTAACACCCCATTGTCAATATTAGACAGATCATCCAGACAGAAAATCAACAAGGATATTCAGGACCTGAATACAGACCTGGAACAAGCAAACCTAATAGACATTTACAGAACTCTCCACCCCAAATCCACAGAATATACATTCTTCTCAGCACCACATCACACCTACTCTAAAACTGACCACATCATTGGCAATAAATCACTCCTCAGCAAATGCAAAAGAACAGAAATCATAACAAACAGTCTCTCAGACCACAGTGCAATCGAGTTAGAACTCAGAATGCAGAAACTAACTCAGAACCGCACAGCTTCATGGAAACTGAACAACTTGCTCTTCAATGTTGACTGGATAAACAATGAAATGAAGGCAGAAATAAAGATGTTCTTCGAAACCAATGAGAACAAAGATACAACATACCAGAATCTCTGGGACACATTTAAAGCAGCCTCTAGAGGAAAATATATAGCAATGAGTGCCCACAAGAAGAAAGGAGAGATCTAAAATTGACACCCTATCATCAAAATTGAAAGAGCTAGAGGAGCAAGATCAAAAAAACTCAAAACCTAGCAGAAGACAGGAAATAACTAAGATCAGAGCAGAACTGAAGGAAATAGACACACAAAAAACTCTTCAAAAAATCAATAAATCCAGGAGCTGGTTCTTTGAAAAGATCAACAAAATAGATAGACCACTAGCCAGATTAATAAAAAAGAAAAGAGAGAATAACCAAATTGATGCAATAAAAAACGATAAAGGAGATATCACCACAGATTCCACAGAAATCCAAACCATCATCAGAGATTATTACAAACAACTCTATGCACATAAACTAGTAAACCTGGAAGAAATGGATAAATTCCTGGACACCTGCATCCTCCCAAGCCTAAACCTGGAAGAAGCCGAAACCCTAAATAGACCAATAACATGGTCTGAAGTCGAGGCAGCAATAAAGAGCCTACCACCCAAAAAAAGCCCAGGTCCAGATGGGTTCACAGCTGAATTCTACCAGACATACAAAGAGGAGCTGATACCATTCCTTCTGAAACTATTTCAGACAATCCAAAAAGAGGAAATTCTTCCCAAATCATTTTATGAGACAAACATCATCCTGATACCAAAACCCGGCAGAGACTCAACAAGAAAAGAAAATTTCAGGCCAATATCCATGATGAACATAGATGCAAAAATCTTCAATAAAATACTGGCAAACCGACTGCAACAGCATATCAAAAAGCTCATCCACTATGATCAAGTAGGATTCATCCCGGGGATGCAAGGCTGGTTCAACATACGCAAGTCCATAAACGTAATTCACCACATAAACAGAACCAAAGACAAAAACCACATGAGTATCTCAATTGATGCAGAGAAGGCTTTTGACAAAATTCAACAACTCTTTATGCTAAAAACCCTCAATAAATTAGGTAATGACAGAACGTATCTCAAAACAATAAAAGCTATTTACGACAAACCAACAGCCAATATCATACTGAATGGGCAAAAACTGGAAGCATTCCCTTTGAAATCTGGCACTAGACAAGGATGCCCTCTCTCACCACTCCTATTCAATATAGTACTGGAAGTTCTAGCCAGAGCAATCAGGCAAGAAAAAGAAATAAAGGGTATCCAAATTGGAAAGGAGGAAATCAAATTGTCTCTATTTGCAGATGACATGATTGTATATCTGGAAGACCCCATCATCTCAGCCCAAAATCTCCTGAAACTGATAAACAACTTCAGCAAAGTCTCAGGATACAAAATCAACGTGCAAAAATCACAAGCATTCCTATACACCAGTAATAGACTTCAAGAGAGCCAAATCAAGAACGAACTGCCATTCACAATTGCTACAAAGAGAATAAAGTACCTAGGAATACAACTAACAAGGAACGTAAAGGACCTCTTCAAGGAGAACTACAAGCCATTGCTCAACGAAATAAGAGAGGATACAAACAGATGGAGAAACATTCCATGTTCATGGTTAGGAAGAATCAACATCGTGAAAATGGCCATACTGCCCAAAGTAATTTACAGATTCAACGCTATTCCCATCAAGCTACCAATGACCTTCTTCACAGAACTGGAAAAAAAACACCTTAAACTTCATATGGAACCAAAAGAGAGCCCGCATAGCCAAGTCAATTCTAAGCAAAAAGAACAAAGCAGGAGGCATCACACTACTGGACTTCAAACTATACTACAAGGCTACAGTAATCAAAACAGCATGGTACTGGTACCAAAACAGAGATATAGACCAATGGAACAGAACAGAGGCCTCAGAGGAAATACAACATACCCACAACCATCTGATCTTCGACAAACCTGACAAAAACAAGCAATGGGGAAAGGACTCCCTGTTTAATAAATGGTGTTGGGAAAACTGGATAGCCATGTGCAGAAAGCAGAAACAGGACCCCTTCCTGACACCTTACACCAAAATTAACTCCAGATGGATTAAAGACTTAAACATCAGACCTAACACCATAAAAACCTTAGAAGAAAATCTAGGCAAAACCATTCAGGACATAGGTGTAGGCAAGGACTTCATGACCAAAACGCCAAAAGCAATGGCAACAAAAGCCAAAATAGACAAATGGGACCTAATCAAACTCCACAGCTTCTGCACGGCAAAAGAAACAGTCAGTAGAGTGAATCGGCAACCAACAGAATGGGAAAAAATTTTTGCAGCCTACCCATCTGACAAGGGGCTGATATCCAGAATTTACAAAGAACTAAAGCAGAGCTACAAGAAAAAAACAAACAAGCCTATGCAAAAATGGGCGAAGGATATGAACAGATACTTTACAAAAGAAGACATACAGGAGGCCAACAGACATATGAAAAAATGCTCATCATCACTGGTCATCAGAGAAATGCATATCAAAACCACATTGAGATACCATCTCACACCAATTAGAATGGCAATCATTAAAAAATTGGGAAACAACAGATGCTGGAGAGGATGTGGAGAAATAGGAACACTTTTACACTGTTGGTGGGAATGTAAATTAATTCAACCATTGTGGAAGACAGTGTGGCGATTCCTCAAGGACATAAAAATAGAAATCCCATTTGACCCAGCAATCCCATTACTGGGTATATATCCGAAGGATTATAAATCATTCTACTACAAGGACACGTGCACACGAATGTTCATTGCAGCACTGTTTACAATAGCAAAGACCTGGAACCAACTGAAATGCCCAACGATGATAGACTGGATAGGGAAAATGTTGTACATATACACCATGGAATATTACGCAGCCATCAAAAACGATGAGTTCACGTCCTTTGTAGGGACATGGATGAACCTGGAAACCATCATTCTCAGCAAACTGACACAAGAGCAGAAAATCAAACACCGTATATTCTCACTCATAGGTGGGTGTTGAACAATGAGAACACATGGACACAGGGAGGGGAGCACTACACACTGGGGTCCGTTGGGGGGAAATGGGGGAGGGGCGGGGGGGTGGGGAGGTGGGAAGAGATAGCATGGGGAGAAATGACAGATACAGGTGAGGGGACGGAAGGCAGCAAACCACACTGCCAAGTGTGTACCTATGCAACAATCTTGCATGTTCATCACATGTACCACAAAACCTAAAATGCAATAAAAAAAAAAAAAACTGCAAGAAAAAAAAAAAAAAGAAAAACAAAGAAATAAAGTGTTTTTGTTTTGTGGAGACACTTTTTCCTTTTCCAATTCTAACAGGTATGCATGTTTGAATTACTTTATTTCAAAAGAATAAAACAAGATTTTCAAATATAACTAAGCATATTAAAAAGCACAAAATAATATTTTTAATAAAACTGAAATCATACTTAGGTACAATAAACAATAGTTGCTAAATATTTTAATTTACTCATCTCCCTTCTATTTTATGTCTGCAATTTACGTATTGTTAGTACTGTAGCACATACATGCACTTTATATATTTTTTATTAATAGTGGTATGCAATTAAAAATTTGGTCACAAGTTAAAGAAATTTGGTGTCATAGAATATCTTCCTGAAATATTTGAATACATACAAAATTCCCTATCAATAGCTAAAACACAAAACTGTGTACCTTTATTTTTAATCCAAAGTCATTTTATAACTCAAGAAAGTAATTGCAAACATAGTATTTCCTGTAAAGAAATCCACTAAGCATTTTGTTGATATAAAATTTAATGAGTCAATTGCTATGCAAACATTACCATTTGGGGTGAAGGACATACAAGTTCTATCTGTATTATTTCTTATAACTGCTTATGAATCTACAATTATCTCAAAATAAAAAGTTAAAATTAATCAGTCAAAAGTTATCAGGTTGAATTTTTTATTCTGAAAGGTTGCATGGATAATATAATATACACAAGATCAGAGATGCAAGATAATATTAACTTTCATCTAAGTTGTTCATTAATAGTTTCAGATATATTTTTGAAACTATTTTAATGCACATATATTGTACTACAAAGGTAGATTAATAGTTATTCTAAAAATTGAGCATAGAGAGTAGAAAGTTCAAAATGTCTCTTACCAAGAGTTATTCATAATTCCAGTCCTTGTCTCAGAAAAAGCCAATATTACCCATTACATTTGTTTTACTCTGTAAGAGTGTTTTCAATACAGTTTTAAGTCAGAACAATAAAGATTGTTTTTAACAGCTACATCATATTTAACATCCACTTGAATTGGATTGCCATAAATCACTTAACTATCTATTAATAAAATCACATTAATATCCAAAATTTAATTTAATTTAATTTAATTATTTATTTATTTTTGAGACAGAGTCTTGCTGTCTTTGCAGGCTGAAATGCAGTGGCATGATTTTGGCTCACTGCAACCTCCGCCTCTCAGATTCAAGCAATTCTCCTACCTCAGCCTCCCAAGTAGCTGCGACTACAGGCACACGCCACCATGCCCACTAATTTTTGTACTTTTTTAGTAGAGATGGGGTTTCACCATATTAGCCAGGATGGTCTTGATCTCTTACCTCATGATCCACCCACCTCGGCCTCCCAAAGTGCTGGGATTACAGGCATGAGCCACCGTGCCCAGCCATTCTAATATTTTATTATTACAGTAAAAGATATAAATAAAGATTTCTACATATCTTTTTGCCTAAATGTAAATAAATTTCCATAGGAAATAATACTGTTAATTTTTAATGTTTACATTTAAGCTCTGACAGGTCTCAAATTGTCCTCCACAACATATTAATAGAAATTCATGCAAGTACAACTTTCCCCACATACATTTTAATGTAATATTAAAAATATCGTGAAAATGGCCATAGAGCCCAAAGTGATTTACAGATTCAACACTATTTCCATCAAGCTACCAATGACCTCCTTCACAGAACTGGAAAAAAACACCTTAAACTTCATATGGAACCAAAAGAGAGCCCGCATAGCCAAGTCAATTCTAAGCAAAAAGAATAAAGCAGGAGGCATCACACTACTGGACTTCAAACTATACTACAAGGCTACAGTAATCAAAAGTACATGGTACTGGTACCAAAACAGAGATATAGACCAAGGCAACAGAACAGAGGCCTCGGAGGCAACACAACGTATCTACAACCATCCAATCTTTGACAAACCTGAAAAAAACAAGCAATGGGGAAAGGATTCCCTGTTTAATAAATGGTGTTGGGAAAACTGGCTAGCCATGTGCAGAAAGCAGAAATTGGACCACTTCCTGACACCTTACACTAAAATGACGGATTAAAGACTTAAACATAAGACCTAACACCATAAAAACCCTAGAAGAAAATCTAGGCAAAACCATTCAGGACATAGGCATAGGCAAGGACTTCATGACCAAAATACCAAAAGCATTGGCAACAAAAGCCAAAATAGACAAACGGGACCTAATCAAACTCCACAGCTTCTGTACAGCAAAAGAAACAGTCATTAGAGTGAATCGGCAACTGACAGAATGGGAAAAAATTTTTGCAGTCTACTCATCTGACAAAGGGCTGATATCCAGACTTTACAAAGAACTAGAACAGATCTACAAGAAAAAAACAAACAAGCCCATTCAAAAGTGGGCAAAGGATATGAACAGACACTTTACAAAGAAGACATACATGAGGCCAACAAACATATCAAAAAATGCTCATCATCACTAGTCATTAGAGAGATGCAAATCAAAACTACAATGAGATACCATCTCACGCCAGTTAGAATGGCGATCATTAAAAAATCTGGAGACAACAGTGCTGGAGAGGATGTGGAGAAATAGGAACACTTTCACACTGTTGGTGGGAGTGTAAATTATAAATTAGTTCAATCATTGTGGAAGACAGTGTGGCGATTCCTTAAGGACCTAGAAATAGAAATTCCATTTGACCCAGCAATCCCATTTGACCCAGCAATCCCATTACTGGGTATATATCCAAAGGATTATAAAGTGTTCTACTATAAGGACACATGCACATGAATGTTCATTGCAGCACTGTTTACAATACCGAAGACCTGGAACCAACCCAAATGCCCATCGATGATAGACTGGACAGAGAAAATATGGTACATATACACCATGGAATATTATGCAGCCATCAAAAACGATGATTTTGTGTCCTTTGTAGGGACATGGATGAACCTGAAAACCATCATTCTCAGCAAACTGACGCAAGAGCAGAAAATCAAACACCGCATGTTCTCACTCACAGGCAGGTGTTGAACAATGAGAACACATAGTCACAGGGAGGGGAGCACTACACACTGGGGTCTGTTGGGGGGAAATGGGGCAGGGAGGGAGGGTGGGGAGGTGGGGAGAAATAGCATCGGGAGAAATGCCAGATATAGGTGAAGGGGAGAAAGGCAGCAAATCACACTGCCATGTGTGTACCTATGCAACAATCTTGCATGTTCTTCATATGTACCCCAAAACCTAAACTGCAATTTAAAAAAAGTTAAGGAATAATAACCTCTTTAATTCTAATGGGCAATTATATTCTTTAAATATCTAATGGGCAAACCATTTGACATTTTGGTTATTTTATTTTCATTCTACTGATTACTAAAGGCATTTGGCATTGTTCATATGCTCATAGGTCATTTGAGTTACTTCTTCTGTGAATTGCTTATGCAATTCCTCTACTTAACATTCTATTGACTTGTCTGTTATGCTTATTTTTATTGTGTATACTAATCATTTTATAATGATATGTTTCAAATGTTTCTCTTAGTTTGTTCCTGAACACTGTTAAAATATTTAGAAATTACTTGAAAACATTTCTTCAAGTTCTCTGAATTTCATTTTTTATTACTTAGAAAAGTAATATAAATCACAACTATCTTTTAATTTGTTTTTTTTATTGTGTTTGTTTACATTTTTACTTGGAAATTTAATGAATGCAGTTTTTTTTGCAGTGAAAGAAAATTATAGTTTTATTTTTGTTTCTCATTTGGATAAGCAAATTAATTCATTATCATTTTGTCAATAGTCAATCATATTTCAATGATTTGAAATATCTAATTTACACATATTAAAGTCTGCTATCATCATAGGTTTATAATTATTTGGCTATCATTTCACTGAAAATAAAGTCTTTTTAGTCACTGTATCTTTAAAATATGTTTTTATATCTTATAAGCAACAATATTCCTCATATATATTGAATTTTCTAGGTACGAAATCACATAGCAGCAATTTTATCTATTAATAAGCAATATTAAAACTATTATTTTGTTTTTCTATTGTAACAGCTAAGATATTCTTTACAATTTTGACAAGAACAAGTTCTCTAAATTACCAGTGACCCCTGACTTAAAATGATTCAACTTTTTGATGGTACAAAAGTATACACATTTTAGTGGAAATCGTACTTCAAGTGCCCACAGAACAATTCTATTTTCATTTTTAGTACACTATTCAATAAATTACATGAAATATTCAACAATTTTGGGCTTTGTATTTGATGATTTTTGCCTGATTGTAGACTAATGTAAATGTTCTGAAGTTGTCTAAGCTAGGCTATGTTATGATGTTTCGTAAGTTAGATGTATTAAATACATTTTCAATTCACAGTATTTTCAACTTACAATGAGTTTATCAGAATGTAATCTCCTCATAAGTAGAGGAGCATTTGTATTTCTTTTTATTGTTAACTTTAATGGAAATATTGATAGCATTTCATCTTTAAGAATTGTTTGGTGGACTTCATGAAATATTTAAGGATGAATCTCAACCTCTCTAATAATTAATCAGGTAAATATAAATTAAGAGCAAAATCATACTATTGCACATTTATTTACATTTAGTGACACTTAATGAAATCAGTGAAAAATCAATACTAAATGGCTGGTAGGTTGTAGAAAAACAGTTTTATACAGAAATGTGGGAACTGTTCATTAGTCCAGCTATTTTGGAAAGCAACTTATCAATATCTAAAAGAATTGAGGAAAGAACTGAGGAAAGTCCTTTGATTATTCCACTATTAGTCAAATAAGTTTTATAAATATATATGGTTTTACATAAAAATTACTACATAATTTTTAAAAACAATTATTCATGAATGTCATCAATGCTAAATGAAATAGAAACAATAGGTAATAGGTAATAAATGGGGAAAAACTGTGCTATATTTAGACAAGGAAATATAATGTACTGCATTTACATGAGAAGTATAACATATTAAATTTACATAATAAATTATAATGAACTATATGACCATTTTAGATGTTACATGTTTTACTGTGATTGCAAAAATGTGACTTAACAGCATCGAGCCGAAAAATGATGTAGCACAATGACAGTTACCTTAAGTTTTAAAATAATTCAAAAGGCCCTTAATAAAATTTGCTTTTAAACCCAGCATAGGAGAGTAAAAAGCATAGAGGCAAAGGATATACTCCAAGTTTTGGATAATGGCTTTTTCTAAGGAAAAGATGCCTCACAAGGTGGGAAATAGTAGGTTCATAGGATAAGGGCTTTAAAATGCAATTTGTCTTTAAACATTTTGAACTGAAGGAAATATCTTAAAGTTTGTTATTCTGAATGCTGGATACACAGATGTTTTCTCTAATTGTTGGTACTGGAAATGTTTCACTAAAATCGTATTTTATTTTCTTTTAGAATAGGAAACAATATTACTTACAGAGAGGACATTTCTTTTCAGGTTTAACTTTTCTTATGTTTAACAAAATACTGTTTTAAGACATACAGGAAAAAAGATACAATGCAATATGTTGAGGTATCATCAGACAGATATGACACAATATAATTTTTAATGGCCAAAATTAAATCATTAAAGCAACTATAACTAGATTTAAAACCTCAATGTATTGCAGCCTATTTTAAAACTCTAAGCTGCAGTGATAGGCATGGAGTAAAGGAAAAAAAACAAACATATCAATGACTACTTTAATCAACTTATTTGTTATTCAGAGAAGCAAACTAAGAAGCATGGTGCTCACATGACTTCCTCAGGTCCTACCACTTTCTATTCTGGACTCTTTTCTAAGCACTGTCCTGTGTTCAATTTCCTGTGCATTCACAAATTTCTTGAATTAGTTTCAAGATGTTCCCTTCTTAACATAATCAATTCTAGGAGCATTTTTCTAAACATTTAACCAATACACTTACCTACACATAAATGTAATATAAGGTTTGCTATTTGCAGTAATAATTTATTTCTCCTGTTTTGAAATCTTAACACAAAACAAAAAAGTCTGACTATATTTTTGTTTTTGTTTTATTTTCATGGATATAAGTATTCTCTTTTCAACATACCTTTAAACATATTGATTTCTTTCTGGATTGCTCTGTGGCCACTAATTTCTTATGTGCAATGCTCTTTATGTAAAACTGTAATTTTGTAACACTGAAAAGCTATTGAAATGTTCATAATGACCCATGAATCAATACCAAGCGCTTATTCTAACCCTTCCTCTTTTTTGTTATATCTAGCTCAACTGTAACTAAGCTTAACGTTTTCTTTCAGTCTCTCCCCAAAGAACTCCTTCATTTTCTGTGTTACTGCAACATGATATCCATTTCTGCTGCTCTGCCAATATCACCTCGTCCCTTAGGAAAGGAGCTGTACACAAAGGCATAATCTTTAAAGAAGAAAGTAGATCTGGAATGTCTCCTTGACCACTACTCAATATTGCTCCAGATCTCTTTAGAATCCTAATGTTCACTCAGAGGAGTAATGAAAAAACAAACACAATTACATATATTTAAACTATTGTACTATTGTTCTTTTCTATAAAAATGATTTGAAAACAGTCAGGTAATCTTGGATTTGAATGATCTCTACCATGATTTCCAGTTGTCAGTTACAAAACTGGTCAATTAAACTAATGGAAAGTTTTCAGTATAGCCAAATTGTCAATGTTTTTAGAATGAAATATATATTTTAGTTTCTTGTATTTTAAATTGTTGCTTAGCAACATTATTTTTAGCCTTGCAAATAAATATAACAATAGAAATTAATGTCAGTTATAATATTATTTCTTAGGCTATTAAATATCATCTTATGCCAGCTAATACATTGTAACTCCAGGTGGTCATTAATTTCTTTAGCAATCAAAGAAAGAACATTTTAGCAGCATTTAGTGATGCCATGGGTAGTTGATATTATTCAGGTGTTGCCTTCTATTCATATTTTAAATGTGAGAGTTGGAGGAAAAATTCATATTAGTAAACTATTGATAAAATGGTCATTTTTCTAAGTCATTTTTGTGTATTTTTCTGTGTGTGTGAATGTGTATATGTGTCTGTGCCTGTGTGAAAGAAAGAGACACAGAGAGAGATAGAGATTAATTTCTGGCTCTTGATTATGAAGGGTTTTCCATTATTCCCTACAACAACCCTCAATCCTAAGCTTCTTTTCTATCTAATACATGGATTGTTTGGACAGCTTTAGAGAGTTGTATATCAAACTTCCTTCCTCAAAATCAAAGCAAAAGTCAGTAATATAATTAATCATGGAAGAGAAATCAAGATGAAATAAATGTTTTATTTTGGCTGCTAGAGAATAGTAAAACAGATATCAACAATTCCTTGATTTAGAGTATCACACTCTTTTGATGTGCATACTATTTATTTTGTCTGTGTTATTTTGAAATATTCCATATAAATTGTTGGATACAAGTATATTTGAGAACCTTTGTATATATTGTATTGCATACACAACTGGTTAATTTCCTATAGTGTAATACATTGTATTTGGGGGAGTTATTAATTATACTGGATATACTAGAAAAAAATTATTTTCATCTATATCAGACAACCTCTAACAGTTAACATGTAACATCAAAAGTCTGTGATATTTAATCAATGTTAAATAGTAAGCCAAAAAAGTATCTATACCTGGATCAAGGGTGAGTAAATACAGCTACAGGCTGAAACTAGCCTGCCTTCTGTTTTACCATAATATAGTTTTCCTGGAAAAGGGCCTTGCTATCTGACTCTTTACAAAAAATATGTGTCAGCTTCTGCCCTTGATAAATCCTTGGATGGTCTTCATACACATGACATTGAAAGAACATGCCATTCACCTTTAGCAGAAATTTTCAAATT
Source organism: Saimiri boliviensis (assembly GCF_048565385.1). NCBI lineage: Eukaryota > Metazoa > Chordata > Mammalia > Primates > Cebidae > Saimiri > Saimiri boliviensis. The sequence goes on from NC_133458.1 coordinate 38,475,408, forward strand.
TTTGATAATTTTTATAAGTAAATTAAATTAAACTGCACAATGAGCATTTGAATTTTTTTTTTAGGAAGGGAAGGCAAATTTTATTGTAAACAAAATAAGAACTGAAGGAATAAGAGGGTTATTCCAGTAGGTTAGAGTGATCCCGTCCAACGATATACTACCAGGTTTTTCTTTTTTTTTTTTTTTTGACATATCATTTATTGACTTTCCATTATTGTAAGTAAAGATTTCAGGTTTTTTTTCTCCCCACCCCCTGCTGTCCCTCCCCTAGCACCCCACCCTGCAAAAGACCCCAGTGTGTGATGTTCCCCTCCCTGTGCCCATGTGTTCTCATTGTTTAACACCCACCTATGAGTGAGAACATGTGGTTTTTGGCTTTCTGTTCTTGTGTTAATTTGCTGAGAATGATGGTTTCCAGATTCATCCATATCCCTACAAAGGTCATGAACTCATCCTTATTAATGGCTTTGTAGTATTCCATGGTATATGTGTGCCACATTTTCTTTATCCAGTCTATCACTGATGGGTATTTGGGTTGGTTCCAGGTCTTTGCTATTGTAAACAGTGCCACAATGAACATACGTGTGCATGTGTCTTTATAACAGAACAATATATAATCCTTTGGGTATATACCTAGCAATGGAATTGCTGGGTCAAATGGAATTTCTATTTCTAGATCCTTGAGGAATCACCATATGGTCTTCCACAATGGTTGAACTAATTTATACTCCCACCAACAATGTAAAAGTGTTCCTATTTCTCCATATCCTCTCCAGCATCTGTTGTCTCCAGATTGTTTAATGATTGCCATTCTAACTGCTGTGAAATGGTATCTCAAGGTGGTTTTGAGTTGCATTCCTCTAATGAGCAGTGATAATGAGCATTTTTTCATATGTTTGTTGGCCTAATATAGCTCTTCTTTTGAAAAGTGTCTGTTCATATCCTTCACCAACTTTTGAATGGGTTGTTTTTTTCTTGTAAATCTGTTTTAGTTCTTTGTAGATTCTGGGTATTAGCCTTTTGTTGGATGGACAGATTGCAAAAAAATTTTCCCATTCTGTTGGTTGCTGGTTCACTCTAATGATTGTTTCTTTGGCTGTGCAGAAACTCCTAAGTTAATTAGGTCCCATTTGTCTATTTTGGCTTTTGTTGCCAATGCTTTTGGTGTTGTGGTCATGAAGTTCTTTCCTATGCCTATGTCCTAAATGGAACTGCCTGGGTTTTCTTCTAGAATTTTTATGTTGTTAGGTCTTAATTTAAATTGTTAAACCATCTGGAGTTAATTTTAGTGTAAGGTGTCAGGAAGGGGTCCAGTTACTGCTTTCTGCACATGGCTAGCCAGTTTTCCCAACAGCATTTATTAAATAGGGAATCCATTCCCCATTGCTTGCTTTTGTCAAGTTTGTGAAAGATCAGCTGGTTGTAGATGTATGGCATTGCCTCCAAGGCCTCTGTTCTGTTGCCTTGGTCTATATCTCTGTTTTGGTACCTGTACCATGCTCTTTTGATTTTACTAGACTTGTAATACATTTTGAAGAAGTCAGGTAGTGTGATGTCTCCAGCTTTGTTCTTTTGCTTAGGATTGTCTTGGCTATCTGGGCTCTCACTTGGTTCCACATGAAGTTTAAGGTGTTTTTTTTCCAGTTCTGTGAAGAAGGTAAATGATAGCTTGATGGAGAAAGCACTGAATCTCTAAATTTCTTTGGGCAGTATGGCCACTTTCATGATATTGATTCTTCCTAACCATGAGCATGGAATGTTTTTCCATCTGTTTATGTCCTCTCTTATTTCCTTGAGCAGTGGTTTGTAGTTCTCCTTGAAGATGTCCTTCACATGCTTTGTTAATTGTATTCCTAGTTATTTTATTCTTTTTGTAGCAATTGTGAATGAGAGTTCACGCATGATTTGACTCTTTTTTAGTCTGTTATTGGTGTATAGGAATGCTTGTGATTTCTGCACACTGATTTTATATCCTGAGACTTTGCAGAAGCTGTTTATCATCTTAAGTAGATTTTGGGCCGAGACAGTGGGGTCAATTTTAGATTAAGTGTAGTGCTGAGAAGAATGGATATTCTGTGAATTTGGGGTGAAGAGTTCTGTAGATGTCAATTAGGTCCATTTGGTCCAGATCTGCATTCAAGTCCTGGATATCCTTGTTTATTTTCTGTCTCGTTGATTTAATATTGATAGTGGTGTGTTAAAGTCTTCCACTATTATTGCACAGGTAATTAAGAACTTGCTTTATGTATCTGCGTGCTCCTAAATTGTGTGCATATATATTTAGGATCATTAGCTGTTCTTGTTGCATTTATCTTTTTACCTTTATGTAATGCCCTTCTTTCCATATTTTGATCTTTGTTGCTTAAAGCCCATTTTATCAGAGACTAGGATTGTAACCCCTTCTTTCTTTCTCTCTCTCTCTCTCTCTCTCTCTCTCTCTCTCTCTCTCTTTCTCTCTCTCTCTCTCTCTCTCTCCATTTTCTTGGTAAATCTTCTTTCATCCCTTTGAGTCTGTGTATGTCTCTGCATGTGAGATGGGTTTCCTGAATACAGCACACTGATGGATTTTGACTTTCTATCCAGTTTGCCAGTCTGTGTCTTTTGATTTGTACATTTAGGCCACTTACATTTAATGTTAATATTCTTATTTGTGAATTTGATCCTGCCATTTTGTTATTGGCTGGTTGTTTTGCCTGACAGTTGACACAGTTTCTTAATTGTGTTGGTGGTCTTTACCATTTGGTATGTTTTTGGAGTGGCTGGTACTGGTTATTCCTTTCTATGTTTAGTGCTTCTTTCAGGAGCTCTTTTAAGGCAAGTCTGGTGGTGACAAAATCTCTCAGCAACTGGTTGTCCATAAAGGATTTTATTTCTCCTTTACTTTTGAAACTTAGTTTGGCTGGATATCAGATTCTGGGTTGAAAGTTTTTTCTTTAAGAATGTTGAATACTGGCTCCCCACTCTCTTCTGGCTTGTAGGGTTTCTGATAAGAGATCTGCTGTGAGTCTGATGAGCTTCCCTTTGTGGGCAACTCGACCTTTCTCTCTGACTGCCCTTAGCATTTTTTTCCTTCATTTCAATCCTGGTGAATATGAAGATTATGTGCCTTGGGGTTGCTCTTCTTGAAGTGCATGTTTGTGGTGTTCTCTGTATTTCCTGTATTTGAATGTTGGCATGCCTTGCTAGGCTGGGAAAGTTCTCCTGGATTATCCTGAGGAGTGTTTTCCAGCTTAGATTCATTCTCTCTGTCACCTTCAGGTACACCTATCAAACATAGATTAGATGTTTACACATAATCCCATATTTCTTGGAGGCTTTGTTCATTTCTTTTCACTTGTTTTTCTCTAATCTTGCCTTCTCACTTTATTTCATTGAGTTGATCTTCAATCTCTGATATCCTTTCTTCTGCGTGATTGATTTGGCTATTCAAACTTATGTATGCTTCACAAACTTGTCATGCTGTGTTTTTCAGCTCCATCAAGTCATTTATTTTCTTCTCTAAGCTGGTTATTCTAGTTAGCATTTCATCTAACCTTTTTTCAAGGTTTTTAGTTTCTTTGCTTGGGTTAGAACATGTTTCTTTAGCTCAGAGAAGTTTGCTACTACCCACTGTCTGAAGCCTGCTTCTGTCAATTCATCAAATTCATTTTCCATCCTGTTTTGTTCTCTTGCTGGTGAGGAGTTGTGATCCCTTGGAGGAGGAGAGGTGTTCTGGTCTTTGATGATTTCATCCTTTTTTTTGCTGGTTTCCTCCCATCTTTGTGGATTTATCTACCTTTGATCTTTGAAGTTGGTGATTTCGGATGGAGTTTCTCGGTGGACATCCTTTCTGTTGATGTGGAAGCTATTTCTTTTTGTTTTTTCATTTTCCTTCCAACAGTCAGGCCCCTCTGCTGTAGGACTGCTGAAGGTCCACTCCAGACCCTGCTTGCCTGGGAATCACCCACAGGGACTATAGCACAGCAAGTATTGCTGCCTGATTTTTCCTCTGGTAGCTGTGTCCCAGAAGGGTTACTGCCAGTTGTCAGCCTTAGCTCTCCTTTATGAGGTGTCTTTTTGGTTATACAGGGATCAGGTAGTCACTTGAAGAGGCAGTCTGTCTCTTGTCTGCCTGCAAGGGCACTGCTGGGCTGCCACAGGCTGTGTAAGCTTCCTCTGGCTTTTGTTTACACAGGTAAGATCAGCTATAGGAGACTCCCTTCCCCCCACTGAGCTCGATCATCCTGGATCAAGCCTGAACTGATGTGCTGGCTGTGAAACTCTGAAGCGAGAGAGAGCTTCAGTTTGCTGGTCTTTGTGGGAGTGGGACCTGCCAAGCTGTATCACCTGTCTCCCTGCTTTCATCTCCCCCATTTTCTGGGTAGTGGGGAGTTCTGTCCCACAGGGCTCTCAGAGCTCTCCAAAACATCCACCCAGATCTGTGCCGACAACCTGCAGCACCGGCCAGAGCTGTTGCTCAGCTCTGTGTTAGTAACTTGTGGAGATTTTCAGCCCAGTAGGGATCTCCTTCTGTGGGTTGCCAGCATTTGAAATATCTTAATTACATATCCCCTTTGAATGTGACAAATTTCTTCATAGGAAGTATTCAAAGTCCATGTCAAAGAATTCCATAGTTAGCATAGAGAACTTTAGAAATAATTTTTAAAGACTAACTGAGTAATGTTTAAGAACTGTCATTTTTAGAAAGACGTTCTAGGCTCTAGTGCCCTAATATGAATGAGATCTGTCAGTCTGAGAATCCCAACTGCCTAACATTCACAAAGCAAAAACAGGTTTGAAGCATCATATGGTTCTGGTCTCTCCAAATAATAAAAACTATACCATAATTCTGGTGGCTATGTAGTCTAAAGGTGAGGACATTTCTTACTATTCCAGCTCACTTATATGGTTTTCTGTACAGAATTTGCTATTTATATAAAGATAGTGGAAGAATATTATGTAAATATTCTGAAATTATGTCATCCAGGTCTGTTTCTCTAAACAGAATGTGAGCTCCTTGAATAAGATCCTGTGTGTGTAACTTATTTTATATTCAGGGGATATTTTCAATAATCCTAACGTAGAGTACTAGGAACACAAGTACTGATCAGTTAATAAATGTTATAGATGATAGATGGTAGTATTAATTATTTAAAATATTAACACCTAGAACAAAAAAAGGTGTGCTAATCTTTAAGAATAAAAATTATTTAAATCTATTGTCCTATACAACACATCTTCCTTTTAACAAAAATGTATTAGACATATAAAAAGTTAGGTAAACAACAAAGTCTGAAAAGAACAAGGAAATTACTAGAATTTAATTTGGATGTGACCCAGGCATATGAATTATCCACAAGAAATTTAGCATAATTGTGAATGGCATATTAAAGTTTCTACTGGAAAACATTTACAGCACACAAGATCAGAAAGCTAATTTCAGGACAGAGGTGAAAATTATAAAAAAAATTAAATGGCCGGGTGCGGTGGCTCAAGCCTGTAATCCCAGCACTTTGGGAGGCCGAGGTGGGTGGATCACGAGGTCAAGAGATCGAGACCATCCTGGTCAACAAGGTGAAACCTCATCTCTACTAAAAATACAAAAAATTAGCTGGGCATGGTGGTGCGTGCCTGTAATCCCAGCTACTCAGGAGGCTGATACAGGAGAATTGCCTGAACCCAGGAGGTGGAGGTTGCGGTGAGCTGAGATTGCGCCATTGCACTCCAGCCTGGGTAACAAGAGCGAAACTCCGTATCAAAAAAAAAAAAAAAAAAAAAACTAAATGAAAATGCTAGTAGTCAAAAACGTAATAACAGAAATGAAGAATTCTGAGAAAAGTAGTGGTAAATAGAAAAAAAAAGTACAAAAACAATTATTGCCCTTCCAAGAATTACCTGTAGATGTATGAAATGGCATAACATAATCAAAATTATAATTCGGAAGGAAAATAAAGGGGAAAGAATGAAAGAAGAAATACTTGAAAAAATGATTACCAAACCAAAGGGGAAAAAATGAAAGAAGAAATACTTGAAGAAATGATTACCAAACCAAACATCATTTTTTCAAAATTAGTGACAGACACTAAGCCCCAAATCCAATAATATCAGAGCACAGCAAACAGGATGAAAGTAATAAATAAGTTACCAAAGTCAGAGTATTCAAGACCAACACACAAAAAGTCAATTGTATTCCTATAAATGAGAAGTTAACACACTGAAATTTGAAATCAAACACAAATACTATTTATAACACTCCCCAAAATGGGGCATTTAGGTATAAATCTAAACAAAATATGTGCACAATACTTATGCTGAATGTTACAAACTCAAATGAAAGAAATCAAATAAGACCTCCACAGATAGTTACACAATATCAGTTACCCCCAATTTGATGTATAAATTCAATACAATTCCAATAAAAATTGCTTAAAACTGTACAAGAAAAATCTAAGAGTTGGCCAGGTGATATCTTTGAGTACCAAACATATATCTGCTTATCCTCATTAAGTAACAGCAGCTGAATCTCAACTGGCAGATCAGTTCCAATTGCCCTTGCTAGAATAGGTACAGGTATTGATCAACTTACGACCTATGCAACTTATGACCATTTGACTTTGCAACCATAATCGCTAGCCATGAATGCTCCACCTCTGGCAGTACAAACATCGCCCAGCTGGGCATACGACAGTGCAGACCAGCTTCCGGCTGCACTACCATCTCCATGGGCACCATTTCAACTGTTATCTCAGACTCGGTACAGCAATTTTTGTTTTGTTTCTTGGATATTTTTCATCAAACCCCTCCCAAGATGTCTACCAAGAGGAAATTGTCTTTGTCTACGCCTCAGCCTGCCAAGAAGGAAAGAAAGGTCATCGATCTCAACATGAAAATGAAGGTAATTAAGCAGTATGAAGGAGGAAAGAAAGTGAATGTGATCACACGTGATACAAAGTTATCACACTCAACTGTGTAGATGATTTTGAAAGATAAAGAATTCATGAAGCTGTGAAATCTTCTGCACCCATGCGATCAACAGTTATAACAAAGCAACGAAGCGAGCCCTTCCACGAAATGGAGAAATTGTTATATATTTGGATGGAAGATCAAATTCAAAAACGGACACCATTAAGTCTTTTTACTGTGCAGATGAAGGCAGCATGCTGGAAAATATTACAGTCAAGAATTTGTAGCAAGCACTAGCTGGTTCCAGAGATTCAAGAGAAGATTCCAAATGCATAGTGTTCAAGTGACTGGAGAAGCAGTGAGTGCAGAAGAGAAAGGAGCATGTAAGTTTCTTGATAGTCTGTATGACTTAATTACAGATGAGGGATATCTAGCAGAACAGATTTTCAATGCTGATGAACTTACAAATGAAGAGCTAATCGAACTGGAATAAGAAAGAGTGGTGGAAGCAGAAAGAAGAGAAACAGAGAAAGAAGAGGAGAAGCCAGAAAGAAAGTTCACCCACCACTAAGGGATTATCAGACAGTTTATCTTTACTGAATAAACTTCTTATACATTTCGAAACAATGGACCCAAACATCGAACAATTTGCAAGGATTGAACGAATGGCGCACGATATGTTTCATCCATATCGTGAAATTTATGAAGAAAAAAAGAAACACACAATTCAGACAAAGCTCATCATGTTTATTAAAAAATCAACTCCGGGAACTCCAACTGCTGCCTCACATGACGACATCAACAATCCGCAGCCAAGCACCAGCGGCCAATAAAATGTTTTGTACATGTTTATATATTTTGATATGCTTTGCAATTGGGAAAATGTTTCCTATGGTATTTTTTACACCTGTATTTTGTATTTTTGTATGCACCTGTATTTTGTAATTTTGTATGTTTTGCAACTATTAAACCAGTTGTACTGGTAATGCAGTGTTTTACTTAAACCTGACGAATGTAAAAATAAGAAACAAAATGGTGTAGAGATGATACCAATGGCATAAAATGAACAAAGAAAATTACGATATATAACAGTAATGAAAGAAAATTATGATAAAATATGTCAAAGATTTTTATAACATCATTTCACAGTACTGTACATATAGCCTACTCAACTTACAACCAAATGGTGTTACGACTGGTCTGTCGGAACTAATCGTGGTCCTAAGTTGAGCACTAGCTGTAGTCTACTTTTGACCTGCTGATTATTTGCAAAGAGAAAACAAAAGCTCCTGAGCAGCAGATTTAGCTTAAAATTTATTGACTTTGGTTTCGTCTGGTAGACATATTCCCTTTTCTGGAAGAAGAATGGGGAAAATTTCCCGTGGGAATGATTGGGATGATGGTAATGGGAGCCATTTCTGTTTCTACCCCTTGCTATATTTTATACAATGGGCTTGCAGACTGTATAATGGTTATTGATGTAGAGTGGTTTCATGTCAGATGACAATGCATCTTCATGGGCATCATCTCCAAACTGGCACCTTAACTGCAGCTTCATCAGGCTGCTCTACCATTGCTTTATTGCAGTGCTCTGCTAATTTCTGGATGATTCCATATGTGATAAGAACAGCACATTCCATTATCATGCACCAATTTCTGCAACCTCTGTGCTATTAAGTGTGCCTCTTGATGTGGTGTATTTTAACATATTGCGCTGTGTTGATGGATCAAACATTTTGTGAGTTCATGTTTAGTGGTCTAGTTGAAGCCCTATGCTTAAGAAAGGTAAAGACATACAGTGAAAAGGGTTGGTTACTGTCAGAATGAATTAATTACTACCTTTTCAAGAGCAGAAAAGATATACTATCAATTTGCTATTATGTAATTTGTTGCTCTTGCTAATAATGCTGTATCAGCAACTCATCATTGATTTCTATTGATGTCAAGTTAGATATTTGGCAGTAATCGTAGTTAGAGAAATCTTGGTAAATGGGAGCCTGTGGTTTTGAGCCCAGGTATAGCCTTCATCCCTGCCATTACTACAATATTCAAGCACCTATTGTGTAATCTATACAATTTTGTAGGAGGAAAAGTCTATATTCTCTTTAAAGCCCTAGATAAAGAGACTTGGAATTAATAGAACTGGCTTCATTTCAAGCTCTGACCCTGATATGGCTTATGTTGTGAGAGAGAGAGAGAGAGAGAGAGAGAGAGAGAGAGAGAGAGAATACCATATATTAGGAACAGACCACTATGTTTGGTTAAGCTAGGGTCATGGTACATGCCAGCATTTAAGGCTTGTTACAAAAAAAGTGCCAACCTATTAGGTTGGTTCAAATGTAATTCCGTTTTTAGCAATTTAAACATAATGGCAAAACAGCAATTACTTTTGCACCAACCTAATACAAATTATATAAAAATACTACTATAATGCAGTTGTGGCATGCTCTACTTGAGCCTAAGTGAATGCATTCCTCTTATAACTAGGTATATTATTGTTTATATGAAACATTTAATTTTAGCAGTTTCCAGTTGACTTTTTAAAGTATGTAAAATATGTGACTATATCACTTGTAAAATTTGTAACTTATTTTGTGCTATAGTTAGGCCTCTACTTTTTTAAGTCTAAATTGTATTATTTACAGCTTTTGAAATAATGTTAATGATAATGATACCTGTGGAAGTTTTTCATTTAAAAATTAATTTTTTTCTATTTAAATGTGGAAGTTTTAAACATTCATTGTTGCAGCCTGATATTTTGAAATAATTTTTACATAAAAATTGTAGACACATTAAAAAGCATTTTCATAACCTATCCTCAACTTTCCTAAAACGTTTAGTTCTGTGAATATCCACAGTATATTCCAGTATATTCTCCTCTCCTTTTTAGCTTTTTCCTATTTTTGGCAAACATAAAACAATTTTTATAAGCAAGAAAAATAGCATCAGTGTAGTAACATTAACTCATCAATGACATTATTCAGCATTGTGCACTTGTCCTGCATGTGTCTGTTCCTCCTCAGACAAGATTGACTCTCCAAACTCCTATTGAATTTAGTTGTCCTCTCTCCTCTGTCTCTTCTAATATTTGCCAGTTCTTCAGCCTTCTTTTGCTTTCAGGGCTGTGTTAAGTCTTCTCAGGCTGATAAAACAAAATACCATAGACGGGATAGCTTCATCAGCTGACACTTATCTTTCACACTTCTGGAGGCTAGGAAGTCCAAGATCAAGGTACCAGTCAATTTGATTCCTAGTAAGAGCTCTCTTTCTGGCTTGCTGGTCGATACCACTGTGTCCTTACACGGTGAAGAGGGACAGCTGTGATCTCTTTTCCTTTTCTTAGAAGGACACTAGTTTTAGTAGGGGATCATGCCCTCATGACCTCATCTAACCCTAATTTCCTCACAAAGGCCCTAGCTCCCAATACCTCACACTGGTGAAGAGGGCATCAATACACAAGTGTGGAGGGGAGGGACACAAACTTTCTGTCCATTGCAAAGATCTTGACACTTTTGAAGATCACTGGCCAGCTATTTTGTAAAACGTCCCTCAATTGGCGTTTGTCAATTTTTTTTCTCATTTTTATTCAGTTACATGGTTTTGGCAGAAATAGTGATATGGGCCTTTTCTTATTATTCCATTTAGAAGCTTGAAATGTGACTATCAAATGTTTCTGTTTTTCAACAGAACATCAAAGATTAAAGGTAACTATAGGCTGTGGACCAAGAGAATTAAGGCCAGCCTATAGCTATTAAATGTATATTTTAGGCCCATTAACCATGGCTTCAAATAGATAATGATGGATCTTAACCAGAACAAACACTTATTCTCAACATGGATTTGCATAGGTGGCAAGTTAGACAAATGTCTCAAACTCTGGTAGAGGTCTATAAAATAAAGTGTTATTTTATTTTGTACCCCCTGCTTTTCAGGTGATCAAGAAATCCATTTTACTGGCAATTCAGTAAAACAAGATGGATAGTAGGAGACTGAAAACATAGCTTGTATGATTGAGAGAACTTGTGTTAAAATTTAATATGTAGGGAAATAAATGTCAGTCACCACTAGAAACCTTGCTGAAATACTATGGGCTATGGGAAGGCAGGGAATAAGGGTAGGAGGTAACACAAGAATGCATATAATTTACATAAATATCATCCCTACTTCCTCCAATTTTTCTTTTCCTCTGCCAAATATTATAGTGCTGAGAGCGAGCCTGCATTATGTTTTCTAGAAGACTCCATTCACAAATATGACACCATAACAATACATCTGGATATTTCTCTCTGAATGCCTAAAATAAAAATAGGATGGGTCACTCCTCTCCTCACCTTTCTAATCTGGGATTATTGGTCCCCGACTCTTTTCTACCTAGTAAATAAAGCAACCCTGTTTGTTTGTCTGTGTGAAGCCTACTTCATATGACAGAGAATGAACAAAGGGGAAGCACTGACTCCTCTCATGGGGCTTCCAGCCCTATGGATCAGTAATCTGGTTGAACCTGATCATTCCACTCTAGTGGTTAAAGTCTAGAGGAAAATTAACAACAGAGAAATAGGTAGAAAACATTCCTGACAGAACTGAGAAATGAAAAATGACAAAAGAAAAAGTTAATGTAACATTGATAACCCATGAGAAGATCCTCTTTTCCTTTTATAGGTGAATTCTAAGCGTGTAAAACATATTCCCACCAATCACACTCAGAATTGTTTCACCTAGCAATGGTTGCCAGGAAAAATACTTTCTTGTATTGTACAATCTTCAGAGGCTTCTGCATAGCATGGAAAGTACAATAATGTGAAGTTTCGCCCCTACAACCACTTTTAAATCAAAATATTCTCATTCCTTACATCAAACTTCTATAACAGATTTTGTTTGGAAAATATTATTCTTCTGATTTAAAAAAAAAAAAGGTTCTTAAATCTGAAATAGCAGATAGTAGCATTTAATGAATTGGCCAATAGAATGGAATTCAATTGAAAAGAATTCTGTTTCAAAATTGTATGAAACATCAGTGCTTATTTGTTTGTGTGTGTCTGTGTGCGTGTGCGCATGCACGTGAACACACAGATGTATGTATGGTGCTCAAGGGAGCAAAATTCAGTACTTCTAGAAAGAGAAACATACAAGAAAGGAATTCCAGCTTGAAATAATCTGAATCTGTATGTCTTTATAAAAGAAAATCAACAAAATGAGTTAAATGTAGTTGGCAATGAGTTTGCTGTTTAATGACATAAGGAAATAAGCCAAATGCTTGATATTGTTGAGTTGTGGAAAGCATTTCAGATGGAATTCAGCTGAATGAGTGTCAAAGTCATATCATCTTCAGTTTAATGTGTCACAGGGAGAAAAAAAATATGATATATGCATCATTACCAAACCAAGTTAAAGTTATCTTTTCACAAAATACAAAAGCAGGAAAAATAAAATAATGTGTTTCCTGGATAGAGAATGATACATCATTTCCTTTATTATAGAGTCTAGTGTAGTTTCTGAATCTTTAAAATCGCACAAAAAGGTAAGTATTCAGCTATCCATGGAGAAATAGCCTAAAATTCTCTAAGACATGCTGGAGAAAAAAAGCCATTGAGAAATGAAGTAAAATGTATTGAAAAATAATAATTTCTGCCTGGAAAAATAGAAAACAAACTATTTTTATAATATATTTTAATAGGTAGAAAATTAATATAGTAATTTAAAGACAATTAAATATTTGAAAAATATGGCCAGGCTATTTAAAGAGTAAAAATTTTAGTAAAAGAAATTTAAATAAATTGAAATCTTAAAGAAGCGCTATCTTGATTTCACATCAGAACTAACAATTGGAATCGATTTCAGAAAACACAAAACAAGCTATTCTCTAGGAATACACTGAATGACAAGTGGGCAAGTTAAGTCCCAGAGGAAATTAGTGGGTACAATTTATTTGAAGAAGTAGTTACCTAAAGTAAGAAACCCAATAAGATCTTCAAACACCGAAATGAAAATTTCCCTTGTAAAGCTCTGTTAACGGTGAGACAAATAAATTTCTCTATATTCTGGCTTTTTTTAAAAAGGAGTTTTTTTCTTACCCTGTCTAGTAGAATTATAAATAAAATCCATCAAACCTGAAATCTATCAAATGGTAAATTGCTTAAAACGTATTGTGCAAGCAGAAGTTTCAAAGGCTAAAGAGAAAAATATATTATGTTTTTCTATTTAATTTACCTCATCTTGACATTCCACAAGTTCAATTTTTTAATAAATTATTGGTTTTGATAAATATAATGACAAACTGATTTTTCATTCTGACACAGACAGATATAATTGGCTAACATGTTTAGTCAATGGAAAATTTAAATATAGTAATTTATCCATTTGTATGCTTGGAGTCTTGTTTTCACAACAGAAAATAATTAAATTTTTGCACTTCATACCTGTGATATTTTAGAAAAGCATAGTACCTCAAAGAAACTAAAAACTACATAGTTAAAATTTTATACTTTAATCTGTGTATTTTGATAAGAGATCAAGCTCAGAGCAGAGGGTCTCCTATAGCACATTGGGTACTACTGGTGTGAAATACCATTTGCGTCTTCAGCTATGTCTTTTCCATGTCTCTACATCTCCCTGGACAGGATCTGACTTCATGGCTGTAAGCCCTGGTAAAAGTATCCTTTCTTTGATCCTTATATCCCAAAGGAACATAGTAACATCTTCCTATTACTATTCTTTGGATTGCTTCATGGCCCCCATACGGCTTTTTAGTTCTTCGGCCAGGCTCCCTAGCTCTGAGATTCACATGTTCTCTATTTTACTACATGGTATGGGGCTTTGTTCTCCAGACTGAATGGCATGGGACCATAACAGGCCACAAAGTAAATACCAAATATCACATACAGCATAGTAGAATAACTGATGCTTGCAATGGTGACTTTAAGAAAGCACATAAGGCAGATTCATTATATTATTATCCTTCTGTGACTGTTTTGTTAGATCCATCAATGTAAGGCCATCCTGGAAGCTCACTCAACCCATGTTATGGGACCAATATTCAACGCAGTTAACGTTAATGAAAGATACCCAATCTGAGCAATTCTCTAAACCAATATTTAGACTATGGTCACTCCTCCAGGGTTTTCTCATACCTGTTGGCATAATTCCAGATGCCACTAATCTGACATTTTCTGATGAATTAACTCCTGAAAGTCTACCTGCCTTTCTCCTGCCTATACTGATACATTGGTAATATACTACCATTACGGTTTATGATAACTGCATTTTAATAATTGTTCCATCCTTGTTTAACTGATTTTCTCATGGATTCATTCTTTTCTGAAATTATACTCCTCTTCCAGATCACTGACATCCAGGCTGTCACTGCTTTTACTCCTTCCATAGACACACCTGCATTTAACCCTGAATACCTGCATAGATAAGCAGGCCTGACTTTCAATCTGGATCATTTGGCTGTTTCCCAACCTCAGTTATGAAAGAAGCACTTTTTTTTTTGTATTTCCATGAAAAACATTTAGTTAAAAAATAACTTAGCTAGACACTTGATGATTTAGAGAGATAAGAACACTGAAATTGCCTCCGAGGCTTTGCCAAGCTATGGTCAGAAACTCCTAGCATAGATTTATGAGATGAGTTTTATTATTTTTTAAACATTTTATTCAAGATAATCTCATTCATCTGTACTAGTCTGCTTCTGCGCTGCTGATAAAGACATACCCAAGACTGGGCAGTTGGCAAAAGGAAGAGGTTTAATGGGCTTACAGCTCCACAGAGCTGAGGAGGCCTCACAATCATAGTGGAAGGCAAAGAAGAGCAAGTCTCATCTTACATGGATGGCAGCAGACAGAGAGCTTTGGCAGGGAAACTTCCATTTTTAAAACCATCAGATCTCATGAGACTCATTCATTATCGCAAGAACAGCTCAAGAAAGACCCATCCCCATAATTCAATCACCTTCCACCAGGTCCTTTCCACAACACATGGGAGTTACAATTCGAAATGAGACTTGAGCGGGGACACAGCTAAACCATATTATCATCCCAGATAAATGATTAAGAAAACATCGATACTCCCAAATTTTCAGTTAACACTGACTTGTTTTAATTTAAGCTTACTTATAAGATTCAAAACCCATATTATAATCCAGTTTATACTCCAAATCCAGATATATATTTATTTACTAATTAAATGTTTTCTAAATGTTTAGTATATGACAGTCTGGGAGAATAAACCATGACAAGATATTAAAATAGGTAGTTTAATGTAATACACATAACATGAATAGGGTACTGAATGTCATAAAAACATAATTTATTTAGGTAAATCTGTTCCATCTCCCATGTTGTCTATTTTGTATGATTTTAAACTAACAAGGCCACTAAAATATAAATATTTTTTACAGACACATATTTTGTATTTGTGAGAGAAGCTAGAACTACCATCTCTTTAATAATGTACTAAGAAATTCAGAAATATGACCCAAATTTAATTGTTCATTTTTATTGTCTATCTAATTTACATGAATCTTTTACAATAATCAATGACCACCTTTTGTATCTTAAAAAAGACTGAACTTTTTTTATCTTTGTCTCTTTATAAATATTACTTGTTCATGTTAGAAACAACTTTATATATCCAAATTCTACCCACCATTCTTAAATGGTAAAGTCCCAGTTAAAGCCCTCTTCCATTAAAGCACTTTATATTATTTTTGCCCAGAACTAAACTCATAGTATTTATTCTCTTTTATTTCCCATGTGTACCCCAGCTATATCCCTCATTATAATACATAAACTATTATAGTTTTCAGCATCATTTTTCTATAAAAAATAAGTTTCTTTCTATACAGTTTACATAATAAGCTGTTAACTATAATAATTTATTTGTTTGTTTGAGAGAGTGGCTTATTCTGTTACCAAGGCTGGAGTGTAGTGTCATGATCACAGTTTACTGCAACTTCAACGTCCCAGGTTCAAGTAATTCTCTCACCTTAGCCTCCCAAGTAGCTGGAACTAAAGGCCTGCATCACCACATCTGACTAATTTTTTTATTTTTTATAGACATAGGGTCTCTTCATACTGCTCTGGCTGGTCTGAAGCCCCTGAGCTCAAGTGAGTCTCCCACTTTGGCTGCATAAAGGGCTGAGATTACAGGTGTGGGGATTAGAGGTGTGAGTCCACACACCAGGACTGTTAACTATAATGAACTGAGAGCTTCTGTAGTACAAAACATATGACAAGACCTCTTACAATCCTTCATATACAGAAGATGCTAGTGCATGTGTTCTTTTTAAATATAATTGTATTGAAATATGGGTACTATATTTTAATTTTTATATTTTACTTAATCTGTTGAAACAGAACGTAAACTCCAGTGGGATGGAACCAGGTCATATGCAAGTTTATCTACACTACATTACCTCAACTAGTCTTGAATGAGTAAACATTGGTCATAGAAAGACTAAAAACCTTGGGAAATATCAGAGAAAAAATGTGTAGGGGATTTCTGTGCAAGGAGTTGGAGAAAAACCTAGAGAAAGAGAACATATGCAAAGACTGTGGTAGAAAAAAGCATGGCACAGTTGAAGAACTAAAAGAAGCTGATAATAACTGCACAGATATCAAAGGGTAACATGGGCCCAGAGAAAGTGCTGGGACCCCTCCATGCCAGACTATAGGATGTGTTTAGAGTTTAGTCTGTATCCCATGTGTAAGGTAAGTCATCTAAATGTTTAGGCCAAGACACATCACTAGATGTGTGTTTTTTACAATATACCTTTACTGCAGAACACAAATTCCAGGGGTCTTCAGCATGTCTGAGGAAAAAGTTACCGAGGGTTTACTGCTCTAGATTAGGTGGAAGATGATTGTGGCTTAGATTAAGGTGGTAGAAGTGCAGATGGATAGAAGCCAAAATATTTGAAAGATATTTAAGTTAAAGTTGATAAGAAGTGGCAAGAGATATTGTTAAGAAATTATCATATATTTAATCTTAAACTTGTCAAATTCCAGGTGTCTATAAGGCCTCCTAGTTGTTGTCTTAGGTATAACAGTTGGACATAAGCTCAGAAGAGAGCTCTGGGCAATCAATTAACATTCAATAGCAGAATTTACACCATGGTGATACAGAATGCTATATAGAATCAGTAAAGAGAATCAGAGCTTTGAGGAAAGAGTATCAGAGCTTTGAGGAAACCCCCTATTCCATGTCCATGGAAATGAAGAGAAACCAGGAAAGGGGAATAAAAAGAAGCAATACCCAGAGAAAAATAACAAGAGAAAACACAATCACACAAGCCAATGAGAGTGTTTCAGAAATAAAAAAGGAAGATGAAGACTGAAAGTATACATTAGCTTTAACAACATGGAACCCTGTTTTGAAACATACGGATCATGACAAGTGTGTGCCAAGTGAACAAATTAATTCTGTTTTCATATACACAAAAAAAAATGTAGGCCGGGCGTGGTGGCTCAAGCCTGTAATTCCAGCACTTTGGGAGGCCGGGGTGGGTGGAACATGAGGTCAAGAGATCGAGACC
The DNA here is from genome assembly GCF_048565385.1 of Saimiri boliviensis. NCBI lineage: Eukaryota > Metazoa > Chordata > Mammalia > Primates > Cebidae > Saimiri > Saimiri boliviensis. The sequence continues at coordinate 38,492,824 of NC_133458.1, forward strand.
ATCCTGGTCAACATGGTGAAACCCCATCTCTACTAAAAATACAAAAAATTAGCTGGGCATGGTGATGCATGCCTGTAATCCCAGCTACTCAGGAGGCTGAGGCAGGAGAATTGCCTGAACCCAGGAGGCAGAGGTTGCCGTGAGCCAAGATCGTGCCATTGCACTCCAGCCTGGGTAACAAGAGTGAAACTCTGTCTCAAAAAAAAAAAAAAAAAAAAAATGTTTTAAGAAGTTAACTGACACAAGAGCAGAAAATCAAACACCGCATGTTCTCACTCATAGACGGGTGTTGAACAATGAGAACACATGGACACAGGGAGGGGAGCATCACACACTGGGGTCTGTTGGGGGGAAATAGGGGAGGAACAGCAGGGGGTGGGGAGCTGGGGAGAGATAGCATGGGGAGAAATGCCAGATATAGGCGATGGGGAAGAAGGCAGCAAATCACACTGCCACAAGTGTATCTATGCAACAATCTTGCATGTTCTTCACATGTACCCCAAAACCTAAAATGCAATTTAAAAAAAAAAGAAGTTATGCAGTGGATGAAAAACAAGAGGTAAGTAGTGGAAGAGGACATGGCCTTAACAGAGGAAAGTTTTTTCAGTCATGTTTAAATAGTCATAGAATTAACCCAGTTAAAAATATCTGGTAAATATAGAGAAGAAAGAAGGAATAACTGACAATGTCCAGAAAAAAATATGCAAGGAAATTCCCACTTTAAAAAGAATTTAATGCACAGGAGATTATTTTGCTTTAGCTAAGGGGAGCCATACCTCCACTAATGAAACCAATCTAAAAAGAGTGGCTGATGTTAGAGATTTGTGAAAGACGGTTGGGTTATAAATGTGATACTGAGGATTAGATAGTGTTATAGCTAATAGCCTTAAATTTTCTCCATGAGGTACACATGAAAAAAGAGGGAGTGTTTGGGATTTTTAAAGATATTGAAAAAGAGTTGAAAACGTTTTGCAAAGAACGAGAATTTGAAATGATAGAGCAATGTAATAAAATTTCAGAGTAACTAAACCAACACGGTATATGCTTGGGATATCTTAAAAGCGAATACAGCAGTTAAAAGTAATGTTACATTTATGATATAGCAATCTTGAGGGAGAGAGATAAAACAATAACGTACATTGCTCTCAGAATTGAAATAAACAGTATGAAAAGGCTTTTTTCTATGGCAGAATAATATCTGGGCTATTTCTTGATGCAGACATGCACATGTGAACATACACTTTCCTAATACTCTTTTCTCTTTCTTCAAAGAATCAGCAGCATTGCCTGAGGAAGACAGCAAAACTAAAGGATCTTTTTCTCTAGGGCATCAAAGTTTTTGATTTTTGGGAGTCCAAACTTTTGAATATAAACAGCCAAGAACCTGAAAGACTAAAGGAATACACACTATATTTGAAATAATGTTGGTATTGTTTAAGTAGGTTTAGGATTATCTTTAAAAAGATACCCCAAAACACAGTGTGGTATAAACAAGGTAAAATGTATGCCATTCTCATATAATAATCTGTGGTTGTGGTCTAGTTGAGCACTGAGGCTTGGATGTAATCAGTCTTCACTCTTTCAGAGCTTCCTGATGTCACTGTTTTAATTTGAAGGTACAGAATCACTCATTGTTTTCACCTCTGAAAGGCTTTCAATTATGGATTTATCCCTCAACCTACAGGGCAGGCTACAGGCAGCAAAGAGTCTCCCTCAGTAAAGCTGTACTCCCTTCTCTGATTTCAAGGTATGCAACTACGGCTTGATTTCTTCTCCCACTTATAGGTCTTTGGTGAGAGAAGAAACTGAAACAAATCAATATTAATTCTGAAGGTACTTGTAAATTCAGTCAGCCTGTGGCCTGGATTCCAATATACTGCAAGCAGTAATAACAGGATGCACCAGTTTTCTGGTACACAATATATGTTTCCTTGCTGCGTTCTAGTCAACTGTTAAAAAAAAAAGTTTTTCATTTTAGTGACCAACTTTTGGTAAAAAAAATATATTAGGATAAAGACTTAGCTATAAAGAACTCAGAACATTTTATGAAGACAGCTGCCCTGTCTATATAAAATTTTAGAGTCTTCTCAAGAAAGACCTATGTCTTTGTTGATTTTTCATGCTTCCTTTTCATTTTTAAGACATATCTTTAGAATTAGGATGTTTGCTTCAGCTCTTGACATAATTAACATTTCGTGGAAAAAAAAAACTTGGAATGTGTCAGAAAAATCTCCTGAAACTTAGGAATAAAGAAGAAAAATGAATGACAAATCTTTTCAATGTTGTAGGGAAGCAAAGTCCACACAAGTACTGGAGAATGTACTTAGTTAACCTCACTGCTAATAATTACATCTCAGTCTTAGTGAAGTTGCTTGCTAATCTGTTAACCTTATGACCCTGTTAGCCACTATTCTGTTTTATTTGTAACTCATAAAAAACTTATTTTGATTTTTTTGTTAAATTGCCTATAATATTCTTGATTTTCAGATGGTTTTTTTAACCTGTCACAGCATCTTGCTTGTTCCCTCATTAATATTATGTTAAATAATATTTTTGACACATACTTTTTCTATTTGCTTCAGTGCCATATTTTATCTTTCTAAAAATTATACTTTATTAAGGGCAAGCCATTCCATTAAGGCACAACCTAGAAGTTGTTAATATCACATACATGCATATACATTTGGCCACACCTTGGTAACATGGCCATATCTAACTTCAAAGGAGACTAAGAAATATAGTTGGCATTTTTTTCATGCTGACAAGTTGCCCAATTAAAATTTAAAAAATTACATAATAAAGGAAGAGGGAAAATGGATATTGAAAGTCACCCATCAGTTTGTAACAGCCGTAGTTAGTAGTTATCAGGCATAGTTTCCTCATCTTAGAGAACATAATAGTTTCCTAACCTACTTAATAAAGATAGATATAACAAAAAGGAACACGGAATGTTAGACACTGGGACTTATCTCTCTATAAGAGACTCTTCTGTACCCTCAGAGTTGGGGCTCACATAAAAGAGGAAATGAGGCCAGGCAGAGTGGCTCATGCCTGTAATCTCAGCATTTTGGGAGGCCGAGGCAGGTGAACAACCTGAGGTCAGGAGTTCAAGACCAAGCTGGCTAAAAAAAAATACAAAAATTAGCTGGGCATGGTGGTGAGTGCCTGTAATCCCAGCTACTCAGGAGACTAAGGTGGGAGAATTGCTTGAGTACACCAGGCAGAAGTTGTAGTGAGCCGAGATCACGCCATTGCACTCCAGCCTAGGTGCCAAGAGTGAAACTCCATCTCAAAAAGAAAAAGTTTGGGGGGTGGGGGGAAGGGATGAAAAAAAACCTCATAGATATTTGGGTAGAATCTAAAAGTGAAAGTTGTCTCTACCTTGCTTTTTGGGCGGAGTCTTGTCTCGTTAGTCCATGTTTCACATTGTGTGGTCATTATATAGCTGAGAGGGCTGTAGAGGTATCTACGCTCATAGACAAGAAATCGATCCCCCATTGAACAGGGAGCATGGACGTATATCCTGCATAACCAAAATGTATTAAGATACATCTAGGAAAAATGTTTGTGATAAGGAGAAAAGAAAAACATCAGCAATATATTCAGACTACCTGATATGTTAATGAAAAAAAAATTCTAATATCTAGAGGATGCTTGGGTAGCTCGATGATGACAATCTGTTTCCATTCTTGGGCACTTTGTGAGCCTCTGTGTTGAAGACTGGGCTACTGAATTGACTAAATTCAGATTTCTTACAGGTGGAGGCAGAATTATTCTAATAAAAAAAGTCAAATTCACTAATGAAAAAAATATGAAAAAGGTATTTTACTAACTGATTAATTGCATTTGGTGCACTCTGCATGCCCTTATACTGTTTTAACTTACATTTGTTGGTTTGAATGATACGTTCAGACTCTTTAAGTACTTGCATTCCTCCTTGAACTAGCTACTGTAGTTGGGGAACCAGCAGTAGAGGGGCTGTGATCTAGGGTGTTACTATTTCCACACCTATTGTTCACCATGTAAGGAAGGGATGGGTTCAGGGCCAGGAGATTATCCCGGGAGGTGGGTAGACAAATGATATCAATACTCCATTCTTTTCTGAAGTCCCCCAAGTAAATAATCACGGTGTTAAACATCTTGAATTACGTAGTTTACACGAAATTTGAGAAACCAAAAATGATATATAAGGGAAGACTAGACTATTTCCCTCTGAACTTTTCTTTACCTAAACAAGGTTCAAATTAAATAATTTACACTAAATATAGCTAGATTTCACTGGCAGAACAGATGTTCTATTTTACTTTTCTACAGACCTAACCACTACCTACTCTCATTCAAATAGGCTGGATCAAAAGCCAAAAATCTTTTACTGTAAAGGGCCAGATAATAAGTATTTTTTGCTTTTCATGCAATACCATCACAAGTCGAAGCACTCAATTCTTTTGTTGTAGTATGAAAGCAGGCATAGATTATACTTCCACACATTTTGGGATATAACTAAAGTTGAGTGTGTCAGAGAGTGTGCGTGTGTGTGTGTGTGTGTGTGTGTGTGTTTCTGTGTGTGTGTAGTAAACCTGAGCTGAATTGTACACTGTATAAATTTTAACAACTTGGATTGGGGTTGATTCTAATTTAATCAGAACCTTTCTTTTGTATATATAATGCACTTTTTACAAATTTGTACAAATAATTGTTTATTAGCAATGTTTATTTACAAATTAATTTAAATGCTGTTGGACATAAAAGACACTATATATGATAGCCTTAAAGTTCTAATAAAGATTAATATTCCCCAAAGTAATTAAATTAAAAGTAAATAAAAAGGCTGAAATTAAAATTATTTTTTCTTGTTTTAATGAGTTTGTATTTTACATCTTATTACTGTCAATTTCATTTTTAATCAGCATTTCATTTACAGTTATAAGAAGTAGCATATTTGATGTTATCTTCACTTATAAGCAATTATATGACTCAATTAAATTGCAAGGGTCTGGCCATCATAAGTTATTGATTTTTGAGTTTCTATACTCTACAATACAGTCATTTAGCATATATTCCTGAAGTTTTTTCTTGCATATAAGTAAAAATATAATACTATGATTTGCTTAGGTATTTCAATTAAAATATTACAATAATACTAATTTTTATGTTCTTCTCCCTCCAAATTCTCAGTAATACAGTAATATTGGCATTAAAAAATCATTACTGTGCTTCTATACACCAGCTTTTATAGGTAAAGGGCATCAATATGTACTGCATCCTAATTTTAGAACTGTCAATGTTCTTTAATGAGTAGCTGCCTTGATTTTATTAGTAATATTAAAAGCTATGTTTCCTGTACAGCCTGCAGAACCAAGAGCCAATCAAACTTCTTTACTTTATAAATTACCCAGTCTGAGGTACTTTTTTAAAGCAATGCAAAAATGAACTAATAGAGAGACAGTATCGACAGCACTAAGAGATCTGGCTAAGTCATTCTCTGAAAACACAAGATGAGAGCAGGTAGCTGTAATGAGAGGAAGTTGCATACTTCCATTGAAAGTACGGTTAGGGTAAGGGGACACACTTTTTATAGGCCAAGAAGACATCTAAATACATGAAAAACATCTCATCTAAGATTTTATCTGAAGATGTGAAGAAATTCAGTAGACCCTTGGCAGAAAGCAGAGATGTGGTGAAGGTATATAGGGTATAAGCAGAGTATGAAAGTCTCCAATGAGAAATTCCCAGAAAAAAAAGTTATATATTCGCCATAAGAGAGAAAGATACAACAGCTAGATACTAGATATGGCAGAATATGGGACAAAAAACTTTGGCTAAGTAAAGTAGGCTATGTCTCTTTACCATTAACAATTTATTGCCAACTTTAGAGAAACAAGAAGCAATGAAAAAATGAGTAAGAAGGAAAAAACAACCTCTGCTGATCTGAAAGGTTTGGCAGGGCCAGGGGTAAAGAACTACATAGGCAAGAAATTGGAGTTTGGATATTAGACCAGACTAGACTTTTTAATACCTGAAACTATTTTTAAACATATGAAAGTGACCTTTAAAGTTGTAGCATCTACTGCAAGTATTGGTAAAGAGCAGGAAAGAGAGAATATTTAAAGTAGTTCTGAAAAAAAAAAAAAAAACACAAACACATGGTATTGACCTAATATATGAGTTGTTGATAGTATTTCTCTTTGAATATGCATGTTTAGAGTTCCCTTGACAAATACACTTATTCCTCCTAATATTAGGGCATACATTTAATATCATAAAAAAAAGTTTTTAGTGAAAACTATGAAATACAACTCTATTTTTAAATTCTTCTTGCTTAACCATGCAGAATTCCCCTGACATAAAATGATTCATTGCATGTGACTGCACCATAAGTATTGCCACCCCATTCTTCACTGAAAATTGCAGTAAATGTTATATAGAAACCTTCACATCATTATCTTTTATTAAAAATATAAATGACAGATCAGTTTAGAAGATCACTTCCCATGTTGCCTATTTTTGATACATTATTGCATATTTAATGGAGATGATCAGAGAATGTTATAATATTTTTGTCAATGAACTTCAAAATTATTTAAAATTTAAAGTTTTAATTAAAGAGTCACTTATATTGATCCAAAGTGTCATGTAAGAATTTAAGTGATTAATTCTTTTGTGCCCCATTGGTAAATTATTTTCTTTTCAATATTTCATCTGTATTGTACCATCTTCCACTTCTAAACTGATATGTTTTTAAAATACATTTTCTAAGCTGTCTATCCTTAAACAATACATTGAGATCTCAATTAATATATGATTCCCATAAAATGTTTGTGATCATGGATAAGTGTTGTACTATTCAAGTAAGCAGTCAAGGAGAGATAAAGATTTAATGCAGAAAGAAACAATGGACAGTTTCTCCTTATGTACCAAAGTTATGGGATGAAATAAAATGAACATTTGAAGAGAAACAAGCCAGCTTTTCTTTGTGACCTTGATTTGACTTGTAATAAAATATAATATGCTCTATTAATTATTTATAAATGCATATGATCATAAGACACATTTAGAATTTGCATGCATAAGTTTGACTCTTTGAATGAAAAATTTATTGTTCTCCTTTAACCATAATTCTTCTTTATTTTAAAATATCCTTTCAATTTTGTTGTATTTTAATGTAACATTTATAATATTGTTAAACTTGCATATTTTACATATTTTCATTGCACAAAATTGAAACCATGAAAGTCAAGTAACACAATTATAAATTTCTGTATATTAACAATGAAACAGGTTATTTAATTAATATCCCTACAGTCTAAGCTAGCTACATTCATAAGGCATTTTCTACCGCTTATTACTTGAAAGTAGCAAGATGTTATTGCTCCTAATTATATGGTAAGATGTTAGAAGCATTGCATCTATGTAGAATCTAAGTTTTAGACAAAAGGGTTATATCTGTAATAAGCCAAAGCCTGTCTTTGGAATATAAAAATGATAAGTTAAGCTTCAGATACACTGAGGTAAAGTATCAATGAAATCATCAAATTTGAAATTCTCAATACCTTTTTATTCTTTTATTTTTTTATTCAAATAAAACTAAACTAATCTAAATTAGACCCCTCATGCTGGAATTAAAATTCCTCCTGCAGAGATTATCCAGTTTTACTTGTATACTGTGATGACAAAGTTCATTAATGTAAAACACATATGTACTTTTAGTATATTATTAAATAGAAATGCCTGTGCCTTAGCACTTCTTAGTAAATACTCTAAGTAATCATTTTAGAATTATTTCTGGAATTTGCACAAGGTAAAGCATTGAATGGCTCAACAAATGATCTCTTTTCAACATAACAAGATTTTTATTAAGCATCTATGGTATCATATATATTCATCTTTCATATTTTCAAATGAAAATATTAAATTCACAGGTCTCTTAACATGTCTGATTTAATATTGTCTTTGAAAATCTGGAGCGAGTAAGTCAGTTTTCTACTACTGACATAAAAAATTATCACAACTTTTGTGGCTTAAAAATCACACAAATGTATTATCTTACAGTTCTTAAATCAGAAGTCTGTCATGGGCCTCCACAGACTAAAATCAAGGTGTCAGCCAGGCTGCATGCCTTCGGGAGGCTCTAAGGAAGAATTTGTGTCCCCACCTTATGAATCTCCAAGAGGATTCCAGATACTATATCCCTTAATTCATTCCCTTCCTCCATCTTCAAAGTCCAAAGCATAGCAGTTCTCTGACTTTGTGTCTGTCATCACAGCTTCTTCTCTGACCATAGGTGAGAAAAACTTCTGCTTTTAATGACTTGGGTAACAGCATTGTGCCCACCTGGATAGTCTAGGCTAATTTTGCTATCTTGTGGCTTTTAATCTTAATTGTATTTGTAAAGTCTATATTGCCATATAAAGAAACATATTCACAGGTTTCAGGGATTGGAAGGTGGACAACTTTGGCAAAGAAAAGCATTATTCTTCCTACCACAGCCAGGAGACAATAAGTATTCTTCTTCACATTGACAACTAAAAAGCAATTGAAAAATGAGGCTTTTAGAATACTATCTAAGAAGATGGGTGCAACTTTAGGCTCAAAATATATACTTTTATATGCTAAAAATAATTTGTTCATTTGTGAGTATATGTAAAAGTCACTTTTGCTTTTTCTGTGCCATGTGAAAACAAAACTAGGGAAAAGGGAAATATAAAATCTAATAAATTCAAGCCATTAAGAACTGGTCAAAAATGTGAGCAGTGCTAACCTCTGTAAAACATAATTTGTGGGAGACTCTGCCTCAGTAGATCTCAGTGCTGCAGTAATAATATCTGAATTACTGAAGAAGGTAATTGAGATGAAACATCTGCAGAAGTTTTTAACATTGATAAACTGTTTTTGTTTTGCGATGCCTTTTAAATATATATGCATTAACATATCTGTTTGTCTATCGTTTATATGCTCTTATGTGTCTCTACAGATTTTTTTCTACCTCAGCCTGTTTTCTTGGATGCCTGTTAGGAGAAAAAAATAAAATCTGCTTAAGGAAGCAGATTCTCATTTTTAGAGTGTTTAGGAGCAGGGATTCTTAAATATTTGGTCTCAGACACCTCTTCACATTCTTAAAATGGATGTAAAATGGAAGCTCCAATGAGCTTTTGTAATAGCAATTATGTCTATAAATACTTACAATGTTAGTAATTAAAAGTGATAATTTACAAAATGTCATGTTATTTCATTTAAAATGACAGTGAAACTATTGCTGGTATTGCATTTTATGAGAAATGTAATTTTTAAAACTAGAAAACATAACAAATGGAATACAATTATTACACATTTTTTTGCAAATCTATTTAAGGAATGAGTCACATAGTTTCTTAGAATTATTTTGAAAACAGTCCAGGTGCAGTGGCTCACACATGTAATCCCAGCGATTCAGAAGGCTGAGGGCAGAAGGATAGCTTCAGTTCAGGAGTTTGAGACCATCCGGGATAACACAGCAAGATCCCATCTCCACAAAAAAATTAATGGAAACTTATTAATTCCACTTTGAGATTGCAGAACCATGGCATCAAGTTGTGTTTCATAATTCCGAATCCTATTTGTAAGCTCTAATATTAAGGACTATAATAAGGTATTATATACTGGGTTATTAACTTTATTTAAAGCAAAGTAAGAATATGGAAAGAGTTGGAAATAGAATTTTTCCAATTCCAAAGAAATGAAAAAAATCATGCAGGCAGGCACAGAGGCACATAGCTCTAGTCCCAGCTACTCAGGAGGCAGAGGTGGGAGAATCACTTGAGCCCGGCAGGTTGAGGCAGCCATGAGCTGCGATCCCACCACTGCACTTAAGCCTGGACAACAGAAGAATAATACACTCTCAAAAAAAAAAAGAAAAGAAAAGAAAAGAAAAGTTTTATATCACAGATTCTCTAAAGATTCTGAAATACCACTGAACTGGTATGCAAGTATGTAAAAAGCACTTGACTCCCTAGAATACAGCATGGATATGCAGGCTATGTGTATGGAGTGTGCTGCTGGAAGGGCTGAAGTACAATTTAATTTTCTAAGATTCTATGATCACACTGGTTCATGCTGCCTGCACACAGAAGAGAAATGTATAAAAGGATTCAAGTAGACGGAAAAACCATAGGGACCAAAGACATCCTCTGAGGTTGAAAAGATTTTAAGGCTTCATAATTCTTGGAAAGAGGAAAAAACAAGAGGTTTAATAAGTGTTTCCAATATCTTCATACTTGGTATTACAAAGTCAAAAAAAATGTCACTCAAAAATCAAAATTTAGATTGGAGTAGCACTTCTTTATAACTAAATGATGTTTCCTGTTTGTAATGTGAGAAAATGAGAACTCATAAGTAACATAAAACTCCCCTTCTTATATATGCACTTTTAACTCAATATATCCTCTGTGTCTTTACCTTAAGACATATTCTTATTTTGCTTTAAATAAAGTTAATAACCCAGTATATAATACATCATTATAATCCTTAATATTAGAGCCTACAAATAGGATTTATAATTGTGAAATACTACTTGATGTCACGGTTCTGCAACCTCAAAGTGATCTTGGACAAGTTGATTCATTTTATGGTCCTCCTTTCATTGTCTGTAAACCAGAGCTATTAACATATAACCTGCAAGGTTATAGAAAGAACCAAATTAAGTAATATATACATTTGTTAAGTTAAGGCACTGAAGAAAAATGCTAAGTACAGTCTTAATATCATAAATTTCTTATGATTATAATTTCATCCTGATTTTTAATATTATCTTTCACTAAGTATTTGCTTAACATAATCCAGTTATATATTTGAAGATTCACCTATGTTTATGCTACTTTTAAAATAATAGCAGTATTATTTCATAAGATTAGAAAACCTAAAATAAAAATTGAATTTTGAGAGTTCCATTTTTGATAATGGCAAAATAGCTTTATCAGGATAATTCTTTGCCAGCAACAATTATAAACTATAAGTACTATAATATATATACTTGAAGACACTAATGAGCAACCAAAACTAGACAGATGCTTGGTGGCAAACGATGTTTGAGAGAAGGAAAGTAAATTAGGTAAACTTTATATTTATGAATCTTTTCATGGAAAGAATTATCTAGTGCATATAGTGTTTGGGGAAAGTAGTTCCAGTAAAATATGTATGGCATACTGTCAGGAAGGGTAACACATTGGAAGATGAGGCTGCCAGAGCACAGGAAATTAATAGCACTGTTTTCAAATAGAAGCACAGAAGGAGACTTTTCAAAATATTCATGCACAATACTTAAACACTGTGGCTGAATCCTAAACTGGGGTGAACACAAAATGATACTCCAAGAAATCCATCAAGAAGTAATAGCTGGAAAGTGAAAAAGCGAAGTAGAAATTTCATCAACTGTAGAGATGAAGCTAATTTAGAGTGCAAGCTCTATGAAGTTAGAGGTGCTTGGACAAAATCTCGAGACTTCAGCAAAGTCCAAGATAAGCCATAACTCAGAAGAGAAAAACATGCATCAGGTTAATGATAGTTCTATAAAACTAAGAACAAACTGAAATAAAGCAATTACAAAAAGGCCTAAAGATCAAACTGACAAAATTTAATCTATTTGAAATTGTTTGCTAGAACAAAATTCAACACTCTTCCGAGAAATATTTAAAAAGAAATCTAAGGTATCTAGAATTAATGCCCAAAACATGTAGTATACAAACAAATTACTAGACATGCAGATTAAAAGAAAAATGTGACCCCTAAAAATAGAAAAATAAGTGTACAGATTTGTAAGCACAGACAACCTAGATGTTTAAGTTAGTAGCAATCTACTTTAAAATAATTAAACATGTTAATCTACATATAGGGAAATATGGTTGCAATGAGGTAAGATAAAAAAAAATGTAAAGAGCTTTGTTGTTGTTGTTTAAAGAGAGCAAAGACAACTCCTGAAAAATGACAATTCAAAACCAAAAGTGAATAACTCACTGAATGGAGTAAATAGAAGACTGGATCTTATAGAAGGAGAAGGTGGAAAAAGATGACTGTATAGAAGTCTCCAGCGACTGTTCCTTCTGAAGAAATACCAGATTGAACAACTATCCAAAAACGACTATGTTCTAAAGCTCCCTTATAAGGACCAAAATTCGGGTGAGCAATCACAGTACCTGGTTTTACATCGTATCAAAGAGTCACTGAAGAGAGTAGGAAAGACAATCTTGAATGCCAACACCACCACTCCCCCATCCCTAGCAGTGGTTGTATGGAATGGTAAAAGAATATATGAGCTTGGAGGAGGGAGAGCACTGTAATTATGGAATTTTTCATTAGAATTCAGTGCTTCCTTATAACAGCAGAAAGCAACATGGAGCACAATTAAAGGCAGCACCATGAAGGAAGCATTTAGACCAGTGCAAGCCAGAGGAAAATCACCCATCCCAGTGATTAGAACCTGAGTTCTGGGTAGCTGCAGTAATGTGAGCTAAAGTTCTCTGGGACTCTAAATAAATTTGAAAGGCAGTCTAGGCCACCAGGACTCAAATTCCTGGGCAAGTCTTCATGTTATGCTGGGCTCAGATCTAGCAAACTCTGGGAGCATGTGACCTAGTGAGATAATAGCTGGGATGGCCAAGGAAGTGTTTATGTCACCCCTCTTGCAACCCTAGGCAGCACAACTCACAGCTCTGGGAGAGACAGTGGCCCTCTGCTAGAGAAGAGGAGATAAAAGAGCAGTTTATCGTATGGAGGATCCATTTGTCATGCACCTTGAATACCAGAATAGCCACAGTAGAATAGGGCACCAGGCAGAGTCCTGAGGTCCCCATTCCAGGCACTAGCTCCTTGTCAACATTTCTGGGCCAGAAGGGAAGGCCAAAAAGGAAACTGCAGCCTTTAAGGGAAGGACCCAGTCCTGGAAGGATTCATCATCTGCTAAATAAATGGCTACTGGGCCTTTTATTTAGGAGCTGATGAATCCTTCCAGAACTGGGTCCTTCCCTTCAAGGAATCCGTGGTATCCAGGCAGTTCTCAGGCCTTGGGTGAGACCCATGGCCACACTGGCTTCAGATATTCCCAGCTCTAATGGCCATGGGGAGAGACTCCTTCTTGTAAATGAAAGGAGAGGAACAAGTTGCAGCTTGAGCACCAGTTCAGCCTCAGTGGCATAAGGCACCAAGAGGGTTCCTGGGTTCTCCAATCCAAGCACGGGCTTCTGAAGGACATCTCTGAATCTCTGAATCTGCTATAGGCCAGAGAGAAGTCTTTTACCTAAAGGGAGAGAAGCAAATCTGGCAGCATTCACCAAAGGCAAATATAGACAACTGATCTTCAACAAAGCAAATGAAAACATAAAGTGGGAAAGGACAGCCCATTCAACAAACAGTATTGGGAGAACTGGCAAACCACATGCAGAAGAATGAAACTGGATCCTCCTCTCTCACTTTATTCAAAAGTCAACTCCAGATGGATCAAAAACTTAAGTCTAAGACCTAGAAACCATAAAAATTCTATAAGATAACAACCAAAAAAAAAAAAAAAAACTCTTTTAGAGGACCTTTTAGAAATTGACTTAGGCAAAGACTTCATGACCAAGAACTGCAAAATAAATGCAACAAAACCAAAGATAAATATATGGGACAAATTAAAATGCTTCTGCACAGCAAACATCAGCAGAACAGACAACCCATAGTGTAAGAGAAAATCTTCACAATCTATACAACTGACAAAGGACTAATAACCAGAATCTATAAAGAATGCAAACGATTTTGCATTCTTTATAAACAAGTGGGCTAAGAACATTAATAGACAATTCTCAAAAGACAATATACGATGGTTAACAAATATATGAAAAAAATGCTCACCATCACTAATAATCAGGGAAATGCAAATGTAAACCACAATGTGATACTACCTTACTCCTACAAAAATGGCCACAATAAAAAAAATCATAAAATAATAGATGTTGGCATGGATGTGGTAAAGAAGGAACAATTTTACACTGCTGGTGGGAATTTAAACTAGTACAACCACTATGGAAAACAATGTTGAGGGTCCTGAAAGAACTAAGAGTAGATTTACCATTGATCCAGTAATCCTATTACTGGTTGTCTACCCAGAGGAAAGCAGTCATTATATAAAAAAGATACTTACACACATTTATAGCAGCAATTTGCAAATGCAAAAATATGGAGCCAGTCCAAATGCCCATCCATCAGTGAGTAGATATAGAAAATGTGATATACATACACACATACACACACATATATAACATACATATATATGGTGTATGTACACATAATATACATGTGTGTGTGTGTGTGTATATATATATATATATATATATATAAACCTGTGTATGTATACACATACACACACACACACACACACACACACACACACACACACCATGAAATACTACTCAGTTATAAAAAGGAATGAAATAATGGCATTTGCAGCAACCTGGATGGAATTATAGACCATTATTCTAAGTGAAGTAACTCAGAAATGGAAAATCAAACATTGTATGTTCTCACTCACAAATGAGAGCTAAGCTATGAGGATGCCAATACATAGGAATGACATAATGGGCTTCGGGGATTCAGGGGAAAGGGTGGTAGCCCATCAATAGAAGACTGGATAAAGAAAATGTGGTACAGCCGGGCACGGTGGCTCAAGCCTGTAATCCCAGCACTTTGGGAGGCTGAGGCAGGTGGATCACAAGGTCAAGAGATCGAGACCATCCTGGTCAACATGGTGAAACCCCATCTCTACTAAAAATACAAAAAAATAGCTGGGCATGGTGGTGCATGCCTGTGATCCCAGCTACTCAGGAGGCTGAGGCAGGAGAATTGGCTGAACCCAGGAGGCGGAGGTTGTGGTGAGCCGAGATCGTGCCATTACACTCCAGCCTGGGTAACAAGAGCGAAACTCCATCTCAAAAAAAAAAAAAAAAGAAAGAAAGAAAGAAAATGTGGTACATATACATCATGGAATACTACTCAGTCATTAAAAAAAGAATGAGATCATGTCCTTTGTGGCAACATGGATGGAGTTAGAGGTGATCATCCTAAGTTAAGTAATGTTGAAACAGAAAACCAAGTACCACATTTCTCACTTATAAGTGAAAGCTAAACATTGAATACAGATGGACACAATTTATTGAACAACAGACACTGGGTCCTACTTGTGGGTAGTGGATAAGTGGACAATGAGGATTGAAAGCTACCTATAACGTATTACTTGAGTTACTACATGGGTGGCAAAATTATCTGTATTACATGGTAAAACATTATGCTGATTACATGGGTACCAAAATTATCTGTACAGTAAACCCCATGACATGCAATTTGGCCAAAAATTTTCCAAATTTGATCAAAAGTATAAACCCACAAATTCAAGAAGCTCAACCAATGCCAAAAATTATATAAATGAAGAAAACAACATTAAAGCATATCAGAGTCAATTTTCTGAAATCAGTGACAAAGAGAAAATTTAAACACAGCCAGTCGGGGGGGAAAAATCAAATTGTATGTTGGGAGTAATGTAAGAGTGATACAAGATTTCTTTTCAAACACAATATAAGCATAAAGACAGTGGAGTTATATCTTTAAATTACTAAAAGGAAAGAATTCTATACCCAGTGAAAATATACTAGAATTCTATACCAAGTGAAAATATACTTCAAATGCAATGGTAAAAATAACCATTTTCTTTCATACAATAGCTCAACGACCGAAGCACACATAAATATGCACAATAAGTAATCTTTTTCAGACAGAAGGAAAATGATACTACATAGAATTATGAATCTACCAAAAGAGATACAGAAATAAAAAGCATTAGAAAGTTAATTATAAGTAAATTATATGGAGAAATTGTATATTATATATTTGTATTTTTAAAAGATTATGAGCATATAAAAAATACATGTAGTATAGGATTTATAACATATACAGAAGCAAAATGCAATATAACAGTGATACCAAAGTCTGAAAGGGAGAAATAACGTTCACTATTTTAAGTTTCCCACACTATATTTGAAATGTTATAACATCATTTGAAGAATACAATAATTTTTAAAATATACATATATTACAAAATTATAGCAACTGCAAAAATAATACAACCTAGGGTTGTAATTACAGTCAACATAGATTTCTTTAAAACATATAAAGCTATATACTACAAAAGAAGGAAGAAATGGAAAATCTAACAATTTGTTTAGGCTTAAACCTACCCATATCAAATCTCACATTATATGTTAATGCCATCTATGAAAAGCACACTTTTGCTATAATGACAGAAGGAAGTTAAAAGTAAATGAAAGGAATACTACATAAGCTAATGCTGATTCCAAAAAATTTGGAATTAGTTTTGTATAAAGCAGATTTAAAAGCAAAAAATATTACAAAATGACCTGCCAGGTACAAGGCAGGTCATTTTATAACAAAACAAGTTATCTCATCAAGAAGATGTAACAATTTTAAACGTTTATGAACTTAATAGCAGAATCTAAACATATTTAGGGAAAATTGGTAGGACTTCAAGTCAGAATAAACAAATCAATGACTTTTTTAAAAAAATTTTTCAAATTTTCTCTTTCAGTCAGTAGGAAATAGAAAAAATAGAAAACTGGGAATGCTGGGAAAATGGCTGCCTAAGAACAGCTCAGGACTTCAGCTCCCAGTGAAAGTGCAGAGGGTGAGTGGACGCCGCATTTCCAGATGAACTCTTATTGCCCACAGACCAGGAGATACCCAGGCAGAGGGGTCGCCAGCGTCGCAGTCCCAGCCAGTGCGGCTGTTTTGGCCCCCGCGGGGCTGATTCCGCCCACGCGGCTGCTGTGACCACGCCCTGTTGCTGCAGTTCTCCGTACAAAAGCCACTGGTCTGGGAGCCCTCTTAGCTGGCGAGCAGAGCCCTGAGACGGCAGAGTTGCCCATTCATTTGAAATAGCGAGTCAGGCCAGGAGATTCCTAGGCAAAAAATCCGCCAGGAGCCGGCGCCACAGTTCGAGCCGACTCTGTGAGTCCCAGCACGGAAGATCCCGGTGCCTTTTCAAGAAGCGACCGGAACGCGGGGTCCTTCAACTTAAAAGAAAAGACTCTGAGTCAGGGAGCCAGGTGATCAGGCTCGGTTGGTCCCACCCCTCCACCCCCAATAACAACGAAAACAAAAACAGTAATTGGAAACCCTCTAGGTTGAGCCCTTCAAACCAAGCACAGCTGAACCTGGATGGTCCAGCTCTGTGGGGGAGGGGTTTCCGCCATTACTGAGACTCTCCACCACTTACGGAGGCAGGCTGCCATTGCCGAGGCAACCTGCCACAACAGAGAGAGTCCACCATAACAGAGGCGGGGCCACCATTGCCAAGACAGTTCTAACTACGCCCATATAAAAAGGACTACAGGGAAGAGCTCAGGGCAGCTGGGCGGAGCCCACAGCAGCTCAGCAAAGCCCCTGCGGGCAGGCAGAGGCTAGGCCTGCTGCTAGCTGGGCGGGTCAGACCTGAAAGAAAAATCAAAAAAGGCAGTAGTGCAACGGAAACTCATAAAGCTCCAACTCCCTGGGACAGAGACAGACAACAGGTGGATAAACCCACAAAAATGGGAAGAAACCAGCGCAAAAAGGATGAAAATTCCCGAAACCAGAACACCTCTCCTCCTAAAAGGGATCACAACTCCTCACCAGCAAGGGAACCAGACCAGATGGAGAAGGAGGGTGATGAAATGACAGAATCAGACTTCAGAAGGTGGGTAGTAAGAAACTACAATGAGCTAAAAGAACATGTTCTAACCCATCGCAAAGAAAAGAGGAACCTTGAAAAAAGATTGGACGAACTGCTGACGAGAATTGACAGCATAGAGAGGAGTATAAGTTAATTGATGGAGCTGAAAAACGCAACACGAGAACTTTGTGAAGCATGCACAAGCTTCAACAGCCGAATTGACCAAGCAGAAGAAAGGATATCAGAGGTCGAAGATCAACTCAATGAAATAAAAAGAGAAGGCAAGAACAGAGAAAAAAGCGCAAAAAGGAATGAATAAAATCTTCAAGAAATGTGGGACTATGTGAAAAGACCTAATCTACGTCTGATAGGTGTACCTGAATGTGATGAAGAGAATGAATCCAAGCTGGAAAATACTCTTCAGGATATTATCCAGGAAAACTTCCCTAACCTAGCAAGGCAGACCAATATTCAAATCCAGGAAATACAGAGAACACCACAAAGATATTCCTCAAGAAGAGCAACGCCAAGGCACATATTCGTCAGATTCACCAGGGTTGAAATGAAAGAGAAAATGCTAAGGGCAGCCAGAGAGAAAGGTCGGGTTACCCACAAAGGGAAGCCCATTAGACTCACAGCAGATCTCTCAGCAGAAACCCTACAAGCCAGAAGAGATTGGGGGCCAATATTCAACATCCTTAAAGAAAAGAACTTTCAACCCAGAATCTCCTATCCAGCCAAACTAAGCTTCATAAGTGAAGGAAAAATAAAATCCTTTGTGAACAAGCAAGCACTCAGAGATTTCATCACCACCAAACCTGCTCTACAAGAACTCCTGAAAGAGGCTCTACACATATAAAGGAACAACCAGTACCAGCCACTCCAAAAACACACCAAATGGTAAAAGAGCATCAACACAATCAAGAAGCTGCATCAACTAACCAACAAAACAGCCAGGTAGCATCAAAATGACAGCATCAAATTCACACATAACAATACTATCCCTAAATGTCAATGGACTAAATGCCCCAATCAAAAGACACAGACTGGTAAATTGGATAAAAAGCCAAAACCCATCAGTGTGCTGTATCCAGGAAACCCATCTTACATGCAAGGATACATAAAGGGTCAAAATAAAGGGATGGAGGAAGATCTACCAAGCAAATGGAGAGCAAAAAAAGGCAGGAGTTGCAATTCTCATCTCTGATAAAATAGACTTTAAAGCAACAAAGATCAAAAGAGACAAAGAAGGACATTACATAATGGTAAAAGGATCACTGCAACAAGAAGAGCTAACGATCCTAAATATATACGCACTCAATACAGGAGCACCCAGATACATAAGGCAAGTTCTTAATGACTTACAAAGAGATTTGGACTCCCACACAATAATAGTGGGAGACTTTAACACCCCACTGTCAATATTAGACAGATCAACCAGACAGAAAATCAACAAGGATATCCAGGACCTGAATACAGACCTGGAACAAGCAAACCTAATAGACATTTACAGAACTCTCCACCCCAAATCCACAGAATATACATTCTTCTCAGCACCACATCACACCTACTCTAAAATTGACCACATAATTGGCAATAAACCACTCCTCAGCAAATGCAAAAGAACAGAAATCATAACAAACAGTCTCTCAGACCACAGTGCAATCGAGTTAGAACTCAGAATGCAGAAACTAACTCAGAACCGCACAGCTTCATGGAAACTGAACAACTTCCTCTTGAATGTTGACTGGATAAACAATGAAATGAAGGCAGAAATAAAGATGTTCTTCGAAACCAATGAGAACGAAGACACAACATACCAGAATCTCTGGGACACATTTAAAGCAGTCTCTAGAGGAAAATATATAGCAATGAGTGCCCACATGAGAAGAAAGGAGAGATCTAAAATTGACACCCTATCATCAAAATTGAAAGAGCTAGAGGAGCAAGATCAAAAAAACTCAAAACCTAGCAGAAGACAGGAAATAACTAAGATCAGAGCAGAACTGAAGGAAATAGAGACACAAAAAACTCTTCAAAAAATCAATAAATCCAGGAGCTGGTTTTTTGAAAAGATCAACAAAATAGACAGACCACTAGCCAGATTAATAAAAAAGAAAAGAGAGAATAACCAAATTGATGCAATAAAAAACGATAAAGGGGATATCACCACAGATTCCACAGAAATCCAAACCATCATTAGAGATTATTACAAACAACTCTATGCACATAAACTAGTAAACCTGGAAGAAATGGATAAATTCCTGGATACCTGCATCCTCCCAAGCCTAAACCTGGAAGAAGCCGAAACCCTGAATAGACCAATAACATGGTCTGAAGTCGAGGCAGCAATAAAGAGCCTACCACCCAAAAACAGCCCAGGTCCAGATGGGTTCACAGCTGAATTCTACCAGACATACAAGGAGGAGCTGATACCATTCCTTCTGAAACTATTCCAGACAATCCAAAAAGAGGGAATCCTTCCCAAATCATTTTACGAGACAAACATCATCCTGATACCAAAACCCGGCAGAGACTCAACAAGAAAAGAAAATTTCAGGCCAATATCCATGATGAACATAGATGCAAAAATCTTCAATAAAATACTGGCAAACCGACTGCAACAGCATATCAAAAAGATCATCCACCATGATCAAGTAGGATTCATCCCGGGGATGCAAGGCTGGTTCAACATATGCAAGTCAATAAACGTAATTCACCACATAAACAGAACCAAAGACAAAAACCACATGAGTATCTCGATTGATGCAGAGAAGGCTTTTGACAAAATTCAACAACCCTTTATGCTAAAAACCCTCAATAAACTAGGTATTGATGGAATGTATCTCAAAACAATAAAAGCTATTTACGACAAACCAACAGCCAATATCATACTGAATGGGCAAAAACTGGAAGCATTCCCTTTGAAATCTGGCACTAGACAAGGATGCCCTCTCTCACCACTCCTATTCAATATAGTACTGGAAGTTCTAGCCAGAGCAATCAGGCAAGAAAAAGAAATAAAGGGTATCCAAATTGGAAAGGAGGAAATCAAATTGTCTCTATTTGCAGATGACATGATTGTATATCTGGAAGACCCCATCATCTCAGCCCAAAATCTCCTGAAACTGATAAACAACTTCAGCAAAGTCTCAGGATACAAAATCAACGTGCAAAAATCACAAGCATTCCTATACACCAGTAATAGACTTCAAGAGAGCCAAATCAAGAACGAACTGCCATTTACAATTGCTACAAAGAGAATAAAGTACCTAGGAATACAACTAACAAGGAACGTAAAGGATCTCTTCAAGGAGAACTACAAGCCACTGCTCAACGAAATAAGAGAGGATACAAACAGATGGAGAAACATTCCATGTTCATGGTTAGGAAGAATCAACATCGTGAAAATGGCCATACTGCCAAAAGTAATTTACAGATTCAACGCTATTCCCATCAAGCTACCAATGACCTTCTTCACAGAACTGGAAAAAAAACACCTTAAACTTCATATGGAACCAAAAGAGAGCCCGCATAGCCAAGTCAATTCTAAGCAAAAAGAACAAAGCAGGAGGCATCACACTACGGGACTTCAAACTATACTACAAGGCTACAGTAATCAAAACAGCATGGCACTGGTACCAAAACAGAGATATAGAACAATGGAACAGAACAGAGGCCTCAGAGGAAATACAACATACCCACAACCATCTGATCTTCGACAAACCCGACAAAAACAAGCAATGGGGAAAGGACTCCCTGTTTAATAAATGGTGTTGGGAAAACTGGCTAGCCATGTGCAGAAAGCAGAAACAGGACCCCTTCCTGACACCTTACACCAAAATTAACTCCAGATGGATTAAAGACTTAAACATCAGACCTAATACCATAAAAACCTTACAAGAAAATCTAGGCAAAACCATTCAGGACATAGGTGTAGGCAAGGACTTCATGACCAAAACGCCAAAAGCAATGGCAACAAAAGCCAAAATAGACAAATGGGACCTAATCAAACTCCACAGCTTCTGCACGGCAAAAGAAACAGTCAGTAGAGTGAATCGGCAACCAACAGAATGGGAAAAAATTTTTGCAGTCTACCCATCTGACAAGGGGCTGATATCCAGAATTTACAAAGAACTAAAGCAGATCTACAAGAAAAAAACAAACAAGCCCATTCAAAAATGGGCGAAGGATATGAACAGATACTTTACAAAAGAAGACATACAGGAGGCCAACAGACATATGAAAAAATGCTCATCATCACTGGTCATCAGAGAAATGCAAATCAAAACCACATTGAGATACCATCTCACACCAGTTAGAATGGCGATCATTAAAAAATCGGGAAACAACAGATGCTGGAGAGGATGTGGAGAAATAGGAACACTTTTACACTGTTGGTGGGAATGTAAATTAATTCAACCATTGTGGAAGACAGTGTGGCGATTCCTCAAGCACCTAAAAATAGAAATCCCATTTGACCCAGCAATCCCATTACTGGGTATATATCCAAAGGATTATGAATCATTCTACTACAAGGACACGTGCACACGAATGTTCATTGCAGCACTGTTTACAATAGCAATGACCTGGAACCAACCCAAATGCCCAATGATGATAGACTGGATAGGGAAAATGTGGTACATATACACCATGGAATATTATGCAGCCATCAAAAACGATGAGTTCACGTCCTTTGTAGGGACATGGATGAACCTGGAAACCATCATTCTCAGCAAACTGACACAAGAGCAGAAAATCAAACACCGTATATTCTCGCTCATAGGCGGGTGTTGAACAATGAGAACACATGGACACAGGGAGGGGAGCACTACACACTGGGGTCCGTTGGAGGGAAATGGGGGAGGGGCGGGGGGTGGGGAGGTGGGAAGAGATAGCATGGGGAGAAATGACAGATACAGGTGATGGGACGGAAGGCAGCAAAGCACACTGCCATGTGTGTACCTATGCAACAATCTTACATGTTCATCACATGTACCCCAAAACCTAAAATACAATAAAAATAAATAAATAAATAAGAAAAAATAGAAAACTAAGAAGTATATCAAAACCTTGAATAAAACTATCAACCAACTTGACCTAAATGATAGTCATTAGAAACTTGATACAGAAATACTAGAATATACATTATTTTCCAATAGATGTAGACATTTGCCAAGATAGCATAATATGCTCCACAAAACAAGTCTCAAAACACTGAAAGGAATTCAAAACATAAAAAATATGTAATCTGACCACAACAGAAATAAATTAGAAATCAGAAATATTAGAAAATTAGAAACAAAAAAATATGTGGAATATTCCCTGTAATGGGTTGAACAGTGTCAACTAAAATACCTGTCTTTCCCAGAGCCTCATAATTTGAACTTATTTTGAAACAGTATTCTTTCAGATGTAACTAGTTAAGTAAAGATGAGTTCATACTGAAGAAGGGTGGTCCCTTAATTCTTTATGACTGCTGTCCTTATACCAGGAGAAAAGACACATAGACAGAGACACACAGAACACCATGCAATGGCACAGAGATCAGTGATTCCACCAAGAAATTCTTTTTTCTGTTTGTTTTGTTTTTTGTTGTTGTTGTTGTTGTTGTTTATTGCATTAGGTTTTGGGGTACATGTGAAGAACATGCAAGATTGTTGCATAGGTACACACATGGCAGTGTGGTTTTCTGCCTTCCGTCCCCTTGCCTGTATCTGTCATTTCTCCCCATGCTAGAAATTCTAAGACCTGTTAGCCACTACTAGAAGCCAGATGTAGGTAAAAAATCATTCTTTTCAGAGTCTTAAAGAAGGAGCAAAGTTCTGATACTTTGATTTCAAAATTCTAGCCTTCATAGCAGTAAGAAAATATGTTTCTTTGGCTTTAAGTCACGTAGTTTGTGTTATATTTTTATGGCAACCCTAGGAAACTAATACATCTTCCAAATATTTATAAATAAAAGAATACATTTTTAAATTAACTTATATGTCAAGGAAGAAATCAAAAGGGAAATAAAGTGTTTTCAGCTGAATGAAAATGAAAGTACAAGAACTCAAAATTTTGACGATGTGGTTAAAGTACATTTGGGGAATAAAATATAATAAACAGCCATATTAAAAAGAAAAGTTCCGCATCCACCACACATGCAGGCATTTGAAAAAAGACGACGACATAAAATGAAAGAGCAAAGTGAACCCAAATTAAACAGAAGATGTAGAATAATAAAGACTAAAATAGAAATTGCTGAAATAAAAAACAGAAAATGAATAGAGAAAAATCAACAGAACCAAATCTAATTATTTGAGTATATCAATAAAAGAGATAAACTCCTAGTCAAACAAGTCATGGAAAAAGAGAAAAGACACAAATTATCAATAACAGAAATGAAACACATGTTCACTCTAGTTTTTACATATAATAGGGAACATTATGAACAATGTTGTATTAATAAATGTGAAAACATAGAAAATGGACAAATTATCTAAAGTACATAATTTACAAAGCTCATTTAAAATGAAATAATCTTAATATCCTATATATTAAAGTAAATGAATTTGTAGCTCAAAACTTTTCCATGAAGAAACTGAAAGGCCCAGATTGTCCAGTATTCTACCTAACAAAAATTTAAGAAGGAAACTATATCAATTTTACATAGAGTCTTCCAAAAAATTCTATGAAGACAGTATTTTCATACTAAATCAGGAAAAAAAAAAAAAAAACTTCAGACCAGTATGCTTCATGACCATAGATAACAATTTTTAAGTAGGATATGGAATCCAATAATATATACAAATTATAAAACCTTAAAAATTAAGGTTTAACTCAGGAAAGAAAAATTGAAGTAATCTTTCAGTAATTGTGGTAGGCTAAATAATGGCACCCAAAGATATCCAAGTCTTAATCCTGTGAGCATGTGGACGTCATTTTGCAGATATGATTAGGTTAAGAATATTGAGATGGGGAGATTATCATGAGTTAGCTGTTGAGCTCTAAATGAAATCATGAGTGGCCTTAAAAGAGTAAGGCAGAGGGAGATTTGATACAGACAGAGAGGAAAAAACAATATGATCACAGTAGCAGAGACTGGAGTGATGAAACCACAAACAAAAGAATGCTGGTAGCCACCAGAAATAGAAATAGCTGGCCAAGTGTGGTAGCTCACACCTGTAATCCCAGCACTTTGGCTTGCCAAGGCAGGAAGATCGCTTGAGCCCAGGAGTCAAGAGACCAGCCTGAACAATACAGTGACACTATATCTCTACAAAAATAAAAATAAAAATTAGCTTGGCATGGTAGTACATGCCTGTGGTCCCAGTTACCATGGAGGCTGAGGTGGGAGTATCACTTTAGCCCATGAAGGCTGCAGTAAGTTGTGAGATCTGCATTCCAGCCTGGGTAGAAGGAGAAACACCCTGCCCATTTCCTGCCAAAAATGTAAAAGAAATAGAAATAGTCAAGGGATTAATTATCTCCTGGAGTCTTAAGAGGGAATGCGGCTCTGCTAACACCTCTATTTTGGTCCCAGGCCCTAGCAATACTGATTTCAGACTTCTGAGTAAGGGAGAAAATTTCTGTTTAGGAGGATGGTAATTTTTTACCACAGCCATAGGACTCTGATATACTATTGTATCTTATTAATGAAAAAATTGACTGAAAGTCCTGTGAAGCAGAATGATTTTATCTCTCTAGTTATTTTATCCCAGTATCATACATAACAATAATTATTGATAAATGAATGGATACAATGATCAAAGAATTTAAGAGATCTATCTTATATAATATATATTATATAAATGAAATTATAGGCATACCTCTTTTATCACTCTCTATTGTGCTTCATGATACTGCATTTTTTACAAGTTGAACATTTTCAACTTGTAAAAACTTGTGGGAACCCTGTGTCAAGCAAGTCTTTTGGAGCAATTTTTCCAATAGCACATGCTCACTTCATGTCTCTGGCTCACACTGTGGTAATATGCACAATATTTCCTACTTGTTAAGTCTTATTATATCTGTTATGGTGACCTGTATCCCTTGATCTTTGATGGCACTATTTTAGTTGTTTTGCACACCACAAACTATACCCATATAAGACAGTGAACAAAATCAACAAATTTTGTGTGGTTCTGACTACTCTATTGACTGGCCATTTCCCATTTCTCTCCCTTCCCCAGGGCCTCCCTTATTCTCTTAGTGTCAACAATATTGGAATTAGTCCAATCAATAACTCTATATTGGCTTCTGAGTGTTCACGTGAAAGGAAAAGTTACACGTGTCTCAGTTTAAATCAAAAGCTATAAATGATTAAGCTTGGTCAGGAAAGCATGCTGAAAGCCAAGATAGGCTGAAAGTTAGGCCTCTCGTGCTTAATAGCCAAGATGTAAATGCAAAAAAAAAGTTATTGAAAGAAATTAAAAGTGCTATTCCAGTGAACATACAATGATCAGAAAGCAGAACAGCCTTATTAATGATAGGAAGAAAATTTTAGTAAGTCTGGATAGAAGATCAAACCAGCCACAACCTTTCCATAGCCAAAACCTAATCCAGAGCAAGGTCCTAACTCTTTTCAGTTCTATGAAGACTGAGAGGGGTTAGGAAGATCCAAAAGAAAAGATAGAAGCTAGCAAAGGTTGATTCGTGAGATTTAAGGAAAGAAGTCCTCTCCATAACATAAACGTACAACCCATTTTCCAGGACCCCTCTCTGTAACAAGAGAGCTTTTCTCCTTCTTTCACCTGTTAAACTTCCACTCTGAACCTCACTCTTGTGTGTCTACATCTTAGTTTTCTATAGCTGTGAGACAACAAATCTTGGTTATTTACCTCCCAGACATCAATGCCACTTCACAATCATCCCAGGATGGATGGTCTGTTCTGTGAGCCAAAGCTTGGGGTTTCCTGTCTGGTGACAAGCACAGGATGAGGGGCATCTATGGAAGACAAACCCCTCCTCTCCTTGGGTTGACTGCAGTTTGTTGGAAGTGTGGATAAGGTACTTAGGGTCTTTGTTCATTGATTAGCCTGATGGTAACAAGGGAAGTTCCACTGCAGGAGTGGCAGAGGCTTTTAGTTACCCCTGGGGGAGCAACTCCACCTCTAAGAAACATGAAGCTACTATTAGTGAGGGTGTTCAGCCAGTGGGCTGAAGTGGCTGTACTCCTGGCATGAGCTTGGGGTTCCACTTGTTGGGGAGCAGGGTGTTGAAGTCTCACAGCAGAAGAGATCAGTCTCTTCTCTGTATGGTGGCTGTGGCATACTGTAAGCTTGAGTGTAGCCCTCAGGCTCTTTGTTTCTTCCTCTGACTAAGGGCAGCAGGAATAGAACTATTACTGTGGCAGTGGCAGAGGGGCTGTTGTATGTCTCCAGGAGCCTTGCCCAAGAGAAACTCCAGGCCACTACCAGTGGGTATGCTGGGTCATGGGTGTGGCAGCTGTTCTGCATTCATGAGCCAGGGGCCTTGTCTGGTGAAAGGTAGGAGTTAGGGTTCTTAGGAAAGAGGGGCTAGACTCCTCTCCATATGGTGGCTACAGTGTGCTGAAGATGCCAGAATAACGGCTAGGCCCTTTGTTCCTTTTCTGGGCTGTTAGGGCTGTAGGCCAATACCACTGTAGGGCAGAGGGTTTGTGGGTTGACTTTGGGGTTTCCTCCTTGGGGAAATGCTGGGCTGCCTCTGATTGCAGTGATCATGTTGGGGAAGAATGGTTGTGCTGGAGTTCCAGGTTGAGCAGCCCCTCCCAGTTAGGAGATGTGAGGACCAGGATCTGCATGGAGAACTGTCTGGCCACTTTTCTGTGAGATAGTTGCTCTGTGCTGGCAGTCTGGACCAGTCCTCGGTCCCTACAGGTTCTACAAAGCCTGGAGACAGAAGTGAGGGCAGCAAGACAGCAAAAATGCCAAAGCATACCTCCCATTGAGAGCTCTGTCCAGGGAGTTGCAGAGCTGCTAGTGACTCAATAGTCCTGGCAGGGAGTAGCTGGAAGTCCAAAACAGGAGGACCTGCCCATTAAGGCAATATGGAAACAGGCACTCATGTAACAGTTTACCACTTTTCTATGGGGCTGCTGCAGTATGCAGTGGCTATACCGCTCCAGGACCTAGTTGCCTTGGACTCCCTAGAACCCTAAGGCAACAATTGCTGAGGCTGTGAATCAGCAAAGATGGTTGTCCTTCCCTGCCCCAGGAGCTCCAGTCTGATACCCAGGAGGTATAAGACTGTTACCCAAGGGTGACTGGAGTTCCAAGCCAGTGGGTCATATCCTGTGAGGCACTGTGGAACGGGGCCCTGCAAGCAGTCACTGCTCAACCCCCTGGATTCAGTTCATTTCCTAGGGGTCTGTACAGGGGACTGTTACCCAAGGGTGACTGGAGTTCCAAGCCAGTGGGTCATATCCTGTGAGGCACTGTGGAACGGGGCCCTGCAAGCAGTCACTGCTCAACCCCCTGGATTCAGTTCATTTCCTAGGGGTCTGTACAGGGGTCTAACCTCCCACTTAGCCATAATTGCAGCTGCTTTTTCAGGGAAGCCAGGAAAGCCTGGGTATATAAGTCTCTCGGGGGGTCTCCGTGTATACCCGAGTGACTGCTGAAACTTCACATAGCTCTGTGTGTCAGGCTAAAGGCCCTGTTGGAGCGGATTCACGAGCAGATCTCCTGACCCACAGGTTGCAAAAATCTGTGGGAGAAGCATGAGTTCCTAAGTCAGTCATTTATTCATGGCTTCCCTGGGAAGGGGAGATTCCCTTGACTCCATGTTGTTCCCAGGTGGGCCACCATCCTGCCTTGCTTTTTTCCATTCTCTGTGACTTGCATTGTTTCTTCGATTAGTCACAGTGCACATACCTGGATGTTTCTGTTGAAGGTGCTAGATTTACTAACCTCTTACATTCCTCTCTGTGAGAGAGGCACACACTAGCTGCTTCTAGTTAGCCATCCTGGACACTCCCCTCCAACAACAAGGATTTTAAACCTATGCAAATTTGAATTCAAAGCCTATAAGGCTACAAGAGCATGGTACTTGTACACAGTAGATACACAGACCAACAGAACAGGTTATAGAACTTAGAAACAAAGCTATACACCTACAACCATCTGATAATTTGACAAAGCTTACAATAGCAAGCAATAGGAAAAGGATTCAATAAATGATACACGGAAAACTGGCTAACCGTACGCAAAAGATTGAAACTGGACCCCTTTCTTATGCCATACACAAAAATGAACTTAGGATAGATTGAAGACATCTATTAGTCTATTCTTGCATTGCTATAAAGAGCTACCTGAGACTTGGAAACTTACAATTAAAAAAAAAAAGAGGTTTAATTTACTCACAGTTCCACAAGTTATACAGGAAGCATGGCTGTGGAAGCCTCAGGAAACTTATATCCATGGCAGAAGAAGAAAAGAAAGCCTGTACTCCATGGCTGGAGCAAGAGGAAGAAAGAGTAAAGGGGGAGGTGCTAAACACTTCCAAACAACCATATCTCATGAGAACTCATTATCACAAGAACAACAAGGGGAAAGTCAACCACAATGATCCAAATCGCCTCACACCAGGCCCTTCTTCCAACACTGGGGATTAAAATTTGGCAGATATTTGGGCTGGGACACAAATCCAAACCATATTATTCTGCCCTTGGCCCCTCCCAATCTCATGCCCTTCTTACATGGCAAAGTACAATTATCCCTTCTCAAGTCTTAACTCATTTCAGCATTAACTCAGAAGTTCAGAGTCCAAAGTCTCAACTGAGACAAGGCAACTTCCTTCCACCTATGAGCCTATAAAATTTTTTTTAAAGTTAGTTACTTCCAAGATAAAATGAGACTACAGTCATTGCATCAATACACCTGTTCCAAAAGGGAGAAAACAGCCAAAACAAAGAGACCACAGGCCCCTTGCACAT
The DNA here is from genome assembly GCF_048565385.1 of Saimiri boliviensis. Taxonomy (NCBI): domain Eukaryota; kingdom Metazoa; phylum Chordata; class Mammalia; order Primates; family Cebidae; genus Saimiri; species Saimiri boliviensis. The sequence goes on from NC_133458.1 coordinate 38,522,448, forward strand.
CCAAAACCCAGCACAGCAGTCATTAAAACTTAAAGCTCCAAAATAATCCCCTTTGACACCATGTCTCACATTCCAGCCACACTGATTCAACAGGCATGTTCCCAAAGCATTGGGCAGCTCCACCCCTGTGACTCTGGAAAGTACAACCCCCTTGGATGTTTTTATGGTCTGGTGTTGAATACATGCAGTTTTTCCAAGAACACAGTGCAAGCTGCTGATGGGTCTACCATTCTGGGATCTAGAGGATGGTGGACCTCTTTTCACAGCTCCTCTAAGCAATGCCCCAGTGGGAAATCTATTTGGGGATTTCAACCCCGTATTTCCCCTCCACACTGCCCTAGAAGTTCTCCATGAGGGCTTCACCCCAGCAGCAAACTTAGGCTTAGATATTCAGGCATTGCCATATGTCCTCTGAAATATGGGCAGAGGCTCCCATGCCTCAACTCTTGCCCTCTGCAGAGCCACAGGTTTAACACCCTGTGGAATCCACCAAGCCATATAGCTTGAGCCCTCTGGAGCAGTGGCCTGAGACATATGAGGCCCATTTAGCTACAGCTGGAGCTGGAGGATCTGTGATGCAGAAATGTTGGGATTTACTCAGGGTGGTTGGCAAAATACTAAGGGAAATATTAAGGATAGTTATAAGTTCATAGTCTAAAACCTTTTGGAAGGCTGGAAGGTTTTAATGGAAAAGACTGAAGGCAGCCAGTTCTTACCTTAGAGCATTAGGTCATAGGGTGAAGATTATGGGTAACAGAAGCTTCCCCAGTTAAGTCTGTTTACCCCATATTTCTTTGACTCTACTCTAACTACTTGTTTATTCATGTAAACTTTGTGCCTGGATGGTCCTCTCAGAGGGAAGTCAAAGGGGGATTACCTGTTCATGGTGTTTGCTCTGGGCCCCAGAACCAAAAGCTTTTATCATTTGTAAAACCACTCTTTTAACTATGTTAATTATCCACAAGCCTGTTGACTTAGAGCTTCTGTAATTAAATCTATACTGAATAAATGCAAGGAAGAACAGCCAGTAGGGCTCAGGTAGCTGCAATAACCCTCTGAGAGCAGCTGATAATCTCCTTAGCCCACTTGTTCACTGGACTTGGTGCATATTTTATTCATCTGTCATGGAGTCAGGGTTTGCAGGACAGATCCCTGCAGATATTGATCAATGTCTCACAGGAAGCAGTGTCTCAAGGCTGTGCAGGGAGGTAGGGCCCTGGCCCCTGCCCATGAATCCATTCTTCCCTCTTAGGCCTCCAGGCCTGTGATGGGAGATGCTCCCATGAAGTTCTCTAAAATAATTTTGAGGCATTTTCACCATTGCCTTGGCTACTAACATTCAGCTCCTCATTCCTTATGTAAATTTCTGCAACCAGCTTGAATTCATCCCCAGAAAATGGGATTTTTTTCTACTACATTGTCATGCTGCAAATTTTCTGAACTTTTATGCTCTGCTTTCCTTTTAAATTAAAAGAAAAAGTCCAGTTTCAGCTTATCTCTTTGTTCATGCATATAACCTTACTCTGTTAGAAGCAGCCAGACCACATCTTGAATGCTTTGTTGCTTAGAAATTCCTTCTGCCAAAGAGCCCAAATCATCTCTCTCAAGTTCAAAGTTCCACAGATCTCTAGGGAAGAGACATAATGCCTCCCAACTCTCTGTTGATGCATAACAATAGTGACATTTGCTCCAGTTCTCAATAAATTCCTTATTTCCATCTGAGACCACCTCAGACTATCACTATCAGTATTTTGGTCATAACAATTTAACAAGTCTCTAGAAAGTTCAAAACTTTCTCTCATCCTCCTGTTTTCTTCTGAGCTCTCCAACTTCCAACCTCTTGCCCATTAACCAGTTCCAAAGCTGCTTCCACACCTGTCTCACATTGCTATAAGAAACTAGCAGAGACTAGGTAATTTATAAAGAAAAGAGGTTTAATTGACTCACAGTTCTGCAGGCTGTACAGGAAGTGTGGTTGTGGAGGCCTCAGGAAACTTACAATCATGGCAAAAGGCAAAGAAGGAAGCACATCTTACATGGATGGAGCAGGAAGAAAAGAGAATGAAGGGGAGGTACCAAACAACCAAATCTTGTGAGAACACACTCACAATCATGAGAACAGCAAGGGGGAAATATGCCCCAATGAATCCATCACCTCCCACCAGGCCTGTCCTCAAACATGGGAGATTACAATTTGACATGATATTGGGAGGGGACACAAATCCAAACCATATCAAGACTTAAGTGTAAAACCTAAAACTATAAAAACCTTGGAAGATAACCTAGGAAATACCATTATGAACACAGGCCCTGGCAAAGATTTCATGATGAAGACACCAAAAGCAACTGCCACAAAAACAAAAACTGACAAGTGGGACCTAATCAAATCAAAGCGATCTGTACAGCAAAAGGAACTATCCATGGAGTAAACAGATAACCCACAGTATTGGAGAAAACATTTGCAAACTGTGCATCTGACAAAGGTCTAATATCTAGCATCTATAAGGAATTTAAATAAATTAACAAGCAACAAACAAACAATCCCAGTGGGCAAAGGACATAAACAGACACTTTTTAGAAGACATACATGTGCCCAAAAAGCATTTGAAAAAAGTTCAAGATCACCAATAATTAAAGAAATACAAATCAGCCAGGTGTGGTGGCTCACACCTGTAATCCCAGCACTTTGGGAGGCTAAGGCAGGCAGATCACAAGGTCAGAAGTTCGAGACCAGCCTGACCAACATGGTGAAACCCCATCTCTACTAAAAATATAAAAATTAGCCAGGCATGGTGGCACATGCTTGTAATCCCAGCTACTCAGGAGGCTAAGGCAGGAGAATCACTTGAACCCCAGAGGCAGAGGTTGCAGTGAGCTGAGACTGTGCCACTGTACTCCAAGCTGGACAACAGAGCAAGACTCCATTTCAAAAAATGAAAAAAGTAGAAATACAAATCAAAGATAAACTGAGATACCATCCCACACCAGTCAGAATGGCTATAATTAAAAAGCCAAAATATAACAGATGTTTACAAGGTTGCAGAGAAAAGGGAACACTTATACACTGCTGGTGGAAATGTAAATTGGTTCAGTCACTGTGGAAAATAGTCTGGAGTTTTCTCAAAGAACTTAAAATTGAAGTACCATTTAACCAGCAATTCCATTATTGAGGATATACCCAAAAGAATATAAATTATCACATCATAAAGATACATGCACATGTATGTTCATCACAGCACTATTCACAATAGCATAGACGTGGAATCATCATAGATGCCCATCAACAATGAACTTGATAAAGAAAATGTGGTACATATAAACCATGGAATACTACTCAGCCATAAAACAGAGTAAGAACATATCCTTTGCAGCAACATGGATGGAGCTGGAGGCCATTATCCTAGTGAACTAATGCAAGAACAGAAAACCAAATACCACATGTTCTCACTGATAAGTGGGGCCTTAACTTTGAGTACTCATGGAAATACTGAGTGAAGAAAAAAATAGACACCAAAGCCTACTTAAGGGTAGAAGGTAGAAGGAGGGTGAGGATTACAAACCTACCTTTTGGGTACTGCGCTTATTACCTGAGTGATGAAATAATTTGAACAGCAAACTTCTGTGATATGCAAAATACCTACATAACAAATTTGCACATGTACCCCAAAAGCTAAAATAAAAGTTTAAAAGTTTACCTTTTAGTCAGTTACTCTGCCCAGCCTGAGTTTTGTTAAAATCCTGTTCAATGATATTTTCTGAAACAAAAAAAAAAGTAAATTACTCAAATGCAGTATGTTGTACACTTCAAACTGATGCTGAAGAGAAATACTCCTTAAGACTTCATATTCAGTTCAACATATCAATGTAATACAGTATTTAAAGACAATGTTTGTGTATTAGTTTGCCTGGGCTATCATAGCAAAGCACCATAAACGGAATGGCCTAAACAAATAAATCTATTGTCTCACAATACTGAAGACTAAAACTATAAGATCAAGGTATCAACAGGGTTGGTTCTTTCTGAGAGCTGGGAGGAAAAGTCTGTTTCATGACTCTCCCCTAGCTGCTAGTGGTCTGCTGGCACTCCTTGGAATTCCTTGGCTTGCAGAAGCATTTCCCTAATTGTTTCTTTAATTTTATCTGGCATTCTTCTTATGTACATGATTTGCTTCAAAATTTATCTTTTAATAAGATTAAAATAAGTTCTTCTAATAAGAACCCAAGTCATACTGGATTAGGGCACACCATAATAACTTCATTTTAACTTGACTACCTCTGTAAAGAACCTATCTCCAAATAAGGTCATATTCTATGATACTGAGAGTTAGGCCTTCAATATATGAACTTGGGGGTACACAATTGAACTAATAACCATCATAGTTGATCCACTGGTACTATTAATGTAGTATTAAGTAGAGTGACTATACTTCCAATCATAATATCAAGTAACACTTATAAATTCATAATAATCTTAACTGAAAAGATACATGCAAGCCTCTTTAAACCTCTTTAAAAAAAGACTTTTCTTTTTATGTTCTCAAAAATATTTAATGATATAGAAGTTCATCTGTTGACTGAAAAGAACTGGACAGGAACCACACATGTGGTAGGACCCAAATTTTGTATAAAACACAAAGACACACACATACACACACACACACACACACACACACACACACACACTCAGAGAGAGAGAGAGAGAGAGAGAGAGAGAGAGCGAGCATGTGCAAAACTCCAGATGAGATACCTTGCAATGTCATAGTGATTACCTATGTGATGGTGGACTTGAGGATCATTTTGTACATGTGTAAGTAGCTTATATAATTTTAAAAGCAACAACGTAGATTTATGAAAATCTTTCAGAAATGCATTATCAATGGGGGCCATGGAGCTTGTTTCCCCAAGAGACTTTGACCATAGGAAGTTTGGCAACAAGAAGAGTTTTAAGATGACCCTGCCCAGAGGCAGGATGAGTAATTAGCTGCAGATTCATGTAGTTTCTGCATCACTGCAACATGACTGAAAAACAACTGTGGTGCCCATCTAAGAGTTTATCATCTAATCAGAGGCAGGCCACACACTAAGAGTTATCAATGGTTTTCTACATGCCAGAGACTGTGCTAAATTTAGACATGACCTCACTTACTCCTCTCCAGGAACACTGAGGGAAGGCCAATTACCACATCTTCAAAAAACAATATGGAGTAAAAATATTTCAGAAAAAATTAATGAGAAGTAGTCATCAAGTTTTTTACTCTTATGCAAAGTAAAAGAAAATCACTTAGAGCATTCTACAATTCTTAAAGATAGGTTTTACTGAAGAAAAAAATGTTTAATGTCACATCATAGATTTTATATTAAATATAGTAAGCATCTGTTTAGGTGTTTACTTTTTGAAATTGTAAAATCAATGAAATATGAAAAAAATTATATAAGTTTTACTGAGAGAATGTAAATGTAGTCATGTATGTCATTTTCTGAGATCCAATATTTTTACAAAAGTTATGATAATTAAAATGGTACTCTGAAATTGATATAATTATAAAACAACTCACATCTAATTCTAAACTGTACTAATTGAGTTTAGAGTGAGATTTATTCTGTGGTTAAGAAAGGCAGTGGCATTTATAACTAGAATAAATTAAAGCAAATGAAGTGGAAAATTTTGTTCTGTGTAATATTTAGTTGATTACAGTCTTAATTGACTATACCAATCCATGTTCATCAATAGAGGATATGGTGTGTGCAAAAAATGAACAAAAATTTATCACCAAGGCATAGCCTTTGTTTCACAAGCAGAGAAACTGCTGTAATATAATCTATCTGAATTTCTTAATACCATATTGAAAGTATTCAAAAATGTGGATAAAATACATTGCTGAACATTATTTCTCTTATACCTTGATTTGGAGAGAGAATTTGAAAGTATTTCTGTTACTTTGGGTAAACTTATCTCTTCATGATTTCTATCTCTTTAAAGAAATTATATTGTATTTAACTCCATATGTCTATTAAAATTGTAACAATTCATTTGTTTAAATATGATTTTTGAAAAGAACTACTACATTAATACATTTGGATTTCAACTTTGAATGCAAGATTGTTACTTACAAATAGATATGTAGTAGATAGAATAATGTTCCCTTCAAAGATGTCCGTGTCAATATCCCCAGAACCTGTGAATATGTTAACTTCCATGGCAAAAGATGTGATTGATCAATTTGTAGGTATAGACAGATTTGTAGATTAGACGATGGATGATAAGTCAAGGATCTTAAGAAAGGAAAGCTATAATAGAATATCCAGGAGGGACCCAATGTAATCACAAGCATTAGTATAAGTGAAAAATGGAGGCAGGAGCATCACATCAAGAAAGTAGATATAATGACAGAAGCAGAGGTCAAAGTGATGTGATAGCTGGTTTTGAAGACAGAAGATCTATGAGTGAACAGCCTTCTAGAAGATACAAAGAGAAGAAAATAGATTCTCACCTAGAGATTTCAGAAGGAACACAACTCTGCTAACCCCTTGATTTTAGCTTTTGAGACCCATTTCAGACTTCTGATGTTCAAAACAACATAATATATTTTTATTGTTTTAAGCTATTAAATTTGTGATAATTTGTTAAAACAGCAAAAATAAATAAATAAAACAAATCAGTTTTGTGATTGCAAGAAGCTATTAACAAAAAAATCAACATTTTTAAAAGTTCTTAGAATTAAACATACACTTTGTGACTCAGCAATTGCACCTGTGAACATTTATGCTAGAAAAATAAAAACTATGTTCATATAAGCCTTATTTGTAATAACCAAATACTGTAAAGAACCCAAATTCCCTTTAATGTGTGAATGATTGAGCAAACCCTGCTATATCTTATGAGTCTTTAGTAATTTATTAACATATAGAGAGATCACATACATATGTTCTATTTCATCACTATTAGATGCAGAGTAAACTCATTTTCTAATTAAATACAAGAAGACGGGGAGGAAGAGGAAGACAAAGAACAGCAATAAGGAGGATAAAGAGGAAAAAGAGAAACCACCAAAATAATATAAGCATAATTGCCTATAAAATATAACTTTGCCATGAATCAAGGAAGAATTTGTAATAGCATACTTAAAACATTTGGCACTGAAGTTCAGTATATCAAGAAGGCTTGTATACTTTAAATATAAGTAAATTTGCAACTCTTTATGTCTTCTATGCATCTTCTTTAAAGAATATAAAAGTCTTTAGCAATTCACTATCTTCTGAGCTAAATATAAATACTCATTTTTTCAAATAGTTCTTACCACACCAAAGATTCTTCAACTGGGGAATGTATTTTTCTGCAACTCATTTAAATAGGAAACTGTTACGTAGAAAACAACTTTTGTCCAAAGTAACAGAATTGCTACAGAATAAACTAGGAAAACAAATTAATCTAAAACATTTAGTGCCAACTCAAACTTGCAATTTACCAGCACAATATTTTGAGACATCTTTATTTTGTCTGGTTTTCTTTGATTTCCAGTAAACTGTAAGTAACTTCTGGAAGTTTAATTAAGAATTATACTTTATCATTATTATAGAAGAAATGTTAGTTTTAAATAATTTAAATCTTAATCAGTTTGTGTACTTAATTTAAAACCTCATCAGATTATTTTATTCTTTAAAAAAATTATTTAAATTAGTCTAAAGATTGTCAGTCTTTCAAAATTCTGAAGGAGAGTTAAATGGAAGAGTTAATCTTAATTTTCTCAAAAAATTATGTAAACTACTTGAAATAACTTGAAATATTTGGGGAAAAACTTTTTTCACAATAAGCTTATATGTATTACCAATTATCCTTTAAACTTTCCAGGTTCCAGTCTTGTGAAATTAGTTGCATCCTCTCATAGGAACATATAATATCTTGTACAATATTTTAAATAAGTTGTCCCATATCAGGGTCACCACCTGTGGGGGTCTGTTTTGCAGACCCTGACTCAACAACAGATAAATAAAAGCACTCACAGATTACAGTCAACAAATGGGCTGAGGGGTCATGAACCACTCACAGAGCAAGATCACAGCTACAAGACACTCACTAGTTTGCCCTCTCCCCATCTATTCAGTATAGATTTAATAACAGAGGCTTAAAGTCAAAATATATGTAGAGAAAGATAAAGGCCAGGTTCCAATGCCCAAAGCAAACATCATTAGTGGGTAATATCCCTGGTTAACCTCCTCTGAGAGGACCATCAGGCTCAAAGGTTAGTTTTAAGAACCCATGAGTAAACAAGCTATTCAGATAAACTCCCTGACATACCCTAGCTATTTGCTTTTCTTATTAACTAAATGTAAAGGGGATTTAGGCTGCCTTCAGCTGAAACTTCTACTGAAACTATGAAAAAAACCTTTAGGCCTTCCAAAAGGGTTTGAGACTATATTCTATAACTTTCTCTACTATTTTCACTTAATATTTTTGCCACTACCTTGAGGGAATTCCCATAGTCCCACTAAATTATAACTATTTTGTTACCTAAACTGCATCACATACACTATTATCGGTGCCATGTGGGCAAGCATATTGTCTTTTCACATATTTTTGTATCTAATGCTTCAGCTATCCCTGAATTGTAGGCAATACTCTATATATGTTGTTCAATTTACTGTATTATTAACTTAGTGCATTTGAGTAACAGCATAGCTTAAAAATTACTTTTGAATGAATCTATGTAAAGTTAGGGTGCATATTCTGATAACAACACACACATGAAATTTCTCACTTTTTGATAAGAAACTCAGGTTAAATATTCAAAATAAACTGTCTTTTGCCAATAGTTCTTTCATTCATTCCCTCTGTATTTGACATACACTCTACCATAGCAAATATTTCTATTAACTAGATCTCCAAAGCATTTTGTTGCCTCTCATGCCTCACTTTCCATATGTCTCCCAATTGTTCTACTCCATTTATGTACACAATAATTATCTGGTGAAATGTTTGCTTGATAATATACTAGTATATCATTAAAACTAGACAATCATTTATCTTTAATTGATGTCATTAGATGCCCAGGGAAAAGATAATGAAGCCATGATATTAGGTTTCTATACTCTTTTTCCTTCCACTCAAGGTAAGTGTCACAATAACAGTTAATTTTCAGGGTATGCTTTCTACATAATAATGCATCACTATTAATCTCAATGTTAACAATAACCTTATTAATAAAACAAGAACTATTTATTGCAATTTCTTGGAAATTAGAAGGAAGAAGTGGAAGGAAACCAAAAGTGAAGTTCCTTTGCCTGCACTCAATTGTTTTGTGAAACTTAAATAAAAAGGGTCAAAAAAGACTGTCCTTTCACAGCCCTGGAGACAGTTTTAAGTGTATAACTTAGAAATGGAGACATGCAAGAAGCAAACAAGTGTAATGGACACAAATGAGACATAAGATCTGAATCCTCTCTCCAATTCTTATTCAAATAAGACAGTTAATTGGTAAGTGTTTTCATTCTTAAAAGCTAACTCTTGCCATAATCTCAGACCAATTTGTATGAACTTCTCCAAATTGTGAATAATCACGTTTTATGTTGTTTATTATTCTTGTGTGAATGATTTTGTTTGTGTCTGTGCATGAAGAGAAACAGGAGTAAGAAACAGAATGATAAATGATATGGAGGTTTAAAATAATTGTTAGTAATTTTGAATCATTATATTTTATATTATAAAGAATGTTCAGCTAAAATTCTAGAGTCTCACAAACTATTCCAAGAATTTCCAAGGTCCACAGTCAAGTACTCCATCCCAGGAATATAAATTATACTTATATCTGACTGGCAGACTCCATTCACTCCTCAAGACACATGCTTACACTTCCATGGGGCATTCTAACCATCTCTTCCATTGACAACATTATTCTCTCCATTTTCTAACCTCCAATTAAATTTGCCTCTACCTCTATTATATCTATTAACAAAAATTCTTGTAATTATTTTATTTCATATATGCCTTTTCATACTAGCAACTTCTTAAGGACAAAGTTTATTTCTTAGTTAGGGTGGTTTCACTAGCATTTAGCAGAGTGTCTGGCACACAGTATTCTCTCATTAATTTACTCAGACCTAATATACTTTTAACTCCGTTTATTTTTACCTAATATTCCACTATTAAAAAGTGGTCTGTAATGGCTGAAGTTGATGATGATTGCTTTTTTTAAGAAGTAGAAAAGTGTCTGTGCATACATTTTTAAATTCATCATTTTATACCCTTTGTTATGGTTGTACTTACATGTGACTCATCTTCCCTACTAGTTTAATAGCTTCTGAATCTAACACAAACATACATTCAAAAACCCTTATTCAATGGATAAAAAAAAATGACCGCATAATATGACTAGGCACACATCTTATATTACTTTGTTCAGTCAACACATTGGTACTAGAAACTTAATATTATAAGCATAGTAAACTTGTGGCTGCTTAGAATTTTTAAAATGTTTTGTTCTTTTTTGACAAAGGTATCAGTTACTCAGAAAGTAAAATTATGTAACTGTCTTGTGCAGAACACATTTATAGTTAGCATATGTTTGTTTTATAGAAAAACTTTCAAAGGACGATTTTGTTTTCATAATTCTTAGTAAATATTTAATTGATGCTTTAATTTTTACTCCATTTTTAGACAACAGATGTTTGTCACATGACTTTGGATAATTACTTCAGCAAGTATGACTGTTGTATACAGACAATTCATATTTTGTGTTTTGGCTCAGTGACTTTCCTTTTTATTAAAATTGTTTGGACAAAAATTATACCTTTTATAATCTATGCCAAAAAAATAATTATTGATAATCATTAAGGAAAGTTAATAAAAGAAAGGTTAATGGGAGGGAGAGAAAGAAGGGAAACAAAAAGAGTTCCCTATAACACTGGTTCCCAATGTGTAGGATTTAGATGCCTAGGGAGCCATGAGCTTATTTTAACTGGCCTGTTAATACAAGTGATTATCAAGCATTGTCTGTATACTGGTATAACATTTTACAAATATGTATAATTTTTAAGTATATGTATATTTTGATTAACAATTTGCAAATTATTTTTAAAATAGTTGCTATGCTTCAATTTGTTCTTTTTCATGATATATTTTCCCAGTTTTCAAATGCTAAAAAGTAAAACCACATTCTTAAGCATTTTCAGTATGTTTCCTCATACTCAGATATATTAGAAACTGCTGCTTTAAAACACTGATAACAGTAAATGCAGCATGTTTGTAAGGGTTTATTTTTCTAGATAAAATCTATGCATCACATTCAATGATATTTTAGGGATTACAAGTAATAAATTTTATCTCAGTTCTTAAACACCTACTCATAAACTCATACTATGTTGCTCTAGAAAAAAATATTTTAAAAGAAGATTAAAGCATAAACACCTTCCCTTTTCTACAAATTATACATTTTTTTGCAACTCACTTTGGTTGCTCAAATATTAGGCATTATTTACATTGAGAGGAGGAATTAAGTAACATTTACACCTATGAGGGAAAATGGACTTCAAAGTCAGTAATCAAACTGGAAAATAAAAATGAGGAAGAAATTTTGCAATAATACTGATAAAACCAGATTATACCTCTTTACGTGCTATTGTTCATATTTGTTTTGCACCCACATCAAAAATAAAGTCAATATTTTTCTCTGACTCAGTGTGCTAGTATTTCTATTAACCCAAGAGAGTATTTTACCATACTCAGAAGATCTAGAGTTCTGGGGCCACAGCCACTCAGCAAATCAAATGAGGTCTCTCATGCACTTTGTAATAATCATGTTGTAAAATTGTCAAATGCTTCTGAAGGTGATTATAATGCACACAGTTGCAGTTATTTTAATCATAGTTCAATGACTTTAACAGATATGGCTTTTAAAATGCTATAAATACAATCAAATAATCTAAAAAATAAAAGTGTCACATATATCAGAAATAAAGAACTTATTCTTAAAGTAAAAAGAAGTTGCTGAGAAACTTTCTGCATTGGGGATCTTGATATCTAGTCAGTACATGACCAGACCCATATATCCAAGAGTTAAAGCCTAAAGAGTAATTCATCTCCTTCTAAGTTGAGTTTTCCATTGCTTTCTTTCCTTGCTAAAGTCAATTAAGTAACAGTAGTTAGCAAAACCTAAAAGATCAAATATATTTTGCCATTTCTTTTTATAACTAATTTTAGAAATTAATTTCAAGCTATGATCCATGAATTTTCTATGACTTCTTTTTAGCTTAGGCCCTTCCATTGATATTGTTTCAAACTTATCTATCTTATAGTTGAGATTCCAAGTAAGATTCATGCATAAAAGCAATTCTTAATTTCTCAAATTAGTCTGTGAGTTCAGTTCATTTCTAAATAAAACCCCACGAAGATTTTCCGTAGGATTTTAAAAGACATTACACATTTTAGAACAGAAATTCTAAAATTCATATGAAAGAGTAAATACAAAAGGACAGCCAAAAACTTTAAAAAAAAAAATTTACACATGTATGGATTATAAGCAGGTGATACATAAGCCATTTTAATTAATTGAAGGACAGTATTCAATACATTATGTAGACATTATTTGATGAACTATTTAGAAAAACTAAAATTAGAATGATATCCAATTTATACTGTCATGTAAAATGAAAAAAAGTTTCATTATTGCTAAAACAGAAGACCTATAATAGAGAATGATTTGTCTGGGAGGTTAGAGTTGGAAAGATCTTTTCAAAATAAATTTCCAGAAGAAACATGAATGAAGGGATGCATAGAAAGATAAATTTACCTATATTAATATTTATGACTTTTGTACAATAAAAACCACCTTAAGGGAAGTTAAAATGTAAGCAAAAAATAGGAGAGTATATTGCAAAGTACATAATAGGCAATAATAACTAGGACTTATGTAAGTAATGAAAAATATTTAAAAATGAAATTCAAAACAAAATGGGCAAAAGTTTTGAAGTAGAAATGAACAGAAAAGAATGTACAAATACCCAATAGATACATAAAAAATGTTTAAACTCACTATTAATCAAGTTATCAACAGCAAGTTATAATATTCATCCATCAGGTAGTGTGTTAGGCACGCAACTTGATGACTTCAGATTCCTTCTACTATTTTATTCTTACTCTCTGATAAAACAATGGCTATTGAGAATTTACACAAATAAGCTTTTACCATTCAACCACCAGGATCCACAACTACAGATACACCTGCTGCTTTCTATGTTCACTGCTTAGCTGTAAGTCTTTCCTCTTCCACATCCACATTAAATGCTCCGCTCTAGAGCACAGGATGCTGCTTTCTGAGTGGCCACAAAAGGGCCAGATGATGTATCTCTAAGTACAAGAGAACTGCCTTCCTGTGGGGTGAATCTTGATGAGTAAGAAAAGGAAGAAAGAAGCTGCTAGGTAAATTTTCCCTCCTTTCTCTCACTTGGTGAATGAATGCAAAATTCACATGATATTTAAAAGAGTACATCTAGATTAGGGTACGAAAATACCACAATACCTAAAGAGCTGAAACCAGGTTTCAGCTGGTTTTCATAGTAAGCAGAGGCATAAAAGTTATCCAAAAAATAAATTGTCAAAAATCAAGATGCTTAGACCGTGGAAGATTCTAATTGAAGTAATAGTGGAGGAGAGTGTGTTCAAATTTTTTCCAAAGTATCCTCATAAAAGACCCAGGCCAGGGATTGTAAGCACAAACACAAGCATACGAAACTGAAAGTTAACTGCTTTGCTTTATTGCCATACTTTCCTTCTAAACTCTCTCACAATGTTATTAAAGTAATCTTTGATGTTTTAAGTGATCGATTGAACTGATTTTAACACTTTGTGACACATCTCAGCAAGATTAATAAATAATCCTAATGAAAGCAGAAGTTATTTTCTTACAGTGATCTGCATTGAAAATAAAATACAATGTTTGTTCACTCAGTATTTTTCTTCTTCCTATGGACAACTTCTAGCTATGGCTCACAATACTAATTTATACCAAGGGTGGTGCACCTAGGCATATCTATGAAGTTTAATATGTACATGTTTTTCCACAGGAATTATCTCATCATCTTTTCTAATTTTTTAATCAAAAAGCTATAAAAATTCATAATATATGTAAGATACATAATTATATATGTAGGTACACACATATCAAATATATAGAATTATATATATAAGCATATATACACATATATGTAAATAAATTTTATAAATATATATATATAAACTTGTGATTGTTTCATTTCGGTTCTCACCCTATGACAAACTCCTGGTTAAAAATAAAATGTTCAGAGTTGTAAGCATTTGAAAAATTTTCTGCTACTGGAAGTCAAGTTCATGTTTAACATAAAGTTGTTGATTGGAATAAACATTTCATCCGCATATCCCTTAGCAAACATTTTCATTTACTAACACTTTCATTAAATCCTGAATAAATACCCTTAAGAACAGAAGTGATTATTAGAATATAGCCAATTTACTTGGCTGTTACGGATATAACACTAATTTGTACTTTCATCCCCAACAAGTTTATAAGACTCTTGTAATTGCATTGTTGCAACAGGGATTAAAGGAGTTTGCAGCTTATATGGGTGCCACCAAGTACAGGGAACGCAATAAAGCATTGAGTGATAATAACTGAATCAGGTATGGTGTGTGTGTGTGTTCTTATCCAATGACCAAGATGCTTTTGTGAATGTTTGCTTAGACTACTTTGACATAAAATGCAATGTAAACTAAATTTACTTGGCAAATAGTACATAGGTTTTTGTTTTCACATATATCTTACCACTCATGGTAGTCTAATGCTCCTTCATCCAAAGGAATGGTAAAAATAAAACCATTTTATTAAGTGTAAAACCCTCAAATTTCTTTAAAACTTCCTTAGAACAAACGCAAACATTTCCAGGTAAAGACATAGATGATGATTTTCTATTTGCATTACATTTGTCTCAGAAAGTTTTTTTTCAGGATTTCTGTAAAAAATGGCATGCAAATTAGGGAAAACGAAACAACTTTATGTTGTAATCATATACTAAAACAATTCATCTTTGGCTCTAATCCAGATGTGAATAAGTTTTAATAATTATTATTTCACCTCCTAGCATCTGCATATATAAAAATGATGTTGTGATATGTGAGACAGTTATGCGTAACAACTAAAGTGATCTGTTGAATATCATTAAATTCATTCTCATATAATTATTCCAATTTTATCACTGAATTTAGCTCGAGTGAATTAATAGTATGAATTAGTAGTACTTAAGCCATTCTAATTTATATGTTAATATTAATATATCTATTGTTACTATTCAAAATGAAAACAAACTAATCCACCTAACACTGCCATAACATTTGTCAGGCTGGAAGCCTGCAGAGTTTGCTGATTACATTTTTATTTTATAAAAATGTTATTAATATAATTAATAACAAGAGCACTCCATTGATACATTTCATTATCAAGTGATACTGTTAAACTGAAAATTCCATGCTAGATGTCTGCATAGCATCAAGTTATATAAATTGCCCCTACTTGCCATCTTCACTGTTAAACTAGTTATTGACATAACAGGGAAGACATTGAGTAATTTCACTGAGTAAATGCAGCTTTTGTTATCTTAAAACAGCTCTATTACCTTGGACATAATTGGAGGTTTATGACTTGATGACAAAATTATCAAATCCATTACCAAACCTGCCAAGGAAATGTACAATTAATAGTTTTCCTTGGGTTTTTTTTTCTTTTATGTAAGAATTCCATTTTATAGCAATATTAGATGCCTCAGGCAGAGCTTTTGAAGACAGTCATTGGGCCTCTCTGGCTGCTACATATACGCACTTAACCTTTGGTCTTCTAATTTACTTTACTACTAGAGGTATAATGGAAATCAAAAAAAAAAAAAAAACTGGAACAATTTGACATATCTGAATGTTAATGTGAGCAGATTTGAACATGAGAAAGAGAATAAAATATTGCATATGTATAGAGATTAGGATAGATGATTTCACAATTATAAATGCAGAACAACTTAAATACCTTCTCAAATGTGTCAGCATGGAAACCCACAAGTTTTAAATAGTGGATGTCTAATATCCAGAGAGATTTGTAAGAAATTTCAAGTTTGCAAGCACATTTTGTTTACAAACAAACTTTGTTTTACTCTCTTCTTGAGAATACGAAGATGCAAAGCAAAAAGCAAAATCCCCCAGGCCAAGTATTTCAGCGTCCAGTAAGAATAAAACAAAATAGCCCGGCGCAGTGGCTCAAGCCTGTAATCCCAGCACTTTGGGAGGCTGAGGAGGGTGGATCACGACGTCGAGAGATCAAGACCATCCTGGTCAACATGATGAAACCCCGTCTCTACTAAAAATACAAAAAATTAGCTGGGCATGGTGGCACGTGCCTGTAATCCCAGCTACTCAGGAGGCTGAGGCAGGAGAATTGCCTGAACCCAGGAGGCAGAGGTTGCGGTGAGCCGAGATCGCGCCATTGCACTCCAGCCTGGGTAACAAGAGCGAAACTCCGTCTCAAAAAAAAAAAAAAAAAAAAGAATAAAACAAAATATACAATTCAATTTTAAAATGTCAAACAAAATACATATTTTATTTATGTATCACAGTGTTTTACAAATAGAGACAAGAAATAGTAGTTTGGTAAAACTAGAGTTCAGGTTATGCGTGTATGCATTGGGGAGGAAGGAGGTGGCTGGCAGAATAAGTAGAGAGATGAGAAACAGGTTCTAAACTTAACACTTTTTACACTGACATTTGAAACACAGATAAGAAATGATAAGTGATTCATAAAGGGTCACTAAGCTAACTGGTATCAGGTCTCTGTTGTTTTCATCAATTTCTCTTTATATTTTCTTACATGTGAATTTAAAGTTTTAATAATTGACATTGATCTGTTGTGCTTTTTGGTAATTATTAATAATGCTATTATTTAGTGGATTTTATTTCAGTAGCCATTGGGAAGTAGATAATATAATTTGGGATGACATTAAAACAGAAATTTAGAGAATATGCTATTATTTTCCTTAGGTTTAAATAAGGATTTATAAAGTCACAAGAAAACATCATTCAAATGCTAACATCAAAATAATCTACAAAACTGTAACTTTTCTTGAGCCTATCAGGGAAATGAGGTCAGGAATCAACCAGATGAACTGAATTCTAAAGGCAGTAAACCCCTCGAGGAGTGAGTAAGCACATGAACTATTTCGCCTTTGGCATTATACAAGAAGAGGCGAAAGCCATCAAAGTAGGTAAGAGGAAAACAGGTAAAATTAAAATACATTCTTTAAAAACAAATGTGAGCTCATGTCACTGTTTAGAATCCCTGAGAGCTCTAGGCACACGGGGGCTTTAAATGTGCTTAGAAGCTGTTTTTCAGATAGTAAAGAACCATAGATGACCTAATTACTGGGCATATCAGAGTCGACCTGTAGAATGCCTGTGATTTCTATATTCAAATAAATAGCAAGATGGAAAATTGTACTAGAGAATTTAAACCTCTTAAAAAAAGAATCAAAAATAAATTCTAGAATTTAAAATTGCAAATATTGAAATTAAGATGTCAACAGGTGGATTTAACGGCAGAATCGGTGCAGCAAAAAGATTAGAGAATTAGAAGAAGGTAGATCATTAGAAAATGCCCAGTCAGAGAAGATAAGAGAATGATATATTCAGAAAAGATTATATATTTATTATACGTGATAAAAGTGTGTGTGTGTGTGTGTGTGTGTGTGTGTGTGTGTGTGTGCATGCACACATGAACCTCAGAGGTTAGAGACAGAAAGAAAAAGTTTGAGCAACTATCAGGCTGGAATTTTCAAAACTGAAATAAGATGTGAACCACAGATAAAACAGATTTATCTTGTTTGGAACTCAAGCAGAATAAATGTACAATCTTCCTTTCGCACTTCAGAGTAAAACTAAGGCATATTGACAACAGAGAAAGCACAAGCAGTCAAAGAAAGCATATTATCCTTAAGGGAATAACAGGGTTGTGACTAATTTTATATTAAATGATATAGAAGCCTCAAGAAAATGGAATAACATCTTTAAAACATTGAAAGAAAACACTGTTAACATACACCTTTTTTTTTTTTTTCAAAATATTCTTTTAGTTGAAGATGGAATAAAAAAATTTTCAGGCAACAATCAATGAAATAATGCATTAATTTTTTTTCCTGAAGTAAACTAGTACTAAAGAGAGATCTTCAGGTTAAAAGTATTATAGATAAAGTATGGTAATGTAGGAAGGAAATAAGTAAGGACAATAGGAAAGTCATATATGTAGGTAAATATAAATAAATTGACTATACAAAAGCAATAATATTAAATCTAACACAGTTTAAATATATGTAAATCTAATATGCAAGACAATAATAATAGAAAATGTGGGAAAGTAGGAAAAAGCATTAAAAGGCTCTGACACATTGACTTTCAATAGAATTGTCACTATTATGTAAACGTTCTATTGTGTCCTGTCCAATAAGATAGACACTAGTCATTTGTGCCTATTGAGCAATAGGATAATGACTAAAAAATAGAAAAGAATTAATAACTAACAAACCAACAGAAGAGAAGTAAATACCAAAAGATATTTAGTCCAAAAATGTAAGAAATAATAGAAAAGTAAATAGCAAACTTAATAATAAATTGTAATCATTATAAATCTTAATGGGTCAATAATTATGTTAAATTTAAAATCACTAAGTCCTCTGTTTAAGAGATCAAATTGCAGGCTATCTTATTTGGCTGATTACTAAAATGGCTTATTTATGTATAATTTTTCTGAATTTCGTCAACTTAGAAAACCAGCTTTGGGATTCCAATAATATTGACATTCACAGTAATTATATTTTCCTTTAAACACCAATGCTGTATTTTCTACCTCAGTTTCATCACTTAATTATTCATATTTCACTCTCCTTTATATATAGATACACACACACACACATACACATGTGTGTTTTATGCATATCTATATATACATATATGCATATATGTTTTCATTCTTGATTATGAAACAGTAGTTCTACGAGTTTTTGCCTTTTTGCATATTGCTTTACTAATACTTTATACATATTTATAGAATGAATAAATGGATTCCAATAATACAATTAGCATCAATGTTTATAGATCAGAATAAAGCAAAATACAGTTAACATTTACGTAAGTCAGAATATTAGTGTGCGTCTGGGAAGTCACAAGCAATTTTGTTGCTGTTATTTAGAACATTATAATATTAGTCACATACTTTTCAATTTAATAGAGTTAGATAATATTGGTTTCTAATTTTTTTCAAGTACATAAAACTCATTATACTGTATTTTTTCTTAATAACAATTTCTGGTATTATTATAGTGCTCTACAGGCTTCAAAGACCTCACAAATATAATGGCTTATGTATTTCTGGCCCTACCTCTATAAGGAAAGCGATACAAATCTGTTTGCTCAATGTCAAAGAGAAAATGACATAATTAGGCCTAAAATTCTGATCACCTAATTCTTAATATATTTATTTCTCCCTTTTCTCTAATCAAATTCAGAACTAGAAAACAAAAATTAAAAATTAAATAATCAAGGTTGGGTGCAGTGGCTCACGCCTGTAATCCTAGCACGTTGGGAGGCGAAGGCTGGCAGATCAACTAAGCCCAGTAGTTGGGAGACCAGCCTGGGCCAACATGATGAAACTCAATCTCTACAAAAAACACAAAAATTGGCTGGGGGTGGTGGCAGGTGCCTGTAGTCCCAGCTACTTGAGAGGCTGAGTTTGGAGGATTACCTGACCCCTGGAGGTCCATATTGCAGTGAACCTTGATTGTGCCAGTGCATTCCAGCCCCAGTGACAGAGTAAGACCCTGTCTCAAATAAGTAAAGAAGCAGCAGCAGAAAAGAGTTCTACTGGAAAATCAAATAATCTGTTGATTTTTCAGTTAGAATATTTGCTTTAGCTAGAAATTTATATGAAAGAGCTAAATGACTGGGTGATGATTCTCTGTGAAAGAAAATTTCTAAGTTCAAAGAGTGCATTACTGATTTAATTTCTTGTATGTTTTAAAATAAAGTCATCAAGATTAATATATGATTAAGTCTGTAAGAAATCTATTGGAATAATTCTCTGGCCCCCAGTAGTTTTAATATTTGGTTCATCTTTCCTTTTGATTATATTAGTCAATATTAACATTTGTGATTAACATTTCTATAATTTGATCACCAGGTAGTATAGATAGAATAAATAAATAAATACACTTCTATATATACAATAAACAAAAATACCAACTGAAGTATAATGGTTTGTGGTCAGCTACCACAAAGATTATCTTTTAATTTATTCACCTTCCAATAAACCATAAAGATATTTTAACACAACTGTAAACAATGTTTTTACAGTTTGCTAATCAGGTTACTAATAAACACTAGTGTATATGTAACAAATCCATAATTTTCATCTAATCAAAACAAATTATTATAAAATATACAATCCTTAGGATATTTTTGGTCACTGAAGGTAAGAAATGGAAGAAGGAAGAAAGATGCAGAAAGAAGGGAGGGAAGGAGGGAGGAAATTATGGTAGCTGCACAAAATAAGAATGCTTCTAAATTCACTGTTACTCCTGGTACTTGGAGTAGCCCAGCTTCACACCCAGACTTATTTTGATGACCAATATATTGTTCCTTATCCTTTTTTAAATAGAGGCTTTGCCACTGTAGCAGGGTCAAGGACATCACACCTATTGAGTGTATAGACAGGGAGGAAAAACAGAGCTTTGCTCCTTTATGGCCCAGATGAAGCCACTTTTTATACTCACATTCTTTCTGATGCTTTATATTAAGGATAATTATTTTAGCCATTATTACTTTTTAAAAATAATTTTAATCACACATTTGTTCCTTTTGTTCTTTCAAATAATTAAGCCCAAAGTTTTAAAATTTTAACGTCTAAAGTTCTACTGTGGTTAAAAAGTTAATTTAATGGGAACGTAATAGTGGTTCTGTGGATTATATTTTCTATTCCATATTAAAGCCAGACAGTTAATAGGTCAAGACTCTTAAAGTTCTAACAAGGCCAATTTTTGTTAAAGGCAAGACTATATAATTACCATTTTTATGCTACAGAAATATAGGAAAAGATTCCTCCACCATCATCACATTTATACCTCCATTAAAGATGATAACTTTTCATTCTGTCTTCACATTTACAAAATAATTAGGCTTTGCCTTGAGGAGTCAACAATTCAGAATCTTTAAGAATGGTTCAAACTTCTATTTATGTAAGTCTTCTGCACACTTGTCTGAGGGAAAGATGTAATACTACAAAGAACTTAAAAAGATAAATGTAAATAATTTATAACAAGGAAATTTTAACAATTAATTAAAACCTAAACAATCTAAGTTTTGAATCTTGACTGGAAGATTGTATGCATGCAAAGACAAATTGTCACTGACTTAGTATACTCACCTTTAACATTAAGGGAGATTGCATAAGAAGGGTAACTATTTTGTAACCTTTTAAAATCATTAGTGCAACCTAAATTCCTACAATAACATCACTTCATGATGCATTTGATTTCCTGTTGATCCCTTCCTGCCCCCATTACTTAAATAGATTTAAACACATATACAACACACACACAAACACACACACGTACTTGAAAAACTTAGTTGACTTGTTGGTTGTCACACAACTAACATGGTGGCTAAATCTAATCTCAAATCTACATCACCATGTCTTCTAATTTCCTCATACTTCCATCATTCCATAATTTCTCCTAAAAATAACTTCCTCTTAGTGAAATCTTATAAGAAAAAATTATAGTAATTTCTACTTTCTTTTGATTCAGTAATTCATAAACTATGTCCCCATTTAACTTGTATGTATAAAGGAGAGTCATATCTTCTGAGAATAAATTGGTGTTCGCAAAGATATAAACTCAGATCTAATGTTTTCTCTTCAATTTCTGTGTTTTTTCCCACAATACTATGCCATACACTTTTAAAGAAATGAATAACGAAGTAGCAAATAAACCAAAGAATTTTATAAGACAAAAGCACATTTTTCCTGTGTCAATTATTTGAGAAGTTATTCAAATTTCTGGTATTTTAATATCAACAAAAACATTTCTTTTTTGTGGTAATATAATTTTTTAATTTTATTATTATACTTTAATTTCTGGGGTACACATGCAGAATGTGCAGGTTTTGTTACATAGGTATAAACATGCCATGGTGGTTTGCTGCATCCATCACCCCAGCATCTACATTAGGTATTTCTCCTAATGCTATCCTGCCTGTAGCCCCCCACCCCCTGACAGGCCCTGGCATGTGATGTTCCCCTCCATTTGTCCATGTGCTCTCATTGATCAACTCCCACTTATGAGTCAGAAAATACAGTGTTTGGTTTTTGTTTCTGTGTTGGTTTGCTGAGAATGATGGTTTCCAGCTTCATCCATGTCCCTGCAGAGGACATGAACACATCATTTTTTAGGGCTGCATACATTTATCCAGTCTATCATTGATGGGAATTTGGGTTGGTTCCAAGTCCTTGCTATTGTGAACAGTGCCACAATAAACATACGTGTGCACAGGTCTTTATACTAGAATGATTTATAATCCTTTGGATATATACCCAATAATGGGATTGCTGGGTCAAATGGTATTTCTATTTCTAGATCCTTGAGGAATTACAACACTGTCTTCCACAATGGTTGAACTAATTTACACTCCCACCAACAGTATAAAACTGTTCCTATTTCTCCACATACTATCAAGCATCTGTTGTCTCCTGACTTTTTGATGATCACCATTCTACCTGGTGTGAGATGGTATCTCACTGTGGTTTTGATTTGCATTTCTCTAATGACCAGTGATCATGAGCTTTTCTTCATATGTTTATTTGCTGCATAGATGTCTCCTTTTGAGACGTGTCTGTTCATATCCTTTGACCACTTTTTGATGGAGCTGTTTTTTTTGTTTTTTGGGGGGGCATGTTTATATTTTTTCTTGTAAATTTGTTTAAGTTCTTTGTAGATTCTGGATATTAGCCCTTTGTCAGATGGGTAGATTGCAAAAATTTAATCTCATTCTGTAGGCTGCCTGTTCACTCTGATCATAGTTTCTATTGCTGTGCAGAAGATCTTTAGTTTAATTTGATCCCATCTGTCTATTTTGGCTTTTGTTGCCATTGCTTTTGGTGTTTTAGTCATGAAGCCTTTGCCCATGCCTATGTCCCGAATGGTATTGCCTAGGTTTTCTTCTAGGGTTTTTATGGTTTTAGGTCTTATATTTATGTCTTTAATGATCTTGAGTTAATTTTTGTATAAGGTATAAGGAAGGAACCCAGTTTCAGCTTTCTGCATATGGCTGGCCAGTTTTCCCAACACCATTTATTAAACAGGTAATCGCTTCCTCATTGCTTGTTTTTGTCAGGGTTGTCAAAGATCAGATGGTTGTAGTTGTGTGGCGTTATTTCTGAGGCCTCTATTCTGTTTCATTGTTCTATATTTCTGTTTTGTTACCAGTACCATGCTGTTTTGATTACTGTATCCTTGCAGCATAGTTTGAAGTCAAGTAGCATGAAGCCTCTAGCTTTGTTCTTTTTGCTTAGGATTTTCTTGGCTATGCAAGCTCTTTTTTGGTTCTATATGAAATTTAAAGTAGTTTTTTCCAATTCTGTGAAGAAAGTCAACGGGAGCTTGAGGGGAATAGTGTTGAATCTATAAATTACTTTGAGCAGTATGGCCATTTTCACAATATTGATTCTTCCTAACCATGAGTATGGAATGTTTTGCTATTTGTGTCCTCTCATTTCCTTGAGCAGTGGTTTGTAGTTTTCATGGAAGATGTCCATCACATCCCTTGTAAATTGTATTCCTAGATATTTTGTTCTCTTTGTAGCAATTATGAGTGGGACTTCACTCATAATTTGGCTGTTTATCTATTATTGATGTATAGGAATATAATGACATTTCTACTGACTACATACTTAACAGTGGTCCCATAAGATATTACTGTATTTTCATTATACCTTTTCTATGTTTAAATATGTTTAGGTATACAAATGTCATGTGTTACAACTGTGTACAGTATTCATTACATTAACATGCTGCACACGCTTGTAGCTACTGTAGTAGATTATACCATCTAGGTTTGTGTAACTACACTCTATGTTTGCACAGTGATGAAATGACGTAATAATGTATTTCTCAGAACATATCCTTCTCATTAAGCAATGCATAGCTGTATTTTAAATCACCTCTGGATTACTTATAATACCTGATTCAATGTAAATGCTATATAAACAGTTGTACTGTAATGTTCAGAGAATAATAACAAGAAAAATATTTGTACATGCTCATTATAGATGTAATTTTTAATAATATTTTCTGTCAGAGGTATGTTGAAACAATGGATGTAGAACCCATGGATACAGGGAGCTGACTGTACTTTAAATCATTTCTAGATTCCTTACAATACCTAACACGATATAAACACTGTGTAAATAATCGTTATACTATATTTTTATTTTATTATAAATGTATCATTTTCATTTTTAAAAATATGTTTAATCCATAGTTGAATGAATATGTGGATACAGAACCCACAGATGGGGAGGGCTGACTTTACTGTTAATTATAGGTACTATATTGTACAACAGATATTTAGATTTTATTCATTTTCTATAACTAAAACATTATGCCCATTGAGCAATGATTCCCCATTTCCACTTGATATGGTTTAGCTATGTCCCCATCCAAATCTCATTTTGAATTGTAGCTGCCATAATCTCCACATGTCTTGGGAGAGAGCCAGTGGAAGATAATCAAACTGTGAACGTGGGTTTTCCCATGCTGTTCTCATGACAATGAATAAGTCTCATGAGATCTGATGGTTCCATAAAGGACAGTGCCCCTGCACACACACTCTTCCCTGCTGCCACATAAGACATGTCTTTGCCTCTCCTTTGCTTTCCACCATGATTATGAAGCCTCCCCAGCCATGTGGAACTGTGAGTCCTTTAAACTTCTTTTTCTTTATAAATTACCCAGTCTCAGGAATGTCTTTATTAGCAGCATGAAAATGGACTAACACACCTGTTTCCGACAGCCCATGGCAACCCCTAATTCTATTCTCTTTTACTATGAATTTGATACTTTAGAAATTTCAGGTAAGTAGAATAACTGGTTCTGTCATGATAAGTTAAATAAAATCTTTAACATTATTTCATATCTGTATGAGAGTCATTATTTTACCTTTTTCTGAAAACGGTTTGTAGCCAAAACATTAACACCCTACTGTGCTCAGACATGGAATGACAGCAACTCACAGAGTGCTTGGCTTCAGCAGGAGCACAGTGAAGGAACAAGAGTGAAAGCAGCACAGGCCATCAGTCCATTATGCCTCTAGCAGTAAGAGTTCTGAGTAGCATATTTCCATGGCCACCACGCTATATAAATATATTTATGTAAATGAGGTTCTTCCATTATAAAACACTTAAAATGTATATTTCAAAAAAAGCAAGTTAAAATCCTAATAACCTGTTATTAACCTAAAATAAATGAGAAGTATTACAGAAGAATTTATAAGTATTATATACAAAATATCTATTGCGTTACTAAATGTATGTTATATAAACTAAATGTTACTTCCTTTTAAATAAGCAATGAGAATGTCAAAACAATATACATTTTCTGTCTGTATCCAGCTTTAAAATAATTATGTATCCTCAAAAATATAGAGTTTACAATTATTTCACAATGGTGGTGTTTTTGTTGACTGTATTACAGAGGGTCTAGAAGGATATTGTGACAGTTATTATCAGCATGACAATTAATTTTATAGAATATTTTGCCTATTGCTGCCCATGTAACCAATTTCCTACAGCTGAAATCCAAAACAACAAAGCTGGGTAACTTATAAAGGAAAGAGTTTTAATTGAGTCACAGTTCCACGTGGCTTGGGAGGCTTATAATCATGGCAGAAGGCAAAGGGGAAGTAGGCACCTTCTTTACAAGGTGGCAGAAGGGAAGTAAGAAGAGGGCAGGGGAAACTGCCATTTACAGAACCATCAGATCTCATGAGAACTCAGTATCATGAGTATGATAGCAACAGCATGAGTATGAGTATGACAGCATAGAGTAAACCACCCCTCATGATCCAATCACTTCTCTCCCTCAACATGTGAGGATTACAATTCTAGATGAGATTTGAGTGGGGATACACAGCCAAACCATATCAGCCACTGTCTATTTTTTGTCATTGATAGTGTAATACAACAAATTAAAGTACGTTATTTGAGGACATGCTGTAACTTACTAATACTACTAGAATATTAGTATTTCAGATTGTGTTTATTTTCTTGAGAAAAGGCCATATACAAAGAAAGACTTTTAAAAAAATTTTTTAACAAAGCTTTGTGTTACGAGTTTGAAATAAGACCCAAAATGTGGCTATCAGCAAGGCAGAAATTTTCTTCTGGGAGAAAAAATCCTGACCCTTTATTTTTTACTAGTGCCCAGCCCACAAATGAGCATTTTATTAGTTACTATAATAATTAAGGTGTGATAGAAAGGCCAAAGCATGAAACTCCACATAGCAAAAAGTCACTGCGTACCTAATGGTCTAATGGTAAAGAAGACGGAGAATAACCAAAAGCAAATTGCCCCTGCTTTACATTTGTCTTATGAGTAGAAGGACGTGATATTCAGTATTTCTTTCCCTTGAAATGTACCAAACAATTATAATAGCAAAAACAATGACATACTGGATAAAGGCATGATTATCAATTGTTTCTAATGTTCCAAAATGATATAATCCTACCAATAAAATACTATTGTAAAAAAGTAAATCAGGCCGGGCGCGGTGGCTCAAGCCTGTAATCCCAGCACTTTGGGAGGCCGAGGCGGGTGGATCACGAGGTTGAGAGATCAAGACCATCCTGGTCAATATGGTGAAACCCCGTCTCTACTAAAAAATACAAAAAACTAGCTGGGCGTGGTGGCGCGTGCCTGTAATCCCAGCTACTCAGGAGGCTGAGGCAGGAGAATCGCCTGAGCCCAGGAGGCGGAGGTTGCGGTGAGCCGAGATCGCGCCATTGCACTCCAGCCTGGGTAACAAGAGCGAAACTCCGTCTCAAAAAAAAAAAAAAAAAAAGTAAATCAAACCTGAAACTAAATTTTAAATTTAACTACCAATTTTCAGGAAATACAGAGAACATTATGTGACATAAAAGAGATGTAATCAAGCAAGTTCAAACAACATAAGATTCAATGCAGCATTCATTATTCACAATAGTCAAGACATGGGATCAACCTGAGTGTCCATCAAAACATGAATGGGTAAAGAAAACACTATATATACACAATGGAATACTATTCAGCCATGAAACGAATAAAATCCTATCATTTGTGCAACACAGATGACATGGAGAACATTCATAAGTGAAATAAGCCAGGCAAGTTCTACATGATCTCATTCATATGTGGACTCAAAAAAAAAGTTGATCTCATAGAAGTAGAGAGTAAAATGGTAGTTACCAAAGGTTTGTTGTGGGGAGAGGTTTGACAAAGGATATAAAAATTCAGTTAGACAGGAAGAATAAGTTCAAGAGACCTATTGCACAACATGGTAACTATAGTATACAATGTACTGTATTCTTAAAAAATGCTAAGAAAGTGGATGTAAAGTGTTCTCACCAAAAAATGATATATGAGGTAATGCACACGTGAATAAGCTAGATTTAGTTATTTCACAATGTATATGTACTTCAAAACATCAGTTCTACACTGGAAATATATACAGTTTATGCCAATTTAAAAAACTAAATTAAATTTAAAAAAAAACAATGGCACAAGAGATTTTCTGGTATACAGCCTCTGAAATAGTATTTAGTGGGCAGAATGTGTATTAAATAATCTCCTTGAGATCCACAGCTATGAAAGAGAGGGAAAGGAAGCAAGGTTAGTCAGAATGATAAGTTACATGCTATGGGGCATGCCAGACAACCCCAAAGAGGGTTCCTAGGCTGAAACTGCTTGTCAGAGTAGTCCTTGCTGAGTCAAAATGGCTTATCAGAGTAGTCCTTTATGAGCCAAACTGGCTAGACTATTCTAACCCCCCTTCAGTCATTGGAGGTGCGTTGTTCTAAGAAGGTGATCTTGACTGAAACAGCTCTCTACTGTGGAGAAATCCCTGAAGAACCAGGCAGTCAAAGTCAGAGCACTGACAGTACTCTCAGCAACTGGTTCATGTCTTTCCTAGAGGGTGAATCTGGAAGACACATGACCATGTCCACAAGGAAGAAAAAAAGGCTCAAACAAGAAACTATTTATAACATTGTTATATGTCCCAAGAAATTAAGATAGTTTATTCTAAGTAAGTATTTTAAAAATTATTTTTATTGTCAATACATCAGGTTGTGGTAAGTATCTAAGTTGCTATGGGGTTTTTACATGTTTGGTCCTGAAGGAGGAAGATTTGTTTTTGTTTGTTTTTGTCTTTCCCCTAATACAACCCCCCTTCCTATATATGCCAAGGTAAGGTTAATATAATTGCATTCTGGACCATAAAATTTTCACATCAAAGTATTCAAATACTCTCAAAATACTCTGGCATTATTTTTTAACTGAATTTCAATGATTTGGGTATGAATACATATAAATGAATTACCTCAAATGTATTATTTGTTATCTTATTAAAATTTGTTATATATTATTTGTTCTTATTAAAATCTACCTGAAAATTTTATATTGGACATACGCTTTTATGTCGTTAATGAATACCATAAATTGGCCTAAGGCAATGTGATCATTCACAAGTAAAAGACTACTTTTTGGTAAACATCTTTTTCTTCTAATACTGAAAACTGGGACTACCTGGCTTTAGAATCAGCCAAAGAGAAAAACGAATACTGCATGCTCTCACAAGGGGGAGCAAACTGATGAGAACACAGGAACACACAGAGGGGAACACCACACACTGGAGCCTATAGGAGGATGGAGGGTAGGAGGGAGAGAATCAGGATAAATAATTAATGGGCACTAGGCTTAATACCTAGGTGATGAAATAATCTGTAACAAACGCCCATGACATATTTACGTATACAACAAACCTACACGTATACCCCTGAACTTAAAAGTTAAAATCAGTAACCAAAATATGTGGCCACCCCAGAGCTGGAGCTGCTACCAGGTAAACTGTTGCAATGGCTGCAAGTCCCAGATGCATTCTTAACGCATCTGTAATTGTGTTTTCGGGATGTATTAGGTTGGTGCAAAAGTAATTGTAGTTTTATCGCAAAACCCGCAATTACTTTTGCATCAACATAATACCTTAACTATGACCACAAACAGTTGTTTTTAAGTCAATTAATGTCTTTGAAAATAATTTAAACATTTTAATATTTAAAGGGCAGTGAAATACTAATTTTTCTTACAAAATTCAGTATTCTAAAAATATTATTACAAAAGCAATAGTAATGTGAGAAAATCTAAAAGAGTCTATTGAAGATAAATTTGTTGCAAAGAATGGAATTCTATGTTACAACTGGATCCCAGGTACATCAGAGTGTGCATAATTACTGAGCAGACTAATATGTTAAGAAATCTGACAAGATGGACAATCAGGATGTTGCAGGAAAGGCTAACCGGTGGTTTGGGGTTGCTCCCACTAAATCTGGAAAAATGAACATGAACATCCTTCACCAGGAAGAGCTCATTGCTCAGAAGAAATGGGAAACGGAAGCCAAAACGGAACAGAAAACAAGCCGAATCAGGTGCCCAGCCATCGGCCCCCACATTCTCGTGAAATCACAAATGTGCACAGCTCTTCCGGCATTTCCAACAAGTTTGCCAATGATGGTAGCTTCTTGCAACCATTTCTGAAGTTGCAGAAGGCACAGACTAGCTGAAATGCTGCCCGCCCCCAGTA
Source organism: Saimiri boliviensis (assembly GCF_048565385.1). Taxonomy (NCBI): domain Eukaryota; kingdom Metazoa; phylum Chordata; class Mammalia; order Primates; family Cebidae; genus Saimiri; species Saimiri boliviensis. The sequence goes on from NC_133458.1 coordinate 38,552,383, forward strand.
CGCCCACCCGCAGCGCAGCGCGGGGAAGAGGTTCCTCCTCACCAGCAGGCCGGCAGGCCTGGGGCTGGCCAGCCTGCGCAGCCCAGTGAAGGGCCTACTCGCAAGTCAGGCAGCTGCCCGCAGCAGGCCGCCCGAGTGTCATAAGCAGTGGCTAGAAATCGACGTTTCACCCCCAGGGGGGAGCCGAGACTTGGAAAACGATAGAGAAATTGGCCCTCTTTGTGGCAGGAGGCGGCCCTGAGTTAGAAAAAGTAGCTATGGAGGACTACAAAGATAACCCGGCTTTTGTGTTTTTGCACGATAATAACGGCAGGGCATTCCTCTAAAGAAGAGGTGGCTGAGATAAGAAAGGAAGGGCAGAAGTCGCAGGCAGCCTCTCACAAAGTTTCACACCCAGAGGACGAAAAGGTCAAGAACCTTGCAGAAAAGTTGGCCAGGTTCATAACGGACGGGGCTCCCCGGGTGGAAACCATCGCCCTCCACAACAAACGCCGGAACCAGGCATTCAGCTTTCTGTACGAGCCCAACAGCCAGGGGTCCAAGTCCTACCGACAGAAGCTGGAGGAGTTCGGGAAAGCCAAGGCGGCTCCATGGGCAACCTCACGGCGCCCGACGCCGGCCTGAAGCGCCAGCCCTCTCCTGCGGCCCCGTCAGGGTCCACGCCCGCGCTCACCTCCGCCTGTTCCAGCCGCCCGGGGGAAGCCTCCCTCCGCAGCCCCGCCTCCCCGCCCCGTGCAGAGGAAGCGGAAGAGCAGGAGGGGGCCTGAAGAGGAGAAGGTGGAGCTACCACGTGCTGAGCTGGTGCAGCCGGACGTGGACGCCTCTCCCTCGCCTCTGTCAGTTCAGTATCTCAGGGGGCTTGGCTAAGAGAAGGAGAAGCACCTGGGTCTAGTGGGCGTCACGGAGCTGTTGGACGCCCAGAAGCAGCAGCTGAAGGAGCAGCAGGAGATGCAGCAGCTGCACGACATAATCATGCAGCACAAGCGGGCCATGCAGGACATGCAGCTGCTGTGGGGGAAGGTGGTGCAGCAGCAGCAGCAAGGGTACGGCAGTGACAAGGAGAGTGAGCTGGGCACCTGGGAGCGCCCGCTGCGGAGCGTGAAGATGGACAAGACCAGGGAGTGAGCCGAGCAGCTGACAAAGATCAGCCTGGGCAAGCACTGCAGGGGAGACTGCCTGCCTCCAGACCAGCTGGAGAAGTTTATGGAGACCCGCTAGCCTGACTACTCGGAGTACAACTGACCGTGAAGAACATCAGCTACTAGATGCTGATGAAGATGATCTGGAAGGAGGGCGAGGGGCTGGGCTCAGAGGGCCAGGTCATCAAGAACCTGGTCAACAAGGGCACCACCGGCTTCAGCACTGACCGGCCGGCGGAACTCTCTGAGGAGGATGAGGTCGAGGCCTTCTGCAAGAGGATGGTGCTGGTCTGCTGCTTCCGGCCCAACTCCCTGAACAACCGGCCTTACTTCTGAGTGTTCTGGAAACGTCATTTCTGAATGACCAACCGTCCCTGGACTGTGGAATGTTCCGGGCTGCATTTCTGCCTACCCCTCCCGTTGTTATGAGTGCCATGCCATGTAATAAAGTCCCAGTGATTAAAAAAAAAAAAAAAAAAATCTGAAATGTGAAAAAGTGATGATAATTGATATTCATAACATACCACATTATAAATGCTGAATTCCAGATAACATGATAAAAAGAGAAAAATATTTTTAAATGATTGAGAAAGCTATTAAGAGGAGTCAAATCTATATGGCAACATCAGAAAGGGCAGCAAGATGAAGTAGAACATTGCCTCAAGCCATTCAGAAAATAGACATAGACCAGGGATAATGAAGTACATGATACATAGTGTTAGGAAGAGTTTTCTAAATGGTGATTTCCCTGCCACCATCCCATAATTTTAACTCACAAAACACCACTTAGCACGGTCCTTGTGTTTGTCTCCTATTTAGGGGTCTCAAACAGGACTAACTCAAATATGGTATAGCCACATACAAGACATTTTAAGCCTTGTAGTTGGGCAAATAACTAAACCATCATTCACAACGCAGAAGAATTCCTCTCCTATTTTCTTTGGTTCCTGATTGTTTACAGAGATGCAACTTCAGCAAGGTTTCAGAGCTAGAAAAATATTTTGCCTTCATCTGGGACATTGAATCTACTTAAAAATAGGCAGTTGCCCTCTTATTATCACCCCTGCCCTATATGCGCAGTCTACCCCTTCAAGTGTGAAGAATGATCAATTTAAGGGAGAGGGAAAGAAACAAAAACAAACGTTGTGCAGTTCTGCCTGCAATTTTAAAGTAGACTAAAGAAGTCTAAAGAGCAAATTGGTAATTTTGAAAAATGCTAAAAGCAACAAAATGTGCTTTGCAGATATAGAAGTAATAAGATGAAAAAAGGAAGAATGGGGTAAATGGTTAAGGAACATATTTGGTATTAGATTTTTCACAATCTATTTGTTTCTGAGACATCCTGAAGTTATCCTTAGAGATATACAAAATTATAAAATATTTATCAATATTTATATATCCCTCTTTGTAAAATTTGAACATTTTCTTTCACCATTTGAGTTCTTTTTTTTTTTACAACATAGAGTAGCCCAACAATATCTTATGACTCCATTTTATTCTATCTCTTGGTAATTTTTCACAATTGCGGTTTGTATTATATTTTAGAAACTCTTTTCTCTAAAAAAAAAAAAAAGTTCAATATAATTTTTATTCCTGTTACTTTATAGGTAAGGTGTCTTCCCTAACCCTTCTGCCTTCTTTCAAAATTTTTTCTTTCCCTTTATTATTTATTTATTTATTTTTAGTTTGAATTGGATATGCTCAGGTATAGATTTTGTTTTATATTTACTACTTGATTGTCTCTAAGCTTTCTGGATCTGTTGTTTAGTGTCTTTCATTAATTTTGGAAAATTCTTAGCCATTATAATCTCAAATATTTCTTCTGTTCCTTCTTCATTTTCTTCCCTATGTTACATCTTCCTAATTGTCAAATCCACTCAGTTCTTAAAATGATCTGTTTGGTGGGTGTTTTCTCCATTATTTTTTTTCTTTGCTTTTTAGTTTAGGAAGTTTCTACTGACATATCTTCAAACTCATTTATTCTTTCCTTGGCTGTAAACAGTCCACTGCTGGACCCAGCAAAGGCATTTCTCATTTTTGTTACAGTGTTTTTGATTTCTAGCATTTTCTTTGATTCTCCCTTAGAATTTCTATCTCTCTGCTTACATTACCTGTTTATCATTGCATGTTGCAACCAAGATTTTCAATATTCATCTCTTCCTCCATTTGCAGGGAATTGTTCTGTCTGGTAACCTCAATTCTCTCATGAAGCAAGAAAAGCTGTTGGTTTTCAGTTTTTTCAGCTTTTTTCTTATTGTAAGGAAAACGCCCTGCCCCGCCCCCCAGATGTACTGAATCTTTATTTTACCAATATCTCAAGTAATTTGAATGCTTTGAGAAGCACTGTTCTACTGACTATACCTCAAAGAGTTATTCAGTGATCCTTGCAGCATGGAACACTTCCAGCATTCACTCCAAGTAAATGGGTAAGTTATAAGAGTTGTCACCAATAATTTTTACCACGTACCACAATTAGCATAACTTTTAGCATAAACGACTGGCTTCTGAAGATTTTTCATAAATTAGATATGTATGTTACCATAATATTTTGTACATTTAAAAAATATGCACTAAATAGAAATGGAAAAGAATGAGATAAAAAATAAAATATATTTTAATATTTTAAATAGTTAATTTTAATAGTACTATATTTTTCTTTCACTAAAATAATAAGTAATAATATATAAATATTATGTGTATTATATGCATTTATACTTGTAGCATATGTGTAAGAAATATAAGTAAATTTTTAAATTTTTTTAAATTACTTGTCTATGATGCAGCCATTGAAAAGTATGATTCTAAACTCACATTATTTCTACACTTAATTTAATGACTATTATAACTAAGAAATGTACTTAAAAATATATAACAGATAAAATATACAATATATATTTGTGGAAAGAATGATGTATAATGATAATAGGTATAAATCTCTATATTTGAAAGCATCTTAATCACTTATTTTGAACAGTTATTGTAAAACTGATTAGGCGCAATGGCTCATGCTTGTAAGCACTTTAGGGTGGATCACTTGAGGCCAGGAGTTTGAAACTAGCCAGACAAACATAGTGTAACCCCTGTCTATACTAAAAATACAAAAATCAGTCAGGTGTCATGGCACACACCAGTAATCCCAGCTATTCAGGAGGCTAAAGCACAAGAATCAATTTAACTTGAGAAGCAGAGGTTGCAGTGAGCCGAGATCACACCACTGGACCCCAGACTGGGCAACAGAGGGTGACTCTGTGTCAAAATAAATACATAAATAAATAATTATTAGTATTTTAGACTATACCACGGCTAATGAAAAACATTGCTTGAAAGAGAAGTGTGCCCTTTGCACTTTTATTTATTTGTCTTTGCATTATTAGTACTACCCTCAATATGAGGTTTTTTATATGAAATCTTTGAAATCACTCATTGATTTTATATATCTATAAATCCATCTACCAGAGCATCTGTAAACTGTACTATATGCAAGATATTGAAATCAAGTGAACAAATATGGGTTTTACCCCTATCTCCAGGCTGGGGAGCTCCTGCACTTTTATTTCAACTTAACTTCACATAGTGTTAGAAATGTAATCACCTGTAATATGCATGCAGTGGGCTTGACGGTGTCCCTTTATACATTTTATAGCAGTGAGATTTCGTTTAATTCTTAAGTTCTTGTTAATAAATATAATTAGAAGCTCTGATAGATTATTTTACCTTTCAATACTCATCCCATTTTAAAGACACTGGGATGAACCTTCCAAATGCTAGAAGGAAAGAAAGACAAGGATAACTGAGCCAAACCAACGTTGGGTGAGCTAATGGGTCAATTTTCATAAAGCAACAGAAAGGTGGAGCATCTGACGTGAAGAAATACAGCAAGGAACGTAGCCAAGGTTGTAACTCAAGGTCAACAAGTCTACAGAAAGTCCTAGCCTATTCCAACTGGGAAGAAATTCCCTCAGAAACAAGATTGGTAAGAATGGGAATTAAAGCAGAATTTAGACAAGAGATGGAAATACAGATAGGAAGAATGAAAAAATACCCAGGACCTAAGAGATAGGTGAAGAAGCCCAGCAGCTTAGGCTCCTCATAAGTGCAAATGGAGGAGATGTCACATGATATTATCAGTGAAATATATCTCTAACTCCTCAGGCAGGAAGCAAATTAATAAATGTTTTCTATCTCTGTATTGGCAGCAAGACTCAAACCCATTGACAGATAATGAGATCTCACTGAACATGTATGGAATAATACTATGGTGTCCTATAATCCTTCTAGAAGCCTCAAATTTCATGAAGGAGAATAGACAAACATACAGTGAAAGCAAAATAACAAATATGTTACTGTACCATAATATTTATAATTCATCAAGGATCTACCACATACCAGGAAGAGCATTAGCTGCCCTACAACATGATCAAATATGCAGCAACTCAATGAGATTTATGTTATTAACCTTGTAGATAAGCAGAACCCAGAGAGGTTAAGCAACCTGCTCAAGGCCATATCCACACAGCCAAACTGGCAAACCTGATACATAAATCTAATATGCAAATAATGTCCTTGCTCATAAACATCAAGTAGTTACATGAGTGACTGACAACAAAACTAGCAACCAAAAAAAAGGAAGTATAGAGAAAAAAATGCTATAGGAATTGTGATGTGTGAGAGCATTTTTTTGTATTATTGAAAAATGCGATTATTACATGTTAAGTAAGAAGAAACACCCTAATCAATATGCACAGGATCTTCACTGGTCTTTTCTGATCTTGCTTTTTGTGGGACACATATTGCCAGCACATATGATGTATTGAACAGCCAGAAGCTGGTGGTCAATTCAGGGTTTACTACGGACCCCTAGATTCAATGGCTCTACATTTCTTTATTTTCCAATGTGTACAGGGATAAAATTAATGGTGTAGGACTAATGCTGGCATAAATTTCTAGTCACTACTTGGCTACTTGCAAGCTGCTCATCACTATGTGTTGGATTTCCTTGCCACAACTCCTTTCTTATTACCTACCACCAACTATATGACTTTGTGCTTCATGGGAGAAACACAGCAAACTGTTAATAAATTCATGGAGTTTTCTTCTACACTCAGATGGTTGATGTGTGCAAGGTTTGAGAAATCCAGTAAATCAATGGATGCATGCTGTGAATTATCTCCTCAATCTTTCCCCTACAGAATGACCTAGAGGTTTTTATCTAAAAACTAGTCATAATTTACAGGGTACTCAATCAAAAAGAAAGAAGTTTTTATTCTACCAATTAGCGTTTATGCTTTTGAAACTGCATAATAAACAAAACTAATTTATGAGAGAAATATCTCTAGAATTAAAAAAAAATGTAGCTAGGTGCTTGTCCCTGGTGTAGTAGTGGTCTTAGTGCTTTAGTGCAATAGTATCACCCAGCCAGATTGTTTAAAACCCAGTTTAAATAGTATTGATATGGAAGGGAAGTGCTGGGAAGGGAAGGGTGTGTTCCTTTTAAATGCTACAGAAGGGAGGAAGGGAAGTGCTGAGTAGAGGAGGGCGTGGTCGCTGGCTAGGGCTCCACCCCCGGGCCTGTGCCCATGGACCTAGGCAAAGACAGGAATTTTTGTTTTCCTGCCCAGATGTTGCATTTCCCAAGACCTCCCATGACCTGCCACATCCCCATCCTGTGACTATAAAAACCACAAGACCCTAGCAGACAGACACACAAGCCGCTGTACACCAAAAGGAACACGCTGGCATAGGAGCACACCTGCATGCCGATAGGCTATCGACTGACAGACTGACACAGAGTTCGACAGGCACTCAGAGAAGAGCCCGTCCGCTAAGAGGCCCAACTCCAGGGGAAGGAACACCTTCCCACTCCATCCCCTTCTGGCTAGCCCCATCTATTGAGAGCTACCTCAACTCAATAAAACCTGGCCCTCATTCTCCAAGCCCAGGTGTGATCTGATTCTTCTGATACACCAAGGCAAGAACCTGGGATACAGAAAGACCTCTGTCCTTATGGCAAGGTGGAAGGTCTAATTGAGCTGGATAACACAAGCCACCTATAGATGGCAAAACTAAAAGAGAACATGGTACCATATGCCCACTGGGGCTTCAGGAGCTGTAAACATTCACCCCTAGACACTGCCATGGGGTCAGAGCCCCACAGCCTGCCTGTCTGTATGTTCTAGACTAGAGGTCTGAGCAGCAGGGTATTGAAGAAGCAGGCCACACTCCCATTGCACGCCCTTCAAGCGGGACAAGGGAACTTTTCCCATTTCAGCATTATTTTCAAAGACATATTTGAAGGCATTCCAAATCCATGAGATATTTACTCTAGTTTTAAAACTGTAGTTTAAGCAAATGAGAGTACTTTTAGGAGAAGTAAAGAAAAAATATGAAAATGAAATATAATAAATAAATTTTAAATATTTTTTCCTACAACTTATTTTAATTTCTGAGGTACATGTGCAGGATGTGCAGGTTTGTTACATAGTTAAATGTATGCCATGGTAGTTTGCTATTTAATGAAAACCTTTGTCTGTTAGGCTAAAAATTGAATTTGTAAATACACTTTTTATTTGGAATAGTTCAGATTTGTAGAAATGTTGACAGAATATTTCGAAGTTCCCAAATACATCATGCCTAACTTCCCCTCTTGTTTACATTAAAACATTTTTTCAGTTAATGAATTAAAATTAATACATTGTTAATAACTGAAATCAATACTTATTCAGATTTTCTTTGTTTTTGTCCAATGTCCTTTTTCTGTTTTGGGATTTCATCCAGGATATATTTAATTGTTACATTTCTGTAGGTTCTTCTTGGCTCTGACACTTTTTCAGATTTTCTTTGTTTTTGATGATTTGAGTCTTTTTAGAACTCTAAGTCAGACATTTTATACATTACTCTTCAATTTGCTTTGTCTAATATTTGTCTCATAGTTATATAGAGGTTATGAATGTTAGGGAAAAAAACTACAGAGATAAAAATGCCATTTTATCACATCATATCAAAGTTACATATTACTGAGATCACTTATAATTTATGATGTTAACTTGTGTAACTTGTGGTAGAGTATACTAGGTTTCTCTGTTATAAAGTTATTGTTTTTTCCTATTTCCAAACTGTACTCATTAGAAAAAAGACACTGTGTAGGTGCCATATTTAAAGGGTGAAAATTTACACTCTGCCTCCTTGGGGTACAGTGTATCTACATGAATTATTTGTAATTCTGAAAGATAGATTTTTAAATTCTCACTTATTTATGTATTTATTTATTTTTCATTTAGTCAATGATCTATTTTTATCTGTATGGATTCAGGATTATTTATTCTATATTCCAGGTTATATTTCACTATCAGGCTATTTATTTTATTACTCAATTTTTCCAGTGTTGGCCATTGGGAGTTTTCCAGTTGACTAATGTGTACTGTTGACATATCTCTATTATTTTGTTTCTTTCAAAGCATTTACCTTCTGTCACAAAAATCTTAAGGCTCAAATTGTTCCAGATTTGGTCACTGTAACTCTTTCAGTTGGCTCATATATTCCCTTGACATCACCCTATCATTGTGGTTTGTTTTGTTTTGTCATAGCAGTTACTTTCTGACACTACAAGATGCTGCGGGCTCCTCTTGAACAGTTCCTGTACAAGAATTCCCAGCCTGGAATCAGCCATGATTCCAAAGAGCCCTGGCTCCTTTGACTGGAGAATGGTATTAGGAATGAAGATCTGGATGCTTGGTGTACTTGCTATAGGAGAGTCATTGCTTCCAGTCCCTCTCAAGGAAGAGAGCTAGGAAACAGGTGTTAACACTATCCTGTGTATTCTCACATATTTATATTTATATCTATATTCATCTTTGTTCATATTAAGGAAAACATGTGGTTATACTGAAATCTCTGATTTTCATCCATCACCACACAATTCATTTTAGACTCTCCCCTTCCTTTTGTTTATCTGAAACCTCCCACCTCTAGAGTGAGAAACCTGGCTCCAACTATCTGCCTCACACTTATTCATTTGTTCAATCCCAGTATAAATGTAAAGTGGGTTTAAAATTAGTATATACACCAGTGAGAAACAACTTCACCAGCTAGAGTATGAAAATTACATAGAGATCCTAGACAGTTTCCACTCTCCCAGAGATATTTATATCAGCACTTTCCTTCCCCATTTCTTTCAAGAAGGTTACATGATATGTTGTAATGCACTTAGAATCTTTGGTCTCTGTCAGCATTTCTCCTGTGATACCCAATTTCCCAATGAATTTTTGGTATTATTTGCATATGATTAAGGTTTGCATTTTGTGGTTTAAGGTTCTGTGGGTTTTGACAAACATATACTGTCATGTATCAAATATCCTACAGAGTAGTTCCACCACCTTAATAGATTCCCCATGCTTTTCCTATTCCACTCTCCCTACTTCCTCCAAACCCCTGCAATAACTAAGCCATTTACTGTCTCATTGTTTTGTCTTTTCCAAAATGTCATATGAATAAAATCAAAATCTGTATAATGGTATTTTCATACAGGTTTCTTTCACTTAGTAATATGCATTGAGGATTTATACATATTTTTGTATGACAATATTTCATTGCTTTTTACTGCAGAATAGTATTCCATTTTATTAGTGTAGCAGAGTTCATTCATATATTCACCTATTGAAGGACATCCTGCTTGCTTCCAGCTTTTGACAATTATACATAATGCTACATGTGTAAAATTTTGTATAAACTCAAGCAAATGTAAGAGTTAATAGCCTTACATTGGAGGTAGAGAGGAAGATTGGGTTAGAAAGCTTATTCAAAAGGATAATGACATAGAATTTCCCAAACCTAGAGAAGGATAATCAATATGAAAGTACTAGATGGTAACAGAGCCCAAGTAGAATTAAGCTAATGAAGACTACCTCAATTCACTTAATAATCAAAATCTGAAAGGTCAAGCATAAAGAAAAGGACCTAAAGGCAGCAGTATAAAAGAAATAAGTGACATTAAAAGGAGATCCAATATGCATGGTAACAGACTTCTCAGTGGAAACCTTACAGGCCAGGAGAGAGTGGCAGGATATATTTAAAGTGCTGAGGAAAAAATCTTCTATCCTAGAATAGTATACCCAATGAAAATGTCCTTCAAACAGGAAGGAAAAGTGAAGACTTTCCCTGATAAACAAAAGCTGAAGGATTTCATCATCAAACCTAACAAGAAATGCTAAAGGGAGTTTTACAGTCTCAAAAAGTGGGGCAGGCCAGTGTTAATAAGCAATAAAAAGTCAACTGAAGGTATAAACCCCACTGATAATATGATAATATTAAATACACAGAAAAACAAAGAATATTAGGGCATTATAATTTGGCAGGTAAATTACTCACATCTTGAATAGGAAGACTAAAAGATAAATCTATCAAAAGCAATAACTACATCAACTTTTGAAGACATACAGCATAATAAATAAATACAAACAACAAAAAGTTAAAAAGTGAGAAATGAAGTGAAAGAGTTATTAGTTTTCTCTTTGATTGATTGGTTTTGCAATCAGTACTGGTTATTATCAGTTTAAAATAATGGATTGTAAGAAGTTATTTGCTGGCCGGGCACGGTGGCTCACGCCTGTGTTCCCAGCACTTTGGGAGGCCGAGACGGGTGGATCAGGAGGTCAAGAGATCGAGACCATCCTGGTCAACATGGTGAAACCCCGTCTCTACTAAAAATACAAAAAAATCAGCTGGGCATGGTGGCACGTGCCTGTAGTCCCAGCTACTTGGGAGGCTGAGGCAGGAGAATTGCCTGAACCCAGGAGGCAGAGGTTGCAGTGAGCCGAGATCGCGCCATTGCACTCCAGCCTGGGTAACAAGAGTGAAACTCTGCTCCGTCTCAAAAAAAAAAAAAGAAGAAGTTATTTGCAAGCCTCATGGGAACCTCACATCAAAAAACATACAAAAAGATACATAAAAATCAAAAATCAAGAAATTAAAACATACCATTGAGAAAATCACCTTCACAGAAAGAAATGCAGGAAGGAAGGAAGAAAAGACCAAAAAACAAACAGAAAACAAATAACAAAATGGCAAGAGTAATCCTTATAATAATAACATTGATTGTAAGTGGGCTAAACTCTTCAACAAAAGACATAAAATAGCTGAATGAATATAAAAACAAGCTCCAACAGTCTGCTGCTACAAGGAACATACTTCACCTATGAAGACACATATATACTGAAAATAAAGGGATGGAAATAGATACATCATGCAAATGGAAATAAAAAAAGAGCAGGAGTAGTTTTATCATATAAAATAGATTTCAAGATGAAAACCATAAGAAGACAAAGAAGGTCATTATATATTGACAAAGGTGTCAGTTCAGCAGGAGGATATAACAATCATAAACATATATGCTCCCACATTGGATCACACAGATATATAAAGCATATATTATTAGAGCTGAAGAGACAGACCCCAATACATTATCTGCAGACTTCAACACCCCAATTTCAGCATTGGACAGATCATTCAGACACAAAATCAAGAAAGATATGTTGGACTTAATCTGAACTATAGAACAAATGGACCTAATAGATATTTTTAGAATATTTCATCCCACGGCTGCAGCATTCACATTCTCCTCATCACAGGAAACATTCTTAAGGACAGACCATGTGTCAGGCCAGAATACAAGTATTCAAAAATTCAAAAAAATTGAAATTAGATCAAGTGTTTTCTCTAACCACAATGAACTAAAACTAGAAATCAAAAACAAGAGGAACTTAGGAGAGTATACAAACACATGGATATTAAACAATATGCTCTGAAATGACCAGTGGGTCCTGGGACACAACAAAAGCAATAGCAAGAGAAAACTTTATAGCAATAAGTGCCTACATCAAAAAAGTGGATAAATGACAAAAACTTCTAAGAAACAACCTACTGATACATCTTAAAGCACTAGTAAAACAAAAGCAAACCAAACCCAAAATTAGTAGAAGAAAATAAATAATAAAGATTAGAGCAGAAATAAATAAAATCGAAGTGAATAAAATAATACTAAATGTCAATGAAAAGAAAAGTTGTTTTTCTGAAAAGATAAAAAGATTGGAAACTTTGGCCAGACTAAGGAAAAAGAGGGAAGACCTAATTAAATAAAATCGGACCTGAAAAAGGAGACTTTACAACTAATACTGCAGTAATTCAAAGGAGCATTAGAGACTACCATGAGTAACTATATGCCAATAAAGGGACAATCCTAGGAAAAATGGATAAATTCCAGCATACACACAACCTAATAAGATTGAACCATGAAGAAATCCTAAATCTAAATAGACTAGTAACAAGTAATGAGATCAAAGCCTTTACAAAAAAATCTCTAAGCAAAGAAAAGTCAAGGACCTGATGGCTTCACTGCTATAGTCTATGACATATTTAAAGAAGACCTAATATTAACCCTCCTTAAACTACTCAAAGAAATAGTAGAGGAGGAAATATTTCTAAACTCATTCTATCAGGCCGGTATTACTTTGATACCAAAACCAGACAAAGACACATCAAAAAAGAAAACTACAGGCCAATATCTCTGACAAACATTGGTGCAGAAATCCTCAACAAAATATTAGCAAGCCAAATTCAACAATACATTAAAAGGATCATTTATCATGACAAAGTGGAATTTATCTCAGAGATGTAAGGATGGCTCAACATATGCAAATCAATGTGATACATCATATCCACACAATGAAAGGCAAAAACCACATGATCATTTCAATTGATGCTGAAATGGCATTTGACAAAATTCAACATCTCATGGTGCTACTCTAAAAACTGGATATAAAAGGAACATACCTCAACATAATAAAACCCATATATGACAGACCCACAGCTAGTATCATAATGAATGGGGAAAAACTGAAAGCCTTTCCTCTAAGATCTGGAACAAGAAAAGGAGGCACACTTTCACCCCTGTTATTCAGCGTAGTACTGGAAGCCCTAGTTACAGCAATCTGACAAAAGAAAGATATAAAGGGCATCCAAAATGGAAAGAAAGAAGTCAAATTATCCTTGATTGCTAATGATATAATCTTATATTTGGAAAAACCTAAAGACTCCATAGGAAAACTATTACAACTGACAAATTCAGTAAAGTTGCAGGATACAAAATCAACATAGGAACCCAGTGAGGATGAAAAGTGGCCATCTTCTGCTAAGAGCATGTAAAAGTAAAACGAATGAAGCAGTTATGCAGAGAGAAGCATGGAGGCAAGGAGGAATTTCCCGACTTTTTTAGGGCTTTCCAGTTTCTTTTCTATCCTGTCTGTCCTGAGAACTTGTCACATTTCTTGGGCAAAGGTCCTGTGAATAATCTTTTATCCCTACATCAAATTCTACCACTTCGAAAAGTTTATTCTTGTCTAATTCTACTAATATTTTGCATAAAGAGATCTTGACAAAAGCATTAATAAATATGCCTGTACAGTGCTGTAGTCTGAGCTACTTGGGAGGCTGAGGCAGGAGGATTGCTTGAACCCAGAGGCAGAGGCTGCAGTGAGCCAAGATTGTGCCACTGCACTCCAGCCTTGGTGACAGAGCCAGACTCTGTCTCAAAAAAATTAAAACATAAAAAGAACACCAAAATTGATATATTCATTAGGCACATTTTTACATCTTTATTATAAAAACTCCCTAAAAAGAAATTCAGGAAACTGTCATTTAAGAAACCATCAAAATTACAATGTTGAATCAAGTGCCACTCTTCTATAATTGAACAATGACCTGAAATTTAAAATTCTGAATAATGGTTGATCCTGTATTATCTTTTCACAATGACATCAAATCTTTTGATCTAAAGTGAAGTAAAAATAGGGCAAGATAGCCTTATGTAATTTTTTTAAATTTCTTTTTAAACAGTAAGTAACCAAGCACATCTCTAGTCAGGATATCTTATGGTAATTCTGTGTCTGTCTTAATTACAAATACCGGGAAGCAAAGTATGCTTTTCGTTATATCTCAAGTTTCTGTGTAAAGGCCATATTCAATTAACTATTAAGGGTTTTTTTTTTTTTACAATTTATAAGTCATAACAGCACAATATTTTAAGACTCCAAAAGAAAATCTGTAATATTCACACACAGTGAATAAGAAAAATAACTTAATCCCTGTCTTAAGAAGTTTAGAGCATAGTGAGAAAGTCAGATAAAAACTTGTTATACTACAATGGTATAGGAGTATAAAAGCTCTCTAGTTCAAAAGAAAACATAGTCAAAAGCAAATATGATATAAAATGCCAGTGGTTTAATATAAGGAACCTCAAATTTGTAACTTTATAAAAACACACATAATTTTTATTTTGCCATGAGCCAAATCAATGTTTCTCTTTTTGTTAGGTTAAACTCTCTATGGTTGCATTTACTTATTCATGCATTCATTCAGCAAAAATATAGGGAACACTTACTATATGCAGGAAAATAAAGAAACAGACAGTCTTTTCAGTACCCACCCAGAAGTTGCTTTACTTTGCTTATTGTTAAGGCTTGCAACATTTTGCATTTTCACATTTAAAAAAAGTTCTGTCGTTTTTTATTTCAGGTAGAAATGAATACCAACCTATTCTATGAAAAATACATTTTTACTGACCCTGCCTCACATCTATAAGTTAAATATTTATCTCCAGAAAAGATATCTTGAAATAGAAACCACTTACCTACTCAATTAGCACAGAATGAAAGGCAATGTTCAGAAGATAAGAAAACACAGAAGTTAGTTGTATGTGGCCAATCAAATTATAAGAAGATAAGAAAACACAGAAGTTAGTTGTATGTGACCAATCAAATTACACAAAAATCTGTAAGATGTTATTTTAGTTGGGAGGTTGTGACAAGAATGTCATAATTCTTCAACAAAAAGTATGGCTCTTCTTCTGATCTTTTTTTCTTAAGAGATACCATCTCATTATGTTGCCCAGGCTAGACTTGAACTCCTGGGCCCTAGTGATCCTCCTGCCTCAGCCTCCTAAGTAGCTGGGAATACAGGCATATTTTTGTTTTACTTTGCTTTGTTTCTTTTTTGAGACAGAGTCTTGCTCTGTCACCAAGGCTCGAGTGCAGTGGTGCAATTTTTGCTCACTGTAACCTCTGCATCCCAGGCTCAAATGATCCTCCTGCTTCAGCCTCCCAAGTAGCTGGGACTACAGGCATGAACCACTGTATAGGCATATTTCTTAACATTTTTGTCAAGATCTCTTTATGCAAAAAAAATAATAGAATTAGACATGAATGAACTTTTTTAGGTGGTGAAATTTGATGTAGGGATAAAAGATTATTCACAAGATCTGTGCCCACAAAATGTGATAAGTTCTCAGGACAGACAGGATCCAGAAACTGGAAAGCCCTAAAGAGGTTGGGAGCTTCCTCTGTCCCTCCATGCTTCTCTCTGCATAACTGCTTCATTCATTTTACTTCTACCTGCTCTTAGCAGACGATGGCCACTTTTCGGTCTCACTGGCATCATTTAAGTTCTAGATCACTGGCAGCAGGTGAACTATATGGTTTATAGGTAGCTGACAGTAGAACATTAATGTGCAAAGTGGGGGAGGTGGTTCAGGTTTTAGAGGAAAATAGTCATCATAGACCAGGCCGATTCTCAAAAAGATAACTAATATGGTTATCAATATGATATCTTTAGATATTTAAAGTCTGTCTTAGCATATACAAGTATTAAGAAATATCTCTTTTCTGTTTTATTTAGAAACAGAAAATAGTGAAAAAAATTATTTAAACCAGCAGCAGTCCTAATTGCTAGTGATTTTATAATATGAAATATAAAAACTTCCTGTACAAATGGTCCTAAAATTCCACAAAATAATGAAAACTAATGAATTACCAATAAATTAACAAATTTATTGATAATAAAAACTCAAAGAATCAAAAAATAGGAATGAGTATTTGTAGTAAAGTGATTACAACCTATATTATTTAAGCAGGTTAAAAATACATTGACTCCAATAGGTAAATGAGCCAGTAACATGAAAAAGTAGTAAGTAAAAGGAAAGACAATTAACAAACAAACATGAAAAATGATTTTCCTGCACCAGAAATAAAAACTGAAACAGGAAGAAAATATTATCTACTTACCAAACAAGCAAAATTACATAATTATACTGTGAATTTCTAAAATGCTTTTGGTGAAATGGTATATTCAAACATCCCTGATGACACTTTAAGCTGATGAAACTCTTTTAAAAACCAAATATCACGGTGAAAAAATTTGACTTGTAGTATCATTTCTGGGATTTTCATCCAAGGAAACAAATAGCTGCATAAATATAAAATATTTATAAATAAAATTACCATTAGAATATTTTTATTATAGTAAAAATGTAGAACCATATTAGAAAATATCTACTAAGAGGAAAATAGCAAAGGAAATTGTGAAAATGTTCATGTAAGGAAATACCTAACAGATAAAAGTGGTAATTAAAATTTAAGTCATAATAATTAAAACTGAATAGTAGCATAGAATATTGGATATAATCCTGAAAGAAAATCAAACTGTACAGAAGTACAGGGTTTTTAACCACAAACTGTATATACATATTGATAAGGATTCTATGAAAAGAAAGCAATTTATTTTGGTGTAGCAGTAGGATTATATGTGAATTTATTTTTCATTATGTTTTTTATTAATGTCTGTAATTTTATGAAAAAAAGTCTGCCTGGGCAGATTTATTTGTATACTGTGACATGCACAATATCTGTTCTGCAGATTTCAAAGCCTTCTATTGCTTTTGCCATTACAGTTTTTTTCCCTGAATATTCCTAATCACACTTCTTGATTGCTAGATAAATCTACCAGCTGTTGGCAAAATAACAATCTCCTATAACTTTCAGTTATTTCATTAAATTCAACCTTGGACATGTTTAAAGCAGTACAAAAACGCTTCTTACAGAAAGAGAAGTCTGCTAACTTATCTAAAACTTTTACCACATTATACCAGTTTTCAGTCTGATGAATGGAATGTCAACCATGTACCAAGTCTACATGTTCACTGAAGAACTGCTCAAACATACTCACAAGGACTTGTTTTTATTTGATAAGAAAAACAAAATAGAATTAGAGATCAAAAGCTTCCCCTTAAAGTGGAGCCCATTATCATGTCTGTAAGTCCCTGAGGGTCACCAGGGGCGTTTTTGTTTCACAGCCCCAGTCAATACATGTCACTCATAATGGAGTACTAATACACAAAAATACATCATCTACTTTGTTTAAGGGAACAATGGAGTATCTGCCTACTTCAGATATATTTCTGTTGTAACAGTAAAATGCAATAAAAATGTTTTAATAGAGACAATAGAACTGAATTCTATTTTGTATTAATTCCACTAGACATAAATTTTACTTGCATTACCTAGCTTGTATAGTAATAAAATAATATTGGCTTCATAGACATCTTGCACATATGGGATCAATTTTATTAAAATGGCATTTTCAAACATTAAGCAATGCAACTGCTTAGATTATTTTTATTATGTGTAACAATTGAGCTCTGGATTTTGGTCTATCTCACATGAACTAAGATTTCTTTTTGACAGGACATAGAAAAAGAGTAGAAAGGAATATCCTTTTCCTTCATAGGTCCCTAGACACTTTAATTATTAATTATTTGCTGTCTCAAAAATCTGTTACTACTGCATGTAGTCTATCTTTACTATACCCACTCATTGGAGTATTTTTATTCCTTCCTAAATGTGAGCTTATTGAGAGACAGGATTAGGTCTTGCCAAAACTATAAACAATATCTGATAACCTGGAGTTTACACCAGATGTTATTTTTAAATACTGACGGCTTTTATGAACTGAGCTCTAGGCCAGTCACTGGGAATATAATAATGATTAAAACTCTATCCACAAAGATATTAAAACATATTTAGTAGAAGACAGACAAGAAAATAGACAATAAAAAGAAACTGAATCTTGGTAGAGGCCACATATGCATAAAAAAATTATAATTAATAATTTTTAATCTTTTAGATTTTGATTTGTTAATTATTTTTATTGTATCTATTTGGAAGCACAACATTCTGCTGCAAACATCAGCTATGTTTAAAGAAAAACAATCCATCAGTGGAAGTCTCCATTCAGAAAAGAAGTCCTGCAGGTTCATCCCAAGTCTGAGTCCTAATATGCATCCAGATAAATGAACAGTTTTAATCAATAGCACCATTTAAAAAATATAAACGTCATTTTAGAAAATCATAATACATGAACTAGCTGCACTGCTCATAGCCACCAAGAGTTCAAGGATCAGTCAGTATTAAATAGCAGCAGAACAATAATCAGAGGGAAAATATGCCACATAAAAATTTCTCTGTAAGTACTTCAAGTCATGAGACAGAGAAACTGCATCTATTGCAAACTTTCTTGTGGAAAATTTTAAATACAATTTTTTTGTAAATGATATAAGACATTAAACTCTAGCTTATCAAAATTAAAATACTGGAGAAGCATATCTTACATCCATATCATTGAAAGAGTAAAACGATACTTTTTTTTCCATTTAAAAATCATTTTATTATTAACATCATCTTCCCATGTAGCCAAGTGTCTGTCATGTATAAGGACATGTCATGTCGGTAAATATTCCATTTGAAGCTTCTTCGTTCATATTTCCATCGATAAATAAACTCTGAATTCACATAAAAAAGTTAAACTTAAATAACTCATATTTCCTTCTCTTGTAACAGGCATATATTGGTAAAATATAAATATTCTTGGACTCAGGCTTTGTTCTAAGTGAGGACAGTAATTGATTTGGAGGATGTCATTTATGATCCACTCAGTGAGTACCCGCCTTTTCTTCTTTATGCTATTTTTCAGGTTGTTTCTTTTTTTTTTTTTTCTTTTCAGTTTGACTACTTGGAACACAGCCTCAGAGCTGAAGTAGGAAAATCTTAAACTACATGCTTGACAACCACGTGTAAAATGATGCAGCAGATTAAAAGTAACAAACGCACTAAATGCAGCAAAGGTATAAGAGGGGAAGAAGATGAAAAAATAATGACTACATTCCAAAAGAACCATAAAAGTGAAGCCTATTATCATGGCTATAAGGTCCTAGGGGTCACCAAGGGCGTTCTTGTTTCACAGCCCCAGTCAATAAATGATACTCACAATGGAAGTACTAATGCACAAAAATACATCATCTACTTTGTTTAAGGGAACAAGGGAGTATCTGTCTACTTCTGATATATTTCTATGGTAATAGAAGATGCACTAAAAGTGTTTGAAATACAAAGGAAAATTACAGTCATATGGAAAATTTATTTTAGTATACCATCTAATGTTATAACCATTTCAGAAACATAAATTCTATAAAATGATATCGTCATTTCCTAAGCCTTGGTATTTGTATTTTAGCAAGCCATCATGTATGCTTTAGAATTTAGATGTTTAGAAATGAATCATGTTTAACTATAAAGATCTTTTGAACTAAAAATTATCATCCTGTCGGATGTTCTCTGCATTCACAAATAGGTATTTTATGAATCTGTAATTAAATATATCCATTAGATAAGCTACAGAAGTTCCTGGCTGGCTCCATAAAACTCAACAGTCAACATAGTATTAGCATAAGATGAGTTTTCTAGGCCTACAACATCATTTATTTTCAAGAAAACTTACTTTAGTATAATTCAACTAATAAATTGGTCACTGTATTTATTTGTACCCTTTGTCTTTTAGGTATCATTTTTCCTTCCTATTTCTTTTCATAATAAATGTCTCTTTCAAAAAAAAGTATTATTTGTAGTATGGAATAGAAATCAAAATGAAATAGTTTATTTGCAAAGCATTTTGTTTCTTAAAGAACAGAATAATTAGAAAGACAACCTGCAGATGGTAATCCTAACCTTCTTTCACAAAAGTGGCTTACATGCTATTGATATCTTATCTTTTCTTGACACTATATGCTGAATGATTTTATTAAAGAGCAACTCATGTGTGCCCTCACTTTAAATAAATCCCTTTGGCTTGGCTCAGGGTATTCAGTAATCAAGATTCTTTTCATAACGCCCTCTGAAATTCATTATGGATTGAACATACTGAAGATAAAATGGAAACAGCAATCATTTTCAGAAGTTTTGGGGGCATGCCAAGTATCTACAACGATCCCAATTTTTTCCCTAATATCCTTTACCTGGGATAGCAGCTTGATATGCTCATCAGAAGCACTTCTTATTTTTAATATTTAAAGAATGTACACTTACTAAATATATGCCTCAGATGTAGCCACTACAATGTGACTTGGCATTTTGAGGCACCTATGACATTATTATATATGCCACTTTATATATGTCATCAGGAATTTGACAATCATTGAATTTTCAGGTGAGTTTAATTAAGCACTGATTTGTTCTTTAATTAAAGACCTCAATGTCTATGTATTGTATGAGAATCTCACTTTATCATATATTTTACAGGACAAACAAATGAGTAGAACTATTAAAGCAGCAAAGAGTTTTATATAGGTTGACAGTTACCCCAAATTATGTATTTGCATATTTTAATTAGAAAAGTTGATAAGCCTTTGAATAAAACCTAGAGAGTTGAGGTAGATGAAATACATTATATATATATATATATATATAAAATATATTCCCTGGTCATGGGAATAACTGAGTCAATTTATATATATATATATATATATATATATATATATATAAATTGACTCAGTTATTCCCATGACCAGGGTTTTCAGTTGATGCTTATTAGATGCCTGTCATGTTATAGATCAATATTTATCATGAGGAAGGCTGAAGATAACTATGATGACTGTTTTGTTCACAGGGTGGACATTTTTATCTGTGAAAAATTATGTCCAAATACTCGCTTTAACTGAGTTATGGCAACTTTGTTCAAAAGCACACCAGTTTGTAATGTACATTCTTATTTGTAAGCTGTCTTGAAAGGAAATTTCATGTTTTAATTCAGGTACCCATTCCCAACTGGTAAACCAAAAGAGTCAATTATTAGAGCCCAAGAAAAAAATGTATCTGAAGATGGGGTTTATAGTTTTCAACACTTGTACTCCAATTAAAAATTTCACTTTTCAGAAGATCTCAGAATCTCTTTGATAATTCTTAACCACAAAAGTATTCCAAGGCCTTCCATCATCTGGGGTACATATTGTGTTTCAGCTCTTTATACCACCATAGCTAAATCCTTGTATAATATGCCCACTAGCTTGAGTAAGAGGGCAAAGGGAAAATAAATTTGGATAAAGGCCGTGTTAAAATAAAATATTCCACAGTGTTATCCAGAGATTATTTAGGATAACATATAGTATATTAGTCCATTTTTACACTACTATAAATATGCTACTTGAGACTAATTGTAAACAAAAGAAGTTTAATTGATTCACAGTTCCACATGGCTGGGAAGTCCTCAGGAAACTTATAATCATAGCAGAAGGTGAAGGGGAAGCAGTTGCCTTCCTCACAGGGCAGCAAAAGAGAGAGAACACAGAGGAAACAGCCACTTTTAAAACCATCAGATCTCATGAAAATGCCTTCACTAAATGAGAACAGCATGGGAGAAACCGCCCTCATGATCCAATCATGTCCCACCAGGTCCCTCCCTCAATATGTGGGGATTACAATTCAAGATGAGATTTGGGTGGGGACATACAGCCAAACCATATCATATAGTCAGCAAGGAAATAATCTTGTTTTTTATCTATACTCTTGTATTCCCTGATTCTCATTATGCTTTTCTATATATCACCCTGGAAGACTTCCTCTCTTACACTTCATACAAAAGGCAAAAGGGATGGATTAATGGATAAATAGCTTGACAGATCAATTGATGGATAAATGAGCATGTATACCTACATATACATAAGTGATATTTATTGTCACTCTGTATTAAGTAAATAAAATGTTATATGTTCTGGCAAAGTGAATTAAATACATCCCAAATGACTTTTAATTTTCTGTTAAAATACCAAAACATTTACACATATAATTCATAAAATTCTGCAAAAACTAGACATAGAAAATATATTTAACAAATTTAAAAGCTGGTCTAACAAATACAGCTCCTGAAATGATCAGGATACATCATTCTACCAATTAGGGGGAAATCTCCCATTGTTGAAGCTTAAAGAATGAATTCCTTTTCTCAGTAATTTAAATGACAAATGGTGCATATTTACAGGCAAGACCATAGAAGTCTTAGAGGTGAAAAGATGAACTTTCCCTTTACATCCTTGAAACCAAAAAAAATGAAAGTCAAACAGACTTTTGCCATTACAAATACAAATTTGTATTTAGTACTCACCTCTAAAATGTGCATATTTTTATCTTAAGTACCTAAATACTTAAAAATATATTGCATTTTAATAGATTCCATCTGAGCTGGTTATTAAATACAGTTCACTATGAGACTTAGTCATCTAGAAAGAAATTTAATATAAAGACTACACCCTAAGGAGAAAATATCACAACTAGAAGATTTATTTGGAAAGCAAATAAACTGAATCCATATTATTAAAACCTAACTTCAAAGACACCAAAATTTCATAACACTTGTCATTCATATTAAGACAATTTTAAAAGATAAAGAACTGCATATATTTTAGCTCTTTTTACAACATACACATATTTCATTCAAGAAAAAACAAATCCTGATTTAGAACTGTAAAATATCTTAAAATCTCCCCAAAGGGTCTATGTTTTTAAAAATATAAGTGAATTTCAATCTTGTAGAATATTAACTTTTAAATATATTATAAATCTGAAAGAAGAGATTGTTGTTTACTACTGGAGCTATTAATGAGACCACTAGTAACCATATCTTATAATGTTATTTGCAACAAAGTATTATATATTTTCTACTCTCTCTAAAGTGTTTACTGATATGTCAGAAATCCTTCATATGAGATTTTAAAAAATACATACGTGTTAAATATCCATATAATTATTAGAGAATTTTTGATTAATTATGTATAGCTGGAATTTTTTAAGCTTATTAAAATTATTTTTGTATACATTTCATACTCAAAATTTTCTTGACTTCTACAAAGTTTATTACATGAATATATGTGATTAACTAAACATTTAAGTGTGAAACTCAGTATCTGATACATTAAATATACACAGAAATTGCAAATAAAGTCCATTGACTTTTGACCAATCAAGGCAGAATCTCTTTCTGAATTGTAAATATTAACAACGAAAATGAAGAAAATAAAATTTATGATTAGCTAACTGTTCTTACTGCTGTGGATGTTATTATATATGTATATATATATATGTATATATATAGTGAGTTTAAAACTAGATAGATGGATGACGGATAGATATTTAACTCATCACAAACAATATATAGTATGTTTCCATCACTCTGAAAAGTTTCCTATCTCCATTTTGTAGGCAATCAATTCGACCATATCCTTAGCCTCTTTCAAGTATTGATTTTTTTCTGTCTCTATGGTATTACCTTTATAAGAATGTCATATGGGTACATTTATGCAGCATGAAGCCATTTATGACTGTCCTTTTTTTACTTAGCTACTTTACTTTTTCTTTACTTAGGCTTTGCAATTTAATTATGCAGTTGAATATGTGGGAAGGGTGTTCCTTTACATTATTTACTAGTGTTCCACTGTACAGATGTACCATATATTGTTTGTCTATTCACCAGTCGATGGATATTTGGGTTGCTTCTAGGTTCTGGCTATTTGGATTCAAAGTAATATTAACATTCACATATAGGTTTTGTGGGGACATATGTTTTCACTGATCTTAGTTTTCTGTTTCTCAGTAACAAGTTACCACAAACTTAGTGACTTAGACAACACATATATTATTTCAAATTAATGCCATGATTCTGTGGGTCAAGAGTCTGGTACATTTTAATAGGATCTTCTGCTCAGCATCCCACTAAGCTACAATCGAGATGCAGGCAGGTCAGGGCTGTAACGTCATCTGAGATGTGGGACTCTCTTCCTATCTCATTAGTTGTTGGCAGAATTTAGTTTCTCAAATTGTAGGATTGAAGACCTCACTTGCTGGCTGTCACCAAGGGCCCCTGTCTAATCCTAGATGTCGCTCACATCTTCTTGCCACGTGACCCCATCCAAGATACAGCTATTTGATTCTTTACAGCAGCAAGAGAATGTGCCTCTCATGTGGAATTTCTAACTTTAAAGCAAGTCTTATATAATACAATGTAGTCAGGGAAATTACTATCCCATTACTTTGGCTACATGGTATAATCTAATTAAGAAAGGGAATATGTCATTATATTCACCGGTTTGCCCATAGTCAACCTGTAGCATTTTGAAGAAAACAAAAAAAAAAAAAAACAAAATACACATACATGCATTTTTTTTTTTTTTCGAAAAAGCAATGGATGTTTACTGGCATTGGAGCTTCATAAAAGAAATGAGGGACACAATAGCTCATCCTTCTCTGATTCTTCCTCACCAACCACTTGTTTATGTAGTTGGAAAATGAAACTTTTAAAAATATATAATGTAAACTACAGTAAGTAGAGCTCAAAGACATTTTGTTTTATGGTAGTTAAGACCAAAGGTAGACTACTTTCTACCTTTCAGAGATTCTTGGGGTGGGAAATATCAGGGATGCCACTGAGAAGAATGTATTCAAAAGTGAATTTTGACAGTTTTGAATACATTTGCATTTAAGCACACATGGCTTGAATGTGAACAATTGATAAACACTGATCTAAAATCAACAAGTAAACTTTATGACACTATAAGTAGGCTTCGTATACGAGAGAATAATCAAAAGAACAAGATAACATTTAAAATAACACATTAAAGGACTACACAGTCTCTCGGACACTAAATTTCCTCAAGTTTTTCTCTAAATGTATCAAGTTTTCAAAATTTTCTTGAAAACTAAAATGAGATTGGATGTTATGTGAATTGACATTAATTTTTAAGTGATATATTTTGGGTACATATAAATTTCAGAATACTTTAGTCATATGTATTCACCTAAAACAATAGAGTAATTGGTAATACATTCCGGGTAGATGTCAGATTTGAGGAGGACAGTTGCATATAGTTAACTCATGATTAAAGTGAATAAAAAGAAAAATATTTAAAAGAAGAGAATGTATTTAAAAGTAAAAACCTGTAACTTGAGAATTTTAGAAGTGTGGAAATTTGAAAATAAATGTGGGACATCTTATTAATTTGTGTTTTGTAGCATCTTAGTGACTGGTCCAAAATCCTGTTTTTTTACCTGCCAACATCTAAAGGCCCCCACTGATTCTTGAAAACTGTAGGAATCCTGTAATTCCTAAGAATATGTTATATGGTTAGTTGCTTCACCTAGTGCTTACCTCAAGGAATAAAGTGTGATGCAATATTTAATGTCTGTGCAACCCAGATCAGTTGAGACTTACCTTCCATTTGGAAACTTAAGATAATGTAATTTAAGACTACAGATATTTTACCTTGAGCAAATCTGGCACTCTCTGCAAAAGTTCTACCAATCTCCGAGCTTCTAGTAAGTTTTCGATTGTCTGTCTCTGTGCTTGTGTTTAAATTAAGATCTTGATTCACCTCCTTGAAAAGCACCAGGTTAGCTCTTTTGCTGATTTCATTAAAAGGGCTGGTCATATGAATCCACCCGGGCTCGGGCACAATGGCTCACACATGTAATCTCAACACTTAGGGGAGGCTGAGGCAGGAGGATTGCTTGAGCCCAGGAGTTCAATACCAGACCAGGCAACAGACTGGTAGAGATAGTGAGATGTCCCCCATCTCTACAAAAAATTTTAAACATAGCCACGTGTGGTGGTATGCACATGTGGTTCTATCTACTTGGAAGGCCGAGGCAGGAGAATTGCTTGAATGCAGGAGGCCAAGGTTTCAGTGAGACATGTTTGTACCACAGCACTCCAGCCTGGCTGACAGAGCAAAACACTGTCTCAAAAAAAAGAAGAAGAAGAAAAAAAAGAATCAGTCCATTTGGTAATTTCACTGAAGACTGGATGTTTCACAGAAAAATTAGGTTCCAGACTATAGAACCCTCTGTCATCTCATTAGTTTCAGTACCACACTCTGCCACCATCTGAAGAAATGCATCCTCTCTGCACTGTGGCCAACTCCCAGGAGATGCAGAGATGGCAGTCCCCTTCCTCCCCTTCTTCCTTCTTCCTCCCTCTCTCTCTTTCTCCTCTCTCTCTCTCTCTCATACACACACACACACACACACACACACACACACACACACACACACAGAGTGTGCTGTACTCCTCTGTCTTCCTTCCTTCCCCATGCTTTCCCCACCTTGTCAGTGATTCTACCATGTGAGATCATTGCCAATTCGTAAAAGTCAGAACCATTTTCACAGATTAACATTTAATCTGCTTTTTAAAAGCCTCTGTGGGAAATAAAGTCTTCAATATACAACTTTACACTTTAAATGGTTTTGCTAGCAACTTTTCCTCTCTTAATAAGTTACAATAAATGTTGATTCTGGTTTGTGACAGATGGTTCATCTCTAAGAGCCCACAACAGTGAATTAGATGTTTAAAATAAATTTGTGAAAAACAGGCACCAGGAGAAATGCATCCAGACCTTGTTCCACAAAGTCTTTTCCTAGATTGTCATATAAGTATGCATTTATGTGTGAATGAAGCAAAAATAATTTTGATCTATCATAAATGAGACTCTCTGCAGGAGTCCCCACCAGAGAACATATCTGTCCCTACATGCAATTTGAATTGCTACTGAATGTAATTCAGGACCCGTTTGTGATATTTTATTAAATAGCTAGACATTTTGTACTTGCTAAAATTGGCATATCATTTTCAGATCACTCCTTAAATGGTTACTAAACAAAAAGAATAAACTTAGGTATTGTGTTAATTAATCAATTTTCAAAAGAATCCCTGATGTTTTCCACAGTGTTAATGATATTTGTTATCTCTGATTACTGTTGTAGTTCAGCAACATCTCATTTGGTTTTTAATCCATCTCAACTCTAACATGGGTCACTTGGGGCAAAGTTGACTAAAGAGAGGTAGTTTACAGTTAATCTCTGGAGGAGTCAAAAAGGTACGGAAACTATGATTTGCTTTTTACCCTATACAATAAGTTCTCAATCAGAAATTAAATTAACATTACAAAAACAATGGCTTGTGGTTTGTTTCATGTGGGTTTTAACATATTTATTTTCTCTAGGCACAGTTACTTTAGAGCTTTCAGCACATTGAATCATTCTTCTTCGGCACGTGCTGGAGACTGTTAAAGGGAAGAAGAAAAGTATGTACAGCATAAAAATCAGAAGGAAATTGAATTAACGAGTTTAAATATGATATTATCTCTTACATGTGCTGTAACCTTGGAATAAAAAGAAAAGGGCAGAGTTTAATTTTTCACTTGGTTTCATTAAAATTTCTCCTGCTCAACAAATACAGTTCTGGAATATAGTATGGCAAAGAGTCAGCCCACTGATTATTTCATACACTCTCTAATACTTGCAAATATTTTTGCATTTACGTGAGGTCATGTGACTAGTTCTGTCCAATTAAATCAGAAGACTGGTAATTAAGTCCTCTCCAGAAGACTGGTAATTAAGTACTTTGCGCTGGAAGTACTTAATTAAGTATTTTGCTCTGGAAGTACTTAAATACCAGTGCAAGACCCTCTAGTATCTCTTCAGCTATTGCATAAATGGGAAAGGCCATACCTTCCAGACAGCTCACGTAGAAGGTGACAGAGCCTCTGTCAGCCAGGGTCTCTGACTGTGGATCCAACTCCCCACCAAATCCCAGCTACTAATTTGCATTGTATATGTTCCATGAGCCAAAAATGAAATGGTTAAGTTGGGCCACTAAGATTTTAGAATTAATTAATTACTTCAGCATATAGTAACAAAACTGCAAGAATAATGAAATAATTGTAAGAACAATACAAAGAGAAAAGGGTTATTATCCCTAATCATCCCTCCTGAATAGAAACATAGCTTAGAAGGAAGAGTGAGTGGACACTTTTTTTTTGTTTACATAGCCTATGAACACAACATTGATGATGAAGGTCAGAAATAACACCTATAAGGGATATTTATATACATATACATTCTCACAACTACACATATTATTTCAAACATATCCTAAGTAGTCTATATTCTGTTAATTTAAAAAAGAACTGTTGAAAATTAATATATACTACATTTGGAAGCCTCTTTTTCTGAGTAAATGAAATCCTTCGTTAGTCACTAAAGCCAAACTGTCCTTGAAGGCATTCCATTTAGCTGCCTATCTTCAACATCATTTGACAGACATGATTAATTAAAAGATGTCAAGAATTCTTATTAAACCATACAGGTAAGCATCCAGAGAACACTTTCCAGATGGACTTTTGGGAGTCTAACATAAATTTTTCGTGGAAAAAAAAAAAAACTTTTCTGTCATCAATCAACTATTCCTGACTACAATAAATGCATTATTCCCTTGTCTCAACTGTTTTATTAATTATTTGCTGCTATATCCCCAAATGATTTTAGTAGATGTTATTTTTCAAAGTTGACATGATTTGTGATTGAAAATGGCCATTTATAATTTTCTATAGCCAGCGGATTAAAACACCTGTTGCCTTTGGGGACATGCAGTGTCCCCATATCCATATATCAGAAGAATAAATGAATTATCGTAGCAAAGTAGAAATAACATATCCAAAAATGTTGATGCTCTAAAAATAAAATCCTTCACCAGGCATGGTGGCTGACACCTGTAAATCCCAGCACTTTCGGAGACTGAAGCAGGAAAATTGCTTGAGCCTAGGATTTCAGGACCAGCCTGGACAACATAGTGGGACCTCATCTCTAAAAGAAAATAAAATTACCCAGGTGTGGTGGTACACAACTATAGTCCCAGCTACTCATGAAGGCTGAGGTAGGGGGATTACTTGGGCCCAGGAGGGCAAGGCTGCAATGTGCCATGATCACACCACTGCACTTTAGCCTTGATAAGGGAGTAAAACCATCTCAAAAATTAATTTTATAATTAATTAAAATAAATTCAAAATCCCTATACTAGTCTACAATGCAAAGGATACAATGGCACAGTTGGTTGGTGATGAGGAGGTCACATGAAGTGATCTAGGTCAAGCATAAGCCTACCTTTCCCTGTTATTTTGTGATTTGAGACTCAGCAAGTGTAATCATTCCTTTCAGATATTAGAAGCTGAGTTTTTGACATTGTGGAGAAAGCAAATCTTCAATAAGATGAGTAAAAACTAATGTAACCAGAGAAATTGAGAGGAGTGAGCCACTGAGGAAAGTCTTCTAGAATGTTCAGTTTCCAGTTCCACTATTACGAAGGCCTTGGATTTTAGTATCGCTGTGCAACTGAGATTTTAACAGTTCTTAAGGTGTGAGTAATCCCCTTAAGATCTAACGGCAAGAATTTTTTTAAAGATATCTAGCTAACGGGCTTAAACCTTAAACCCTAATTCTGCTATTTATGAACAGTTCAAAAAACCTCCCAGGATTTCCGTTAATGACTCAATATTCAAGAGATGGAGGGCAGTACATGAGAGTGGCTTCAACTTATTTTCACATTCATCTCCGATGCCTTAATTCTGTTGATACTTCTAACTAACGATATCCTTCTCTGATTTGTATCAGTCCAGTCATGGAATTCAGCTTCAATCTCTTTCCATAATTATTTCAAACAATTAAGCCAACTTCATAAAAACTATAAGAAAATACTCTGGCTCTAAAATTAGGTATTTGCATGTATGACAGATTCTATGAAGATTTGAGTCAGAATAGGATTTACAATAAAGAAATAGAAACAACGTAATTTTTATCATTAAGCTTCTGGTAACCCCATTCCAGGATTTTTTTCACTGACCCTGTGGCCCCACTTAGAATTGCACCTTCCCCCATACTGCTGACTCCTTATCTTTCTCTATTCCATCTCCCTCTTTTCATCTCCTTTCCAAGAGAACTATAAATTATCCTCAGAACACTGCTTTGAAATTCAGCTCAAAGCTCAGATTTGCATTTTCAAATCCATCAAAGAACTCTGTAGAAAATAAATTCATTTAACAGTGTCCACCCTTTTTAGACAACGATTATTTTAAACAGCAATTTTTTCCACCATCACTTCTGTAATAAATTTGTCTTTTTGTTTATGGTAGGTCAACCTTCAGAGTTTCAGACACACAAAGGCATAGCGCATTGGAAAAGACCAATGTGGATTAGTAAAATATTTATATAACTTCTAAGATAAACTGTTTTCAGGTAAATGTTACATACCTGTTTTGGGAGAGCAAATTGGTGGTAACATGACTGTTCCTTATAATATTTTTATCAAATATTTTTATCTTCAAGAATACATGGCACTTTTAGACAGAGTAACACATGGTTGGCAAGCAGAAGTCTTGGGGGAAATGCTTTAATTAACAAGGATAATAAATATTGAAGTAGATGGAAGTGACATAATTAAATGCTGTGCTTCTAGATGGCTTTAAGAGTCAGATTTTCTGCAATATTATTGACTAACTACTCATTTAGTGAGTGTATTAGTCTGTTCTCATGCTGCTATAAAAAACTATCCAAGACTGGGTAATTTATGAAGAAAAGAGGTTTAATTTACTCACAGTTCTGTAGAGTAAGCAGACTGCACAGTGAGCATTGCTGGAAGGCCTCAGAAAACGTACAATCATGGAGGAAGGCATAGAGGAAGCAAGCATATCTTATCTGGCAGAGGAGGAGAGAGTGAGAGAGAAAAGCAGGAAGTGTACACACTTTCAAACAACCAGATCTCGTGAGAACTCATTATGAGAACAGCAAAGGAAAAGACCACCCTCATAATTCAATCTCCTCTCACAAGACCCCTCTCTTGATATGTGGGGATTACAATTCGAGATGAGATTTAAATAGGGACACAGAGCTAAACCATATCAGTGGGTAAATCTATTTTTTATAAGAGTAAATTAAAACGTGACATTTAACAGTCCAGACCTAAATTACTACATTGACTGAACTACAGTTACTTGGACAAAAAACATATTCTAGATGTCTAATTATGAGTATTTCTCCATGGAGACTTTCTCAAATAAGTAATGTACTTCTCATTTAAAATGTCTATTGTATTTTTATTTAAAAACACTTAAAATGCTTAATTAATATCTCCTATGTAAGATGTGTTGACATCATTCAATCCTTTTATTTGAAACTCTGCATTCTCCCTGAAATCAAGGATTAAATGCATGAAACGCAAATAAGAGGCTAGAGGAGAAAACATACACTTAAAATCAGTAAGAGAGAATGACTTAATCAATACAAAGGGCCTTGAGGGAAAAAATGCTCTATCAGCATTAAAATGCAGTATAGCATTGCCAGGTATCTGCCATGTGTCTATCTTTACCTAGAAGAGGTGAAGAGCACTTCCAGCAAAGGCAACATTTGAAGCTTCCAGTTCTAGATTTATTGTCACAATCAGAAACAGATTCAAAAATCAATGCAAAGAGTAATACTTTATGGGAGGTTTGGCAGAAATAATGATGTGGCCTACAGATCCCCTTTTTAGAAGAGACTCACTACTCAGCTGTGAAGAATGTGGTAAGCTGATAACCTCAGCTGTTACTTCCTTGAAGGTCTGACTTAGCTTCTGAGCCAAGTTTAATCACTTACGTTGGGTCCCAGTCAAAGACTGATTAAAGCTAACTAGAATGGACTACACCCAACTCAGCTTTTCTCTAACATACATCTTTGCTCCAGAGCTCTCTACCAGGCTGGCAGAGACATTCTTAGTGTTGGATAGTACTTCGTTTGCCTCTTTCTTACTCCCTTTTTCTTTCATGGGTTTTTCCATCCGGTGTACTTCATGCATTTCTAGCTTTGTTGCAGTATCTAATTTCCAAATACATTAGTGGGCATGATTTTACCAGGAATGGTCTGAGATGACAGGCATTAAGATAGGATATGGGACTGTCACTCACTCCCCAGCTGGCAATGTAGACTCCATCCTGAGTGGCAAGTGGAGCATAGACAACCAATTGTTAAAATGTTCACCAGTGGCCACCTGGGAAACTGGTGGGGAAGGGCCGTTCCCTGAATACAGTGAGGATTCAGACATTTGAACTGTACAAAGGAATTGGTAAATAGAACCATAATGGAATGAAATTATTTTTACTAAGTTCATTGCTTCCGTAAGATGTATATAAAATGCTAAGAGAAATTAATAAGCAATCAAAAGCTAACTGTGAGAGCAAGAGAGTTTGTTTAGTAGCTCACAAGAAGCTCATAAAATGTGCAAACAGAAAAAAAAATGGAGCTCAAGACCAGTATTTAGGAGTCAGAGATGCTAAAGTTCAAAGGCAGTTAAATGTTCAAGGCAGGGCTCTCATGCCAAAGTCAGGTTCATAAGTCAAGTAATACTGTGATGCTGTCACATGGTAGAGGGACATGGAAAATCCTGATGACTGACTCCCCACCATCCTTTAAATCCTCTCAATATACAGAATAGTCTCACTCTTTCCCACTAACAACTAGCAATCATCCTATGTGTAAAGACCATACAGAAATTTCTCCCATCCTTCCACACAAAATAACATATTCTCTCAGGAGCTTTCCTGGTCTCTTCACCTGGCCATCAGACATATAGCCAAGGTTAACGCAGCTAAGAAGTGTGGGTCCTAATGAAGAAGGACATAAACGTATTTCCACAAAGGAGATATGCGATGCAGCAGGCAAATACAATAGAGCCCAGGAAAAGCTTGTGAAATTGGATCCTGAATGTACTCAAAAAGGTGGGACCACAAACTGAATAAGGAATTTACTGACTTGGAGATACCCTCTTTAGATATAGGATTGAACATTCTCACAAAAAAAGGATATAATATTAGTACAAATTTGCTGCTTGAATTTCTATTAGAAGCCTGGAAAAAGTCATGACCCAGGGTGAGTAAGGTTGAAAGGCCTGAGTTTCTGTGGCAGATGCTAAATGAAGAGATTAAAAGGCTCAGGGATTTAGGACAGCTGGAGGAGTTATTGATATGGTTTGACTCTGTATCCCCACCCAAATCTCATCTTGTAGCTCCCATACTTCCTACATGTTGTGGGAAGAACCCAGTGGGAGATGATTGAATTATAGGAGGTCTTTCCCATGCTGTACACATGATACTGAACTAGTCTCACAACATCTGATAGTTTTAAAAATGGGAGTTCCCTACACAAGCTATCTTTTTGCCTGCGGCCACCCGCCCATGTAAAACATGACTTGCTCCTCCTTGCCTTCCACCATGATTGTGAGGCCTTCCCAACCATGTGGAACTGTAAGTCTAAAAACATCTTTCTTTTGTAAATTACCCATTCTTGGGTATGTCTTTATCAGGTGCATGAAAATGTTATGTGAGGCCACAAGACCCTCCAAAAAAGTATCTTTCTTGAGAAGAACTAGAAGACACACTGTTTACCAGGATTATAAGAAATGTGCAGACCTGAGCATTATTGGCATCACTAAAATGGTCAGTGATCGCTCTCCTGTATGGGCCAGGGATGACGGTAAGGCTATCACAGAAATTGACTTGCTGTTAGCAAAGGTAGGAAGCAACAAAAGCAATGTGGTGTGGCTGAACTAGCAGAAGTCAGAGCTTTATAGTTATTTTAACAAGCAACAAAATCAGAGTGCCCAGTAGAGCATTATGAAGATGGTAAATAGAATATGGCACTTCCAAGGACAAAACAGATAGGCAGTCATCAAGATGCTGCTTAACATATTATCAAAAGTGAGCAAAACAGAAAGTAGAATAGTGATTCTGTAGTGATTCTGCTGCAGGGAGGAAAGAGAATGGGCAGTTACTGTTTTATGGGTACAGTGTTTCAGTTTGAGATGATGAAAAAGTTCTGGAGATGGATAGATGTTGGTTGCAAAGCAATGTGACTGTACTTAATGCCAATGAATTGTACACTTAAAAATGATTAAAATGGTAAATTTTATGTTATTTATATTTTGCTACAATAAGTAACATAAAAACAAGTGATCAAGAATGAATGAGCAAAAGGATAAAAGTGGTCACTTCAATAAAATGTCATAATCACTTGCCAGTTTGTGTCTGAGTCAGGTTTCAGGACCAGAACCTACTGACTAAAGGTCACTTTTAAATGTTTAATGAATGTAGAAGTGGTGGTTCATATATCATTTAATTCACCATTATGGTCCCCACAATAGCTAGATGGGTCCTCAAGGATGACTATAGGTTCAAATAGCATCCTTATCACAGTTGTCTTGCCAGGTGTGAAATTTCACTAGAATGGATCAATTTTGATTCAAGTATATGATATGTAGGCATTAATATTGCAAATTTTGTTCTTTCCTATCCAATCAGAAAACAAGACCAGAAATCAAATTCAAATGCAGCAGGCAACAATACACATATACTGTTTTGGTTCCAGACTAAGCTAACTTTCCTACATTTCATCATAATAAATCTCAAGAGATCTGGGCCATCTGAACATCCCACTAAACATCACATTGATTATTTTAACATAAAATGATTGGGTAAGGTGAGCAACTGTGCCTAGAACACTGGAAAATGTGATGAAACACACATGCTACAGAGATTGTAAAATGAAAGTTTTGAAGATTCAGGGAACTGCCACTTCTTTAAAGGGGTCCAGTGGTCATGGGCACTGAGACATTGGGTCTCCAAAGTATGGGACAGCTGCTGCATTTTGCACACATTACTACAAAGAAGGATTCACAGTTCCTGGTTCTTTGGGTTTTGAAGGAAACACATTCATTCCATACCTAAGAATAGTTTGGGTTTGAGTGGGGCCTAAAACACCTCTGGAATTCTCTGCTCAGTTTTCCCCTCTCTGGTACTCTGTCTTGCAAACTTTAGCCAAGTTGGCCTCCCCAGACTGTCTGCTCCATCTTCTCAACTCGTGTCTGCCAGGCTTTGCCTGGGTTGCCCCTTGCTGCTTGAAACTCTCTCATGGCCATAAGCTTGGATAATTATGATTCATCTTGATTGCTCCTGTTACTCAAGGATCACACTGTCTGTGTGTGTGTGTGTGTGTGTGTGTGTGATGTGTATATTGCATATATGTATATTTATATGTGTGTGTGTCATACATATGCAAATACACATTATTAGTACATTGTGTGTGTGTGTGTGTGTATATATATATATATATTTTTTTTTTTTTTTTTTTTTTTGAAACAGGGTCTCATTCTGTCACCCAGGATGAAGTACAGGGGCACAATCACAGCTCACTGCAGGCTCTACCTCCTGGGCTCAAACTGTCCTCCTGCCTCAGCCTCTCTAGTAGCTGGGACTACAGGCACAAGCCACCACACCCAGCTAATTTTTTTTCATGGAAACAAGGGTGTCACTATGTTTCCCAGGCTGGTCTTGAACTCCTGGGCTCAAGCAATCATCCCACCTTGGCCTTCAAGAGTGCTGGGATTACAGGTGTGAATCACTGTGCCCGGCCATTTTACATTTCGTTTGTTATTTTGGGTAACAGGGTAAATCCAGCCCCTGTTAGTTCATCTTGATCAGAAGCAGATGTCTTCTCATGTCTTTAGAAATGTCAATTTCTCATTAAGATGGAAATCTTAGATTTTCTGTTATCTCTTTGTTAAAGTATGTCTCTAAATATTACTTCCTGTTTACACTGTCAAATTAAAATCTCTCTTAAGCATAGAGAGATAGTTTCATGATTCCCTGTATTCAGACTGTCCTCTTTAAATATTAACTGTATTTTGAGGCTTTACTGCCCAATACCCATGGGTGGCATAGGAAAGGTTACTTGTGGAATTATTTGCAGTGGATCCATCTTATTTTAAAGAGAGAAAAGGGGTATTCCCAAAAGAATATTTATAAATATGTTCTCTATGCCAGAGCAGTAATAATTCCAAAGCTTCTGGCTCAGTGTATAAATAAAATTCCAAAATCCACAAGAATTTTTGAGACCTTTCCTATAGGACTTAATTTAATCTTCTTAATAAATCTGGATTTAACCAACTACTACTTAGGTTTAATTCAATTAAATAACTGTATATGTATACTTTATATGTATAAAGACCCACAGTGCCATGAGAAAGAGCATACAGGACCAACCTTTGAGGCGCTGACACCATTACTATATGGTAACTTGAGAAAACTATACAACAAAGCATGGTAAATGCCATAAATGATGATTCCAATAAACCTGTCATTGAGGATTAAATTAGCTCTTATGAAGAGCTGTAAAATCCTAAATATGCCTTGTAGAGTTTCAATTAGAGATAACAGGACAAAGCTGTCAAGAAAGTGGAACTAAAATTAACCAAGATTCAAATGTGAGAAAGTGTCTGACAAATTCAAAGGAACATGGATACAGATAATTCAAGCTGTGTAGAGTGTAGCCTGAATGAATGGAGGTAAACTAGAAAAATGGAAGCCAGATATTCTTTGTTGAAGGCTTTTGTCATCAAGCAGAGGAGTTTCTACTTAATGACAAGAAGGAGATTCTGAAAGATTTTGAACTCAACAATGACTATTGGCAAAATTTTTTAAAACTGCAGGAGGGTTAGCACAAAATGAAGTAGAGAATTTGAGACAGTAAAAGAATATATAAGAGATATCATAAAGCAGAAAAATTAGGACAAAGCAAATATTTTTATAGAACACTTTATATAATATTCTGCTTTTAAAAAGTAAATAAAATTCTAAGGTAGAAGAGCCTCATTATAGGAAACAGATGTGAAGGAAGAGTAAGAGTGGTAGCAGATTTCTGAGTGCTCTTAGTTACAGAAGAAAAATGGGAAATCTTTAAAATACAAAATACAAATGTTTAATGCTCAAAAATGTTCAACTTCA
Source organism: Saimiri boliviensis (assembly GCF_048565385.1). Taxonomy (NCBI): domain Eukaryota; kingdom Metazoa; phylum Chordata; class Mammalia; order Primates; family Cebidae; genus Saimiri; species Saimiri boliviensis. Next base: position 38,589,355 of record NC_133458.1, read on the forward strand.
GAAACAAATTAAAACAATAAAAAGAGAATTTTCAAATGTCAAATATGACAAGACTGAAAATTTTCAGAGATGCACTTGGATTAAATTGTTCAAATGTGTTGGCCTAGAAATTTCCCTTCAAAGAATCTCTTCTAATGAATAAAAACTCAGAACAATGTCTATGTGAAGGCAATACATGTTCTGAATGCTTAAAGCACTTAACAATAGTTTTAATTGCTCGAGAATGGGAAAATGATACTTTAAACCACGAATAAACTCATTCTTAACCTTTACCCCTAAACCCCAGGGAATTTATACTCACAGTCACATCCATGTAACCATATTTCAGTAAGCTTTATAATCTATACCACTCACATGTTACAAAGGGAGGATAGTCCCTCTCCACCAGATTACAAGATGTGAAACATAAAGACTGTAGCACGACAGAGATCTCAACACAAATACGTACATGAGAAATACAGAAGAGAAAATGTCATAGAAGAAAAAGGATGAATACAAAAGTATGATTATAAGGAAGGTTTCTTCTGTAAAAGTGAAAAAAAATCTCTGCAAATTAAGATCTGCCCATGTGATTTCAACATGCTTCTGCTTTAAGAAAGGTGTTGACAAGGCCGGGCGCGGTGGCTCACGCCTAAAATCCCAGCACTTTGGGAGGCCGAGGCGGGGGAATCATGAGGTCAAGAGATGGAGACCATCCTGGCCAACATGGTGAAACCCCATCTCTACTAAAAATACAAAAAAATTAGCTGGGCATGGTGGCACACGCCTGTAGTCCCAGCTACTCAGGAGGCTGAGGCTTGAGAATTGCTTGAACCTGGGAGGCGGAGGCTGCAGTGAGCGGAGGTCGCACCACTGCACTCCAGCCTGGTGCCTGGTGATAGAGTGAGACTCTGTCTCAAAAAAAAAAAAAAAAAAAAGAAAGAAAGAAAGAAAGAAAGAAAGGTGTTGACAATACCAAAAAAAAAATTAAATAAGATCTTTACTCTCAAAAAGGGTGCTAGCAAAAGCACAAAAAACTTGTCTGTGAAAATATGTTGACTATATGCACTAATTGCTAGTGCATATTTAATGTACTAACAACTAGTACATGTAGTCAACAACTAGCAAGTTCCACTAAATAGATCAACGTCACTACACTCTATTCATATTCATAACCTACCATCAACAAACAAATCATATGGCATCTGTTAAGAAAAAAAAAACAAACAGTGATGTTTTAAGCAAATTTTTGCCATTATTTTAAAGATTCTTTCATATTACACTTTATTGAGTAATATTATATGAATCAACTTTAAATAAATTGCCATATGTTATAAAGTCACTAACTTAAAGTTTAGAACTACATTTGGCATGTAACTCAAATTTATGTCTATATGTAGGAAAATAAACTGCTTTACAAATTATTTTTTGAGATCTAAATACTTAATAAAATTTGGTAGAAAAAAAGTTTTCTCTTTTTTTAGAATAACAGAATTTTGAATGTATTTAGTATTTGTAGTATTAAAGAGCCCCATAAACCTATCTCTATGTTACTTAGGTTAGTTAAGGTAAAAAAAAAAAATCAATATTTACTGTTGAATTTACTACTAGAAGCATTATTCAGATTAATATTCTACATGTAACACTGTATTAGGAAAAAATAAACATAAACATGTATAAATATATATATATAAATATATAATGTGTGTTTGTGTGTGTGTGTGTGTGTGTGTGTGTGTGTGTGTGTATGTATAGAAATTTCAAAACACTGCTCTCTAATTATAGATCTGAACTAGAAAGATCTTTAGGATAGCATTTTAGTTCAGAATTTGCTTGCAGGCCAAGAGACAACTGATTGTTTCAGAGCCACAAAGCTAGTAAGTACACAGAAAAATTTAAGGTTGTTTCTTTTACTCTAATACAGCACTATTTCTACTACATCATGATATCTCCCGGAAGTAAGAAGAGACTTAATATTAGCTTGTTTAGATTCACTAAACAGATATTTTACATTTTTTGAATAGAAATTCAATGTATTAGGTCCAGATAAAGAGAAGATAATGTTAATATCTTAGTATTTATTATTTTTATCATAATTTATTCTATTATAAAAACATATTCATGCTCTCAAGACATATGTGGCAATACATGATGTATTTACTTTAAAGATAGCACATGAAAACATATTTCACGGAAACTATGGGTAAACACTAAACAATGACTATATTTACTAGCAGTTAGTGTGTATAGCTAACATTAGTACAGCTCAGAGGAGATACTCTCCAAAACTGCATTTTCAATCATGCCAGCTAATGGTAATAATAATTGGCACTAGAGAAGAAGGTTGGATTAAACAACGAAATTTACAGATACCGTTTACCAATGCTGTTTTGTTCTGTTAGTAGTTCTGAAAATGAATTTCAAATGTTAGATCCAGAAAACAGTGAAAGTAGTTATAGAAGGATCTTGTTCATCAAGGCATTATCCTACTTGGTATACAATGAATATAGCTCATCGCTATATATTTAATACATTTTCATTTATATTATTTTTAAAGTGTCATAAACAACCTTATATAATATTTAAATTTTAGATGTCCATCATATTAATAAATTTGAAGTTTTCTTTTTTTTTCTATATAGCCATTTGGAGATATTTGTTTTGCTGTGCCTTATTTACTTTTATATGCCTTAATATTCTATTCCAAACTAATCATAGCAGTGTGTACATATTTATGTACACATACAGTACGTTATTATAAAGCTTCTATAAAATTTTATCATGTCTTCCCAAGTATTTATCCTACTATGTTGTTGATGAACAAGCATTGTTAAATACTTTATTTCAAGAAACTCTCTAAATCTAAAATATCTTATCAATTGATTTTAAAAATTACAAACACATTTAATGTGTATCACCATTGACGTTACTTTTTAAACTGAAGTCACTAATTTGGAATCATGTTTAATCTAATGAATTTTAGATTACCCCCAACGCTTTTCCTTCTTACAAAATAGGAATACAATTCAATGGAGATCAGTAAAACTCCTAGGTCCTTTCACAGACCCCTGTGGGAGAAATACTTCTTTTCCCCAAATTAATAATTCCCAGAAATTGGTGATATCAAGTAGTGCTTCCGTTTATGTAGTTGTTTAACAGTAGGGAGATCCCTCTTCAAATGCATATATCAAAAGATAAAGGCCAGGCATGGTGGCTCACGCCTGTAATCCCAGCACTTTGGGAGGCCGAGAGGTGGATCACCTAAGTCAGGAGTTCAAGAACAGCCTGACCAACATGGTAAAACCCCATCTTTACTTAAAAAAAAAAAAATTAGCTGGGCATGGCAGTGGGCACCTGTAATCCCAGCTACTAGGGAGGCTGACGCAGGAGAATCACTTGAACCTGGGAGGCAGAGGTTGCTGTGAGCCCAGATCATGCCATTGCACTCCAGCCTGGGCAACAAGAGGAAAACTCCAAAAGGAAAAAAAAAGACAAAAAGTCACTATTGATCTCCAATGCATCCCAATGTTTAGTGTTGACATAAGTCACCTGGGAATCCAGCTAAACTGCAGATTCTGACTCAGTAGGCGGGGGTGAGCCTGAAAGTCTGCCGAGAGCTCCCAGGTGATGATGATGTGGCCACTCCGTGGGCCATACTTTGAGTAACAAGAAGTAAAACACATTTCCCTCCTTTTCTTTAGGACTTTCTCCAATTCAGGTGAGTTTCAAAAGCCCTAGAAATGCATTCCTAACATTATTCAGTTAGAAATCAGAATGCAGTTTATTAGGGAAAATTAATAGTTGTCCTTCCTTCTAGTGTTATTTTAAATAAATTTGAAATTTTACCATTATGCCATATTTCATGTTACGATAGGTTAAATAGGCTCTGCTTGACTAATTTGCAATTTAATCACCTTTTACAGCCTTACCTCTTTGGGACTATAAATTATAAAATCAAAACAACTGATTTAATAATGAACTCTAGAAACAATGCTGGTTTATAAATTTTGATTTTACTGTATTTTATAAACTCAAATAACACCCCAAATCCACCAAGAAAACAGCATGATGCACCGGTAAGTATTTAAAATATAGTCCATGAATGATATATAGTATTTAAAAATATAGTCCATGAATGTACCAATATAATTTATTCATATAATACAGAACAATTATGGAAAATAACAAAAAAGGGAATTGAGTTATAAAGGGATATATTGTCAGAGTTTATAAAATACAATTTATATAGCAATTGGAATATATAACATTTCTAATGCATACTCTTAAAATATTTACTTAGTCAAATACATGTATTAATCCAATATTTATTGAATACCTCCAATCTAGACGATACAAATATAAAAATAAGGCACATTTCAAGATCTCTAGAATAAGTCTAATTAAAATTTTAACAAGCAATATCAATGCAATGTGAATGGTGTCATTAGATTAGAATGACCAACACATATATGAGGAATTCTGCTTCCTAAAATCAAAGAAGGCTTTATTGTGGAGGTAGAACTGCCAGAATCTAGAAAGACAAGTGATTTCTTTAACTGAAGAGAGGAACAATATTTTCAAGAGCACAGAGAATGAAAAACAGCTTTTCATGTTTAGGAATTAGCAACTAGGGCAGTGAGCTCTCATCCCTGGGTATCTGGAGTGGGCTGTGCTAGAGACAGAGCTGGAAGGTAGATAATTGCCACAACCAGAACCTATGCCAGGTTAAAAAGTCTAAACTTACTCCTGTAGTCTGAACCACTGGTTTTGACACTGGATATTTTATCCCCTGGAGTACACAAAGACTTTCAAAGGATGCCCACACAAAATAGTCAAAGTCATATTTACACTTTTCTAATACCGAGCTGAGAAAGAACCTGTATTAGTTGGGGTTCTCTAGAGGGATAGAAGAAATAAGATAGATGTATATGTAAATGAGAGTTTATTAAGGCGTACTGACTTACACGATCACAAGGTAAGGTACCACAGTGGTCTATCTGCAAGCTGAGGAGCAACGAAGCCAGTTCGAGCCCCAAAGCTGAAGAACCTGGAGTCCAATGTTCAAGAGCATGAAGCACCAGCACAGGAGAAAGATGTAGGCTGGGAGTCTAAACCAGTCTAGTCCTTCCAAGTTCTTCTGCCTGCTTTTATTCTGGCCACACTGGCAGCTGATTCTAATCTATTGTGCCCACACAGATTGAGCATGGATCTGCCTTTCCCAGTCCACTAATTCAAATGTTAATCTCCTTTGGCAGCACCCTTACAGACACACCCAGGAACAATACTTTGCATTTTTAAATCCAATGATGTTGACACTCAATATTAACCATCACAGAACCCATGGTAGTTTTCTTGCTCTCCTCCTTTTTTAAAAAGAAAGACAACTACCTAGATTTTTCCGTGAATCAAAGACGATGGTTGATATAATTCTTTCGGTGTTGAGAAAGTGACTGATAATTCTAGTAGCTATATAAAAAAACTGCTAACAAATTATATGTTTTCCATTTCCCGGATTTTAATGATATTAGAGAATCTAATTGAGTGGTGTATGGTAGATGCACCTGATAGCAATAACTTGACATATGCATACACTGAAAATGACCTTGTATGGAAGATGCACCTGAATGTGTCCAGAGTTCTTTGCTAAGGAATCCAGGAGTGGTCAATCTGAGATTGATTTCTTATCTATGAGGAACATCTGAGGCCCTGGCCCTTCCCAAGGAACTTGGGCCATACAGGGCCCTTTGTTTTGTATTAAATGAAGGTTGCCAGGTAAAGTTTGTTACAGGGAGGGAGTTAAGTGAAAATGTTAATATGAACTGCAAGCCTTTTACAAGTGGTTGCAGTTCTGCCTGACTTACCACCACTGGGCCAGAAAGTCTAATATCCAGCCCACTGCCACTGGACTTTCTTTCCTATATGCCTTCAGTATAGCTCCATGTCTCATTTACTGCCTCTTGGTATCTTCTGCCTCTTGAATCTGGTGCCATCCCCATTGGGAGTTGAGAGGGGTTCAGCACAATAAACTGTCACACGATATATTAACAACATATTTGACAGTAGATTGCCATGTGATTTTTGGAATATGACTTTAGGACTCTATGTGGTCCATGACTGGATGATACTGCTCAGAAAATAGAAACAAAATACTTTTCATTTTCATCTACTTATACATTTGAACAAGTTATCATGGTATTTCCATGACTGAAAAATATAGAAAAGGAAATATACCAGGCCCTATCTCCTAGCAGCTAGTAATATTTACCCATAACTATATTAAATAATTGATAAAGATGAATAAATGTCTTTAAAAGACACATTGCTAATAACCAAGTAAATATTAATGACTTTTTTAAAAGTTTGAACACTTTTGTCCTGGGGATAAAGAGCACTGAATGTTTACATGATCACACACTAATTTCAAAAACAGAAGTCTGGAGACAATATTAGAAATAAGTGGAGAAATGGAAAACATACTAGCCACAATATTCTTGCAATAATTTGAACCAAGTCTACACAGAACTTATTTTTACAAAATTAGATAACAGTTAATTAACTTAAATAACTTGTTTGATTATCTTATTCATTTTAGTAATTTAACTTTTTTTGTTTCCTGATCTAATCAACCTTGTGACAGAAATGGTAGCTTGAGGCTGTTTTTCCAAAGAGACAAAAACATGTTAGTATAAAAACTACCTAAGAGTTTCAAAACATTTCTGTTAAATAGGAAGAAAGGCCAATTGATTTAGTCTCTTTTCTCCTTGTCTTCACTTGGCCTGGCACCCTGATTGAACGACATACAAATTGTGGCAACATACACAAAGTTTTTCTTTCTTGAGCTTGACTCAATAAAATGTCCTCACTTTCCTCCTGAGTTTTTGTGTGGAAAAGATTTCATCAAGTTGCTGGTATAGTAATTTGTCTCTGTAACTTAATATCTACCAATTTACATTTAAATTATCTGACAAATTATTTGCTTTATGATGCCTATAAAACAATTCTAAGTGGTAGTATAAAGCTTAATGGTAATACAAAGCTGAGATACAGTAAATGAAGTACTACTAGTCTACAAGTAATGAGTAACTAGATTGCAAGAGAATCTAGATTTGCCATCAATTTCCATGAGTAACTAATTTAGAAAATTCTGACTTGAAGCAATTGGCTATATTTCAAATACTCCTATCAAAGTCAATGAAAAGATTACTTAATGGGGCTTGTTTCACATATCTGCTTTATTACTCTATGGCTTGTGAGGAAAGTTTCAAAACAGGTTATCTGTCTATATAAATTCAGCTTCATTTGAAAAACAGTTACCCTCAAATGATCATAAACTTCGAGACATGAATAAACTCAAAATCTGCAGCTGAAGTTTTCTTAACTGAGAATCTTATAAGTTCTATTGACATAAACTACAATTTTTAAGAATAAAAGATGTGTAAATTAATTTGCATGAAAAAGATCGCAAGCGTCACATACAAAGTAGGAATAATTGTTTCAATACACTCAGTATTGATTTTTGTACTAGACATTATGCTCCTGTGGGCCTTTATCTTCACAATAACCTCAGATGTTCAATAAATGTTGGTTGACTTGAATTGTCAGTTGTCAGGAGACAATGCACCAAAGTGAAGGCCCCAGAAGCAGCTTCAGAAGCAAAAGTGTAGTTCTGACCTTCTCCTGCCATTCTGTCTCTCAGTCCCATTCTCTCCTGAGTCTAGCCATAGAAACTAGAATTCTCTTCCCCAACTTGGGTCACAGAAATGAGACCGCTTTATGCCAAAGCCAGCCATAAAACCTAAAAATACGACTCTAACGGTGCCTCTGCCCTTCTATGTAAAAACTGGCCATACCCAGAAGGAAGGAATGCATGCTCAGAGAGGCCAAAAATATCTAGACAGATAGCCCTTGCTGGGTTTCCTCACTCAGTCTATCAATATTAAATCATAGCCTTTTCATACAATTATATTTCTACATAGCTGCCTGTACTTAGTTGAATCTAAGAAGAAAATGTACAATTTTCCTGATATCTTTGGTTTTCCATGCTGAAGGCTCCCGTATCACATAAAACTATGACTACATAAATTTATATACCTTTTATCCTATTTAATCTGCCTCTCGTCAGTGGTTTTGTTTGTTTGTTTTTTGGGTTTTTTGTTGTTGTTGTTTTTTGTTTTTTTCAGAAAAGCTTTAGAGTGTGAAGGGGAAGTGTTTCCTTATCCTTGGCATAGAGAAGTTAAACACTAAATACAGTTGTTCAAAGACATTCATTCTTTTGACTGGTGCCAATGATGAATATCAGGACAATGTATAAAATAGGTTGGGGTTATTTATAGTCTAAGTCCATAGAAACAGTTCCTTCTACTCCCCACTGAAATTAACAAGATGAAGAATGCCCAACTTCAAACTCATATGTCTCAGGTCCTAACCAATAAACAGATTAAATTCACTAAAGCACCTAAATATCAATTAAATTGCAAATAAATCTGCTGTAAGAAAATAAGTAGCTTAAGTATTTAAATTATACTCAAGTTTATTAAATGTTTCACTTCTTTTATTTTATATATTCAGGGGATTTTAGACTCTCTTGTCTAATTGTGCTTTCCTATACAACATCAACACCTAAACTTCATCTAATCAACTTTCTCTTTTTTTCTTTTTCTTTTTTTTTTTTTTTGAGAAGGAGTCTTGCACTGTCACCTTGGCTGGAATGCAGTGATGCTATCTCAGCTCACTGCAACCTCTATCTCCTGGGTTTATGTGACTCTCCTGACTCAGCCTCCTGAATAGCTGGGATTACAGGCTCACACCACCTCACCTGGCTAATTATTTTGTATTTTTTAGTAGAGACAGGGTTTCATCATGTTGGCCAGGCTGGTCTTGAACTCCTGACCTGCCTTGGCCTTCCAAAGTGCTGGGATTACAGGTGTGAGCCACCGTGCCCAGCCTCAACTTTCTCTTTTAGTCATAAATGATCAAAATCAATTAATAGTCACTGAGGATGTACTTTGTACTTGGTTGTATATTAGGTGCTAGGACTCAGTGGCAAGACATAATTACTACCAGCATAGTATGTACAACATAGCCCCCAGTGCAGATAATAATTAAATAATTAGTTGTTTTAATCACAGTTGCTATAACTGCTATAAAAGACCACTGTTGCAATAAGAATGGGCACATAATATAATACAGGAATTGTGGAAGACTTTCTTTGGGCATTCTTGGAACTGAAGTTTAAGTTGATATTTGATGGATGAGAAGCTGGCTAGGCAAATGGTGAAGAAAGAAGAAGCTGGGTTCTAAGCAGAGAATAAAACACCTTATAATAAAATAGTCCCACATTATGATTTCTAGAACCAAAAATTCCTTTCAAAAACATATAATAGAACATGTAAGTAAAATGATATTTTAGCCAATTTGAGAAATATCAAAATTATACCTGAAAAAACTTAATGGTTAAAAATTTGATTTGACAATGAAAAAATTTGTTTGTCAAAAATTATTTTACCTTGTCATTAATGTGTATGCACTTATGAATACAAATCAGTCTTTAATTAATATAATTAATAAAGCACTTTTCATTCTCAAAAGTGTGCTGGGTTGGATAATAAGTCATATGGTCATCCAATTTACGAGCTGAGGTATAGGGTTAATTATGCAATTAGGTAGGATGCCAATCACATCCAGCTTAAAAAAAGATAAAAGGAAGAAAGTCCAAAAATTCTGGGGATATATACCTTTAATATAATATATCCCTTAATGAAACTGACCACGTCTATAATCATATTAAATGTAATTTGCCTAAATACCCCAATTAAAAGGCAGCAATTGATGTGTTAGACAACACACACACACACACACACACACACACACACACACAAAATCCAAGAACCAACTACATGTTGCTTATAAGAAACCCAACTTAAATTTAAAAATTTAAATGGCTAAAACTAAGAGTATAAAAAATATATACTCTGCTACCAATAACTAAATATCTGTACTGGCTATACGGCCATATTACTATTAGAGAAAGTTGATTTTTAACAAAAATATTGAGAGGTTCATTTCATAATAACAAGCAGGTTATTAAAATTATATAATAATTCTCGACATTTATATACCTAATAACAGAGCTTCAAAATACATGCAGCAGCAAAACTGATAGGCTGCGAGCAAAAAATAGACAAATCATCCAATATAGTCAGATTTTAATAACCTACCTCAATAATTGATAGAACAATGGAAAATCTGTAATATAAAAAATAAGAACAATTTTAACAATCAGTTTTACCTAATTTATGTTTATAAAATACTCTATCCAACAGAAGCAGAAGCAGACTACACATTCTTTCTAAGTATATGCAGATACATATTTTTGTCCATAAAACAAGTCACAATAATTGAAAAGAATTTAAGTCATACAATGTATAATTGCTGAACACAGTGGAATTAAATTAGAAATCAATAAGAAGAATATATCAGGAAAATCTCCAAACATTTGAAAACTGTAAAAAAACACATTTCTAAGTAACACATGGGTCAAAGAAGAAATTAAATAAAAAATTAGAAAGTATTTTGATCTTAATGAAAACGATGTTTCAAAGTGTATATATGTTATATATTTTATATGGGAAGTCACTAAAGTAGAAATTAGAAGAAAATGCACAACATTAAATATCTAGTGAGATATTTAGTGAGAAAGGAAGAAAACTCAAAATCATGGGCTCATCTCCCACCTTAAGAATGCAATGACAATCAAACTTCTAGCAAGATTTGTTTTTTTGTCTTGTTGGGGTTTTTCTTGGTAGATATTAAGAAGCTGATTTTGAAATTGAAATAGAAATGCAAACGATTTAGAATATACAAAATAACTTTGAAAAAGACAAAGTTAGAAAAATATACTATGGTATTTCAAGACATTACAAAAGTACAATAATTAACAGAGTGTAACATTGACATCAAGACAAATGAACAGATCAACAGAACAAAGTGCCATCCAGACACAGCCTCCAAATATATAAACAAATAATTTTTTACAAAGGTGCAAAGGTGATTCAGCGAAACAAGAAGAATTTTACCAACAAATGGTGCAGAAACAATTGGTTACCTATTCAACCAATATGAACTAGAATCTAAAATTTAAACCATATAAAAAAGTAATTCAAAATGTCATATATACAAATATAAAACCTAAAACTCTACAATTTCTATATGAAAACATAGAACAAAATATTATTCCTTTGGATTAGGCCAAGATTTCTTTGCCATTATACCAAAAGCACAATATATAAAAGAAAAAATTAATAACACAAACTTCAAAATTAAAAACGTCTGCTTTTTAAAATACACTCTAAGGAAGAGGAAAAGGTAAACCTCAGAATGGAAAAATATTTAAAAATTATATAACCCATAAAGTATATCTACCTAGAACATATATATTTTTAAAAACCTCAAAACTCAGTAATAAGAAAGCAAACCGTGGAGGATTGGTCCCCTAAAGTTTTGCTAAAAAATCACGAACATGAGGCATATTGATTAATAGCAGAAAAGGCACACAAATTTAACATGAGAGTATATACATGAGAGCCTTCAGAATGAAGACACAACCCACCAGTAAGGTACAGAAACTTATATATCATTTTGAAGTTATAGAAAGTTATAGAAAAAAATGCAGCCTCAGAGCATGACCCAAAACAGGTTATTTTGGTAAAGTAGATTTAATGGCAACACATGAAAGCAAGGAAATTTCATGTGGGCCTCAACATCTTTACCCTAAAATAGTTCTACTGAATTTCACACTGGCAATGTAAATTGATAGCTTATCTTCACAGATGCAGGACAAAGAACAAAACTCAAAGTCATTCCTCTGCTCACTCGTGACAAATGCACACCTGATTGATTCTTCCACCTAATTGTTTATGTAAAAATGCAGATTCACTAAGAGACTATTATCTTACCCTCTTCTCACTGATATAAATTGTGTATTCAGTGAAAGGCTGATCAAGGACTCAATGCAACCATTTGTCTTTTATCTACCTATGACCTGGAAGTCCCCCACAACCCTGCCCCCACTTTGAGGGGGGCCTTTACAGACTGAACCTAGGTACATCTTACACATATTGATTGATGTCTCATGTCTCCCTAAAATGTATATAAGCAAGCTGTATTCCAGCTGTCTTGGGCATATGTCATTAGGCCCTCCTGAGGCTGTATCGTGGTTGCATCCTTAACGCTGCCAAAATAAACTTTGTAAATTAATTAAGCCTTGTCTCAGATACTTTTCATTCATACTTAGAGATGTGAAATGCCAAATTTCTTCACAAGGAAAAAAAATGTATCCACTAACACTATGGGAATTACAAGTGATGAAGGAAATGAATAGCCACAGCAGCACTCACATTATCATTATCCCCAACCTAAATTAAGTAGAGTTTGATCTCTATTGGTATCCATACAGGTTTTTATTATTTACAAACCTAGTAACCTCTGAACTTTTCATACATAAATATTTTTTCTTTTCTTCTTTTTTAGGCTAGACCATTTATTAAATTGCAAAACGAAACAGCTCATTTGATTAAAGCATATATTATGCTCCTGACTTAAAACAAATTGAGCTTTTAATACAGACACTAATCTTAACATGCAGCATAAATAACTGAAGGGTAGAAAGTGGAATGAAACAAAATGCTTAATTTACACAATATTACATAATGCATTGCTGAGGTAACCTTTGGCTTACAGAGCTACTTTCTGGAAGATAGAACAAAGTGCATTAGTGCCATCTCCTGGCTAGTACAATGATCCTGAAGATGTATAAATTTCAAGAAAGTCCCTTAACTTAGTAAGTAATTCATATTTACTAAAATGACAAAGAGAGGGGCAAGAAGCCTATACATTTTTCCTTTAATGGTAGTATTATTTCTTAAGCAGAGTATTATGAAGATTAAATATTTCTATACAAAGCTATTTTTTTCTTTTTACTTTTTAGTATCTTACCTCTTAAATCATGAAATGTTATAGTTTTAACATATATTTATATAATGTATATTTATGTAAACAGTCATAATTATATAACATGTATTTATATAATTATATTAATTATAAATATATGGTTTATATTTAGTAAATAAGAATATATACTGAACTTATAGGAACATGTATAAGTTATATCATGTTATGATATTAACTTCCCAATTAAACAAGTAAGGATGCATGCCTCACGAAAGCCTTTCTTTTGTAATTTATAAAAGTAATTAAGTAGACTTGGAGGGAAGCTATTAGAATCGTGTGTTAAGGATGTGACTTTCCCAGCCCTGCATTTTCTGTTCTTATTTAAGGAAATGTTTTCCAGTGGAAACGCTTTAATGACTTTATTTATTTATTTATTGTGAGTGATTTTTATCAAAAAGATTATTGCCATAAGCTCCACAGTCTCACATGCTCACATTTGGCCTATTTTTTCATATTTTTAATTCAATAGAGATATTACACAGAAGTGCATTTTATCATTTTTCCATTTAAAGCTGTGGATGCTTTTTACTGCTTTCCCATTATATTACTAATATTTTATATACTTTTTTAAATGATAGCAAACATATACTTAATAAAATACTGTTGCCTAAACTACTAATTTAAAATTGCTAAAATTGAATAAGTCAAAAGACTAGAAAAACAGTGAATGTAATGTTCATGATGTAAAAGTGTTTTTCTTCTTGTTCAAAGATGTACCCAACATCTAAAACAGTATCTGATATAGAGTAAGTGTTCAGTGTATATTTATTGACTTCTTAATAAAAGAGATAATTGGACCAAAAAATGTATTAATGAATAATAAAATTAATATGAGTTAGATCTGGAAGTTTTGTTCTAACTTGTTTCTTATATCAGAATATTTTAAATAGAATGTACATGTATAAACACATACTCACATACAATTCATAAGCTACATTAATTTACAAACAAGCTATTAACATAAAGTTCTATGTTTGGTCCTCCTCTTTTTTGTCTGCCCACTTCCTCTTAGTAATTTTGTTTGTCCTCAACATTTTAAACAGCTCCTCTATGTAGATAACTCCAAAATCTCCACCTACAGTCACCCTCTCTTCTATACTCTAGACCCAAACTACATTTTTTTCAAACTTTCTACTGGATATGCCTGTATATATATATATCTAGTATATCTGCTAAGTGTACTTGTTCTACAAACACTTCAACCTGATTATAACATCAAGCCATTCTCCCAGCTAATAAGACTTGAAATTATATTAAATTTCATATAAATGCCTCCCACTTCAGATACCACACACACACACACACACACATGCACACACACACACACATACACATACACACTCACCACTTTCCATTCTTGCTGTCATATGCCCAGTTAAAATACTAATTAATTTTCACTTAGCCAGATTCAGTAGTCAGCCTCATGGCTATGAAGACTTTGGTCTCTACTCACTGCATCGCCTCCTAATTCCTTCTGCCATTTTAATCATTCTAGAGTAGCATTGTCTCAAAGAATCTTAAGCAAAATATTAGTTCATTGTGTCAGGTGAATAAAAGTCTCTGGCCAAATAAGTTATGGAAAAACTAGATTTTTTAAAAAGTTAAAAATCCATGTACTTACTACAGAGGTTAAAATATGCTAATGTGAATGTGAGCTTTCAATAAGAGAAAATACCACACAGTTTCTTCCTCTCTTACTTGGACTTTAAACTTTTTAAAGTGAAATCATCTCTTGCACCAATGCTCCATAGAAGATGCTTTGAAGAGTACTGCTGTATAGCATCATTGTAAGAACTTCTCTATTCTGTTCAAAAAATAAATGTTGGAGAGTATACTATGGAGAGCATACCCCAGAACTCTGCTGTTCAGTAAGCCAACTACTAAGCAAGGTGTGGCTATTTAAATTTAAATTAATCAATATTAAATAACACTTTAATATTCAGTTTCTTAGTCACATTAGTCACATTTCAAGTGCTCAGTAGTCACACGGGGCTAGTGGCTACCAAAGAGACAATACAGATACACAACATTTCCATTATCACAGAAAGTTCTATTGGACAGTGTTGCTCCAGAGAAAGACTAACTGAGTTCGACCATTTAGTTGTTGTTTGACATAGGACAAGATTCTAAACTATTCAGGATCTGCGTTTCCTTATCTATACACTAAGGATAATTATAGCATCAATTCACAGAGATAATTGTGGAGAAAAAGAAACTTTGTACACTGTTTGTGAGAATGTAGATTGGTACAGCCATTATAGAAAATAGTACAGAGGTTCCTAAAGGTAGCACATGACCCAGCAATCCCTCTTCTCAGTGCATACTCAAAGGAAATGAAATCTCTGACTCACGAAGATATCTGTACTCACATTTACATTGCAGAATTATTCAAAATAGCCAAGATATGAGATATGGTTTGGTTGTGTCTCCACCCAGATCTCATCTTGAATCCCACATGTTGTGGGAGGGACCTGGTGGGAGGTAACTAAATCACAGGGGTATGTCTTTCCCATGCCATTCTCGTGAGAGTGAATAAGTCTCACCAGATGTGATGATTTTAAAAACTGGAGTTTCCCTACACAAGCTCTCTCTTTGCCTGCTGCCATCCATGTAAGGCATTAACTTGCTTCTCCTTGCCTTCCACCGTGATTGTGAGCACCCCCCCTACCCCCAGCCATTTGGAACTATAAGTCCATTTAACCTATTTTTCTTCCCAGTCTCGGGTGTGTCTTTATCAGCGGCATGAAAATGGACTAATACAATATGGAAACGACCTAAACATCTGTCACAGATGAATGGATAAAGGAACTGCAGTATATGTATACAATGGAATATTATTCAGCTTCAAAAAAGAATTGAGAATTGAATTTGTCATTTGCCACAACATGCATAAGCCTGAAGGACATTATGCTAAATAAAATAAGCCAGATGCAAAAAGAAAAACATTGCATGATCTCTTATATGTAGACTCCAAACACAAACCAAAAACATTCAAGTATACAGCGATAGAGAACAAAGCAGTGGTTACCAGGGGTTGGACAGGTGATGGAGAGATACAGTTCAGTGGATACAAAGTAGCAGATATGTAGGAGAAACAAGTCTAGAGATCTAATGCACAGCATGAGGACTATAAATAATATAATCATATAGTACATGGGATTCATGCTAAATGAAAATTTAGCTGCTCTTGACACAAAACACAAAAAATTAGTAAGCATGTGAGATGATACGAGTATGTTGATTTGCTATACTATAGTAACTTTTTATTATCCATATATATCTCATAACGTCACATTGTATGCCTTAAATATACACAATAAATTCATTTAATATAATAAAAAAGAAATGAACTAATACATGTGAAGTATTTATAATAGGACCTGACATAAGTAATAACAATTCAGTAGATGTTAAGCAACAGTATTCATTAGTATTATTAAAATTGTTCTTCATCACCTAGTGGATAAAAACCAAACTTTTTAATCAGCAATTCGAATCCTTTTTTGATATTTCCCACTTCTCTTTTAGCCTTTCTTTCTGCTATTTCATTATATTCAGCTTGGCTTCTAATCAAAATCTCACATCCCAGTAAATATAAATAGCAGGCTCAGTACCTTGACAAAACTGTCTCCTTTGCTGGGAATGCCCCTTTTACCTCCTATCATTGCCCCATCTAGATTCTGTTCATTCTTTAAAGTCAAGATCAAATATCACCTTTGCCACAAAACAAGAAAAGAACTGTCATGCCCCGTACTCTGACGGCTTGCCTTCTGAATCTGTTTTTGGAAAACTCAATGTTGTTTAATAGTTATGTGTATGTATACCTTATTTCTTTTACATAAATTGTCCTATACATCATGCTATATCTTATATTCTGTGAAGATAATCAATAAGCATGTTCTAAATAAATTAATGAATCATATTTTAACATAAAGACATTGGCTTTGCAGAGTTCAGCCCCTCACTCTACTAAGTGACATATGTTATTTGCAACTGTATCTTCTATATTTATCATCTTGAAATGGTTTAAAATTTACTCTTTAATGGACATGTGAATGCTAAGGAGAAAATGTGTTTTCCAACAAGAAAAAAAAAAGGAGCTCAGAGTAAGTTATTGGATCAATGGAATATTAAAATCCAATAAACCCTGTTAATATAAACATACATTTTACTTTTAGAAAGTGTTTTATCTTCAAATGATTGTTTCTAACAAATTTTATTCTGAAATTGAAAGAAAAATAAAAGTAGTATTCTTGTTTGATATAAATTATTACTGAAATTTGGGTATATATTGTTTTAAATGCTGGCCATCAAGTGACAGAGGGAAAATGATAAGAACATATTCATCCTGAATGAGCATAGAATGTAATTTCATGAATGCAAAATACTTTTAAAAAAATTTTAAAGTCAATACACCAATTAAAAGCACAGTTGGGCATGAGCAATCCAGACAGCTAGCAATATTTATAGATGCAGTCTTTACATTGGACAAGTCAAATAATATATCCAATGTATAAGAACTTTTTTATTGTTAGAGATTGATTAATAGGAATTTTCACCTGCTTTTAGAATGTATTCAATGTTTGTGAATGGAAAGAAACACTGTTTCCAAGAGGGCTTTAAAGTTCTCTTAAGGATGAAGACCCCACTATAACTTTACTATGACAGTGATAGGTAGTAAGAGCTTAATTATTGATATAAAGATGTTAATAGTGGTAATAATTATGCAGCTACATTTCCACTGTTTAAATCAGCTCTTTGTTTTACATACTTTGTTGTCAGAAAGCCGCACAGTTTAAAATCATTTAGACTTTTCATGTCCATATATATTAAGTTCAAAAGGGAAATGGGTAATTAAAATTGATTAAAGATGTACTCTAGGTATGATACCAAAAAAAAGATTAAAGAGACAGACAAAGATGCATTTATCTGAGTTACTAAGGTAAGTAATTTCATATGCAAATTTGTCATTACCTCAACCTATCGGTTACTACTTAATGCTAAATAGTTTAATCCAAAGTCATCCTTTGCTTTTCTCCTGTCCCATCAAAGCTTTTACTCATCTTGGGCAAACATGTTGAAGTGAAAAAACAACAACAACAAAAACTCATGTTTCTATGCATTCAGCCAAAATATATATTAAGTCCTACCCTAAATAAAATTGTAAAGTTAAACTTGGCACCCTTTAAATTCCCCTAATGCTAGATGACTCTCCTCCATCAGAAACAGCAGCATCAGCATGACACTGAACACAATTTAAACTCTGTGTTTGAACTTTAAAAAAAAAAGAGAAAAAACTTCTAATACTCAACTGATTACTTCATTTTGGTGGGCTTAATTTAAAAGATTTAGACAAAATATATCTTTAGCCAACTTTATGAGACACACAAAAGGAGAGAGATGAGTAACTATAATACATATAAGAAATATTACCTTATGGCGACAGATATTTTAACACGACTTACAGAATCCGTTTTTATAACTTTAATTATTATAATTACTCCTGTATATAATTTGGAGTAAAAAAATGTGTGTAATGTGATTCTATTGGAACATACATCAACCCTTTTTTAAATAAATAAATTATTATAATTAAGTAAACATTACAGATTTTCTCTTCCACAGAGTTGGTATAAATTCTGAGACCATACTCAATTGTATAGTTCACAAAGTATTTCTCTGAGGAAAATAACTTCATATTTGTTTTCCTTGCAGAGCTTAATTTTTAGAAAAACATCATTACACAACAGTAAGTGACGGCTAGAGGCTACACAACCCAGAAAAATGATAGTAAATGCCAGATACCATAGGATTTGGGGAGGTGGAGTTGGCTGAAATACGCATAGCAGACTTCCAGGGAGAAAAGAGCTGCGCAGAAAAAGAGCTCCAGACATCTGCACAGGGATCCTCCTGAGTATTTGCAGAGTAATGACAGGGCATACATACAGTTAAACTCCAAAAGTGGGGTAAAGAAAAACAGAGGAGTCTTAAACTCAACAATTTCTACACATTACATCTCCAACTGCTCAATATGGAGAACCTTCAGCATTCTCAAAGACATTCAAACATTCAGTGGAATCCCCAGAATGTTCAAAGACCATATATACATAGGGTTTGGGGAGGTATATACATATATATGTAAATATATACATTTTATCATAGCATATATTCATTACATACATTCATGAGATATATGTGTATATGTGTATATATGTGTATATGTGTGTATATTGATATATAAACATTTTATGTACATATATACAGAAAGAGAAAGAATAAGCAGTTATCTATTTAATAATTCAACCTCCAAAAAATTCTCTAGGTTACTGAAATTCTTCCTGAGTTGCTCTTTATTCTACTGTTCTTTTTATGGGCTTTTTTTCCTTTCAAATGAAAACAGTCCTGGTAAGTATAATTAAGCCAACAATGCCTTGGCCTAGATGAGTTTCTCAGATCACAGAAGAAAGCCCTTTGTGAGATGTTGAATAGAGGTAAGTATTTTATCCTGACAATCAGGGAGAACCAAGTCTTCTGGTTCCAGATCATCCCTCTATCCAAAGGCATAGTTTTACCACTACAAATGTGATTAAATTACACTCATTGCTAATGAAGAGAGCTTAAGAATTGCAATGTGCCACAGAATCAACTGCTAATTTCTAAATGGAGTTTTAACAGCATATGGTCATTAAGTTTTTATAATTCTTAAATTAGTTGAAAAGTGAACAAGTCATTCGTGACCATTTTTTATGACTATATGCCAGTCAGCCAGACTAATGAATTTTCAAACAGAACTAACCATTTTCTAGTTTCCTACTAATCAGGATACTTACTTTCTCATCATATCTCATCCCATCTAGTCTAATCAACTTGCCTTGCTTCATATCTGAGACTCTATTTTCCGTGAAACAGTTTTTATATGCCAAAAAAGTCATAAACACCCCCTCCAAAATTTTAAAAGGACATCATACAAAGAAAAAAATTGCACAGCATTGCTTATAAAATCCAGAACTATTGAAAATTGAATAACTTAATAAACAATATTATTTATTGAGTGTGTGCTAGGTGTATGGTGCAATTCTAATTTGCCTGATTTACATCCAAATCTATAAGGAAAGCACTATTATTTTAATACACACTTTGTCAATAAGGAAACTGTGATGAGGCAATTTTAAATAAGATTAACTAAGGTTTTTTTGTAATTAATAGCCAAGCAGATACAGTCACTCTATCTAAATTTCTCAGTGTTTAAAATATTAGTTTGACAGAAAACTCCTCTCAAAACAGAAATTGATAACAACCATTAATTCTGTAAGAAGATAAAAAAGTAGTTT
This sequence comes from Saimiri boliviensis, assembly GCF_048565385.1. Classification (NCBI taxonomy): domain Eukaryota; kingdom Metazoa; phylum Chordata; class Mammalia; order Primates; family Cebidae; genus Saimiri; species Saimiri boliviensis. The sequence continues at coordinate 38,609,673 of NC_133458.1, forward strand.
TCCCACAGCTAATCAAATTGGAAAGTGGGGACTACAGCATGGTGAGTTTTTTGCAATCTGCTTACTAAAAATCAACTCCAGGTTCATTTTATCCCTTAGGAAACCTACAATCCATGGTGTCCATTTCACTGTCAAAATAAACTTTTCCAGCAGAGTAAAGAAACTCTGACCAATTCTATCAGTTCTTCATCATTCAAGAAGGATTGCTTTCACAAGTGTAGTCTGATCTCTGCCCCAACAGTAAGAATATCACACCATACTGCCAGAAGATCTTTACATAATTTTAATGAAAAACATTTCCACCAACTAAAGTCTGATCTCTAATATTTGGCACACTTTCTTATAGACAAATATCAGCATAATGTTGAAAAAAATAATTTTGCAAACAATTTAGAATGTTTCCAAATTTAAGATAAAATTAGTCTGAATTTGTTACAGATGAAATGGTCTTAACAGTACCTAGAGCTCTGATATTCATTGGAGCAACTCAAAGACAGAATACAATATTTTATGGATCTATTTGAAGATGAAAAAATCTTTAGCACATATCAAATTTGACCTAACAACAACTTGCAGATATACAATAAGAATGCCAACTAAACTTCGCTAAAAGAATTAGATTTAATTTAGTCACAGTGCAAAATAAATTGTAAAAGTTGAGTGGAGCCAGGCACAGTGGCTCACGCCTGTAATCTCAGTGCTTTGGGAGGCTAAGGCAGGTGGATCAACTGAAGTCAGGAGTTCGAGACCAGCCTGGCCAACATGGTGAAACTCTGCCTCTACTAAAATTACAAAAATTAGCCAGGCGTGGTGGTAGGAATCTGTATTCTCAGTTACTCTGGAGACTGAGGCAAGAGAATTGCTAGAACCTGGGAGGCAGAAGTTGCAGTGAGCTGAGATAGCACCACTGCACTCCAGCCTGGGCCAACAACAGCGAGACTGCATTAAAAAAAAAAAAAAAAAGGCCCACTGAGAACTATCCCAGCAACCTGACCATGGCTGGTCTTCCCTGCACACCATGACCCACACTTTCCAAACCTTCTTCACTCCCACCAACACAGACTGTTCTCCCAACTATGAGATGTTGAAGGAGGAGCATGAGGTAGATGTGCTGGGGGCACCCCATAACCCGGCTCCCCCGAACTTCCAACATGATCCACATCTGCAGCAAGACCTCCATGCCCGACCATGTCATCTGGTCCCTGTTCAATACCCTCTTCATGCACTCCTGCTGCTTGGGCTTCATAGAGTTCACCTACTCCATGAAGTCTAGGGACAGGAAGATGGTTGGTAACCTCACCAGGGTCCAGGCCTATGCCTCCACTGGCCCAGTGCCTGAACATCTGGGCCCTGATCTGGGGCATCATCATGATCATTCTGCTGATCATCATCCCAGTATTGATCTTGCAACTCTATCGATAGATCAAGAGGAATTATCCAGGCCAGGGACTCTGCCCATGATCTGTTTCCCACGTACTCCACCTTCCATTCCCCACCCTGCCTATGAGCGTAGTCCTGTATCAGCCCTTTATCCTCACACACTTTTCTACAATGGTGTTCAATAAAGCGCACATGTTCCTAGAAAAAAAAAAGAGTTGAGTGAAATAACAAAAGATCTTCAAGAAGCAAATTATGGTCTTTGGCATAAAACAAAATTAATTTTGAACTTCCAATATCCAGAGTTACTTGATGTTAATTGTTACATGCTATTAATGTTAGAAAACCCTATGAAAAATCCAAACATATTTATGAACAGAAATCTGGAAATTTCTCTTTCAAAGGAATTTAAACTTTAGAGAAAGTGGGGTTTTTAAATCAAAAGAAATTTCATGTGAAATATGTAAAGATAATAATGACTAAGGAAAATCATTTTGTATCACCATTAAGAAAACACACATACAAATAATCCTGAAACTAATTTCTACAGAGAACATATTTCTGGAATAATAGATAAAGCAATAGTCCCTACTAAGCAAATTAAGCAAAATTAAGTTGTTTGTCATATCCAACTTTCCATTCAGGTTTAAACCATGATGTTTCAAGTGAAAACAAACCACAGGATCCTCCTGGATCCTGTCCACAACACATGGAAATTCTGGGAGAGACAATTCAAATTGAGATTTGGGTGAGGACACAGCCAAACCATATCAACACCCAAAAGAAAGGAAAGTAGTATATTGAAGAGATATCTGGAACTCCCATATTTGTTTCAGCACTCTTCACAACAGCCAAGATTTGGAAGCAACCTAAGTGTCCATCATCAGATAAATGAATAAAGAAAATGTGGTACATATACATAAATGGTGTACTATTCAGCCATAAAAAAGAATGAGATCCTGTCATTGACAACAACATAGATGAAACTAGAGATCATTATGTTAACTGAAATAATCCAAGAACAGAAAGACAAACATTGCATATTCTCACTCATTGTGGGATCTAATAATTAAAACAATTGAGTTCATGGACATAGATAGTAGAAGGATGGTTACTATAGGCTGGGAAAGAGTCAGGGACTGTGGGGGAGGTGGGTTTATGGGTACAAAAACAAATAGAAAGAATGAATAAGACCTACTATTTGATAGCACAACATGGTTATAGTCAATAATAACTTAATTGTACATTTTTAACTAAAGGAATGTAATTAGATTGTTTGTAACATGAAGGATAAATGCTTATGTTGTGAGGATGGATCCCCCATTTTCCATAATGTGATTATTTCACATTGCATGCCTGTATTAAAATATCTCATATACTCCACAAATACATACACCTACTCACAAAAATTAAAAAGAAAAATAGAACTAATGATATCACAAGTTCAATTATGCAAAAGGGAAAAGGAAAGGGAATTAATGGTAAGAGGAGAATTGAACAGAAGGAAAAGAATTCTAGAAGTCCCAGCTTTAGGCAATATTTCACAAACTTTAGTGTGCATCAAAGTCACTTGGAGGCACTAATTACTGGGCCATGTTTCCAAATTTCTGAATTAGTACATCAGGGGTGGAACCAAGAATGTTCATTTCCAACAAGTTTCCAGATACTGTTGATGCTTCTGGCCAAGGACCTCCAGTAGAAAAACGTAGGCTTAAGGAAGTGAGCCAGGAACAGGGGAAGATGAAGGAGAAAACATATAACACGAGGAAAATTGTAACTGCCCTTCTAAAGAGGCATTGCATTATAATATTCCATCAAAATAATTGATAAATTATTTTGTGATTGGTAACTTACATTAGTAAAGTTTGATTGTTAATACTGTTTTAAGCAAGTAGAATTCAGATGACCATATGTCTAGGCTTGTCTAAGAGTCTTAATTTTCTCCAATAGCCCAGCATAATAACTAGTAGCACTCCCTTTCTTTCTTGAGACTACCCCAACTGAAAGAATAAATTATATAGTTACCTTACATACTCATAAGAATGAAATACAAGATGTATGGAAACTGTAAGGATGCTTCTTCTCTGTCTGCCTGGGCAAGAAATTAAATGAGCTGGTGCAAAGAAGCAACAAAGATCTTTATCTACTTAATGCCCTTTCAAAGGATCTTTGAAAAATACTGAGTAGCAGACACTGCCCAAGATAGAAAGAGAGTAATTTATAAACCAAGAAGAGAAAAAAAATGAGTACCAGACTTAGAACCAGGATGATTAACAGCTAGGTATTTCTTAGCCCTGCGAAAAGGTATGCCTTTTGGTGGCTGGGCCTCCTCAAAACACGCTTATAGGCAGGCAATAACTATTAATCTCCAGACATGTTGACTCTGGGAATCTGAGAGTCAGAAAATAATCTTGTTTTTCTACCAACATCCCAGAGAATTCAGATGCATGGCATCCATAGACCATAGTATGAAGAGCACTTCAATAAACTTCATCAAAGTTTGATGCATTACTCTCCCTACTAGAAATTACATTTTTAAAGCTTAACCCAAAGGAATCAACTTATAATAAAAGAAATCCAGAAATCAACTAAGTGTATACCAGAAGACCACATAGGCACTCCTATTCTTCACATAGAGAGGCCTATGTTAGGTCCAAGATCTCAATTCCATCCTTCAGTACCTAAATAGAAGTGCTGGCTGGAAGAAGAATGTCATCACAGTGGGCAGAACCTGTAATTAGAGCATCTGTAACTACTTCCTTCAAGAAACTAGAAGTTCTCTAGTACTATCAGCAAATCATGGTGGGAGAATCCTTGAATTGCTTCCATAAAATTCCATGGGTCCAAGAACATCAAGCATTGTAATCTGAGTTAGAGGAGTCCTCCCAGTTGTTATGAGAGATATGATAGCCTTTTATAATCTGAAGGCACCTTGACTGCTATAACTTGAAATTTCCTTTATTCAGGAGAATTTTAATAAAGTTGTCTCTGGCTTGATTTCTTTTTTTTTTTTTTCTAGGTAATGTAATACTTGGGCAAGATTCAATTTTGACATCTTGAGTTCTGAACAAATATACATTTTCCATTGAATTGATGATATAGCTATGCTGAGTGTATCCTTGATATTGTGTCACCTTCTTGGTCATACATTGACATTATAAAGTTATTTATTACAAAATTACATTGAAAGCATCCTAAGAACACTGTGACAGCATTTTAGTTACAATCAAAGAGAATATTGAAGCATATTTTGATAAAAATTACTTGGAAGGAAAAAATAATGCTACCAAATAGTGCTTCAACAAAATCATCATAGATTTCAGAAAACCATTTAATTATTTGAATGCTAGTTGGCTGTTTATTGTGGATCAATGGCAGTTAAGGGACTAAACTTTATTGAGAAAGACTTCCTCAAAAAATATGGAAAAGACTTTAGGCTGTCTCAGGAAGCAAAACAGAATTGAGAACATATGATTACCTCCTCTTCATAGATTTTGCCAGATAACTATACAAAATAATAATCTATATTATAATGCATATTTTGTAAGTTTGCATCTAGAAACATGTATTTTAGTATCTAAAGGTAAGCAGCATGACTACCACAGAGATATAGCATTTTGTTATTTTAATTTTAGAATAGGCTAGCAACCTATTTAATCCCAGAACTTCATTTTGGACACATTTTTCAGACTTATATTGTCAATATTTCCTCTTAGATCTGTGTGTCAATTGCCCTCACGTCACATGCTACTAAGTATTTTTGGCAGTAGACAGGAAAAAATATATATAAAATAATAAAAACTAGCTTCATAAAATGCCAGCTATATACCAAACACCATACCAACCAAACACATTACATGTAAAATCTAATTTACTCATGACAAGAAACTTATGAAGAAATACAATTATTATTCACATTCTACAGATAAAGAAACTAACCCCTGCAAGGACAAACACTTCTCTCTAGACACATAGCTAGTAAGCAGTAGAGCTAGAATTTGAACAAGTCTGGCTCCAGCTATCACTCCTCTTGGAAAGAAAATAAATGGAAAAAGTGCGGCCAGCAGTGTGTGAATGGCGGAAAGGGGTCAAATACATCTACAAATACTTCCAACCCCTGCTCATGGTTGCCTATTCATCTTTCTAGTTGGAAGGCTGATGGAAAGGGAAGGTCTCTGGGCCACCACAATGAGTGAAGCCAGAGGGAGATTTACCAGACCATTACTCAAAGATGTTGCCGAGGTTCATCACCCAACCAGTGATCTTCAGAGCAAGGAAATACAGTGATTGTATTAGAAATCTAGTGGACAGCCTGACAGAGAGCCAAAAAAGTTTCCAACCTGAAACAACTGGGCAGTAGTCTCTCTGAATAAACATCAGAGACAGCAGCAGCTGGGCTTCAGATATTGGATCACAATCAATAAATTATGCAGATCCATTTAATGCTCCATCATTGGTAGCCATATTACCTTGAGCTAATATACTGTTAGCTTTGATATGAAATAATCCCAACATTTATTCACTAGGATCTACTTCTAAAAGAATCATTCATCTGCATTATTTTTCAATTATAAACTTAAGGGGGTTCAATAAAACAAGTGATTTTCAAGGAACTTTCAATTACATGAACTTGCTTAATTGTATTCAATTAACCACTAGACATGGGAGATGGGTAATTTTCAATTTAAGAAAATATGCTACCAATGTGTTGCTTTCAGTTTAGGGGGAAAAAAATTCATTGCTTAAATAATTAACTTGAATACAGCTGTCACTTGAATCCCTGAATGTATTGCTAGAAATAATTACTGGTGAGTTAGCTTTTATTTGATAATTTATAATATGGAATGTATATTATTCCATTTCATATATATGTATATATATGTGTGTATATATATGTATATTTATACATATGTGTATATATACCTACATATATATATGAAAGAAAAGAGAATACACACACACACATCTGTTTTTGTTATGGTTTAATGGCTCTATAGGTTATAACTATATTGACAGAACAGTTCAAAAAATATAATAACATGGAAATATGTGGTTAAAGGTCATGGAAAGGTCATAGAAAGAACTACAGGTCTCTGTCTCAAACTTCCCCTTTCCCCAGTAATTCAATTCACATTCTCCATTATTTTTTTTTTTAACTTTTCTTGATCTTTTCTAGTTCTTTAGGTGGTTAACTTCTCTTCCCCAGTTTTGTTGTATCTAAATTTTATTGTATAATTGGTTTTCATATATTGGCTACTGAGTTTCTAACATGATAAATAAGGATGACCTTCACCACACTCTTTCATCTACTCCTGCTAATATTGTTTTGTCACTGCTCTGATTAATCAAGTCTGCAAATTCAAACAAGATATGTAAACCTACATTTTTAATTCTAAAAACCACAACCTCTTGACTTCTCATTAGATAAGCTGATTTCACCAGTAAGGGTCAGTCAGGTGGAAATTGGTAAGTACATACATTTTCTCCCTGTCAAAGAAAAGTGCTAAAGTTACATTTCCTATTCTATAGGTCCAAGACTGTGACTCCTGTACTCCACAAAAGGAAATTTAAGCAGGAAGTTTAAATGGATTATCCTAGTCTTATGTCTTTATCATCTGTGAATTTTCTTCTAACCTCCCAATCATCCCATATTCCATTACATTTCCTTTTATCCCTGGAGAATTTTCTACCCAAATCTTCTGATCTCCTAATTGGGTCTGAGTTTCCTTGTACTTATATTAACTCATCTAGTTATTTCCCAGAAAGCTTATAGTCCTTTTCAAGTTTAAAAATTTTTGACAGCTCTTTTAAGATATAATTGACATGCAATTTTACATGCAATTAGATTTTTATATTTAAATATTTTAGACTTAAAGAAGAGCTGCAAATATAGTACAGAGTTCCCCTATATCCTTCTCCCAGAATCCCCTAATATTAGCATTTTACATAATCACCATGCAATGCTAAAAATTTTAAAATTGACATTGGTACAATACTGTATTACTCAGGGTCATCCAGAGAAGCAGAACCAATAGGATATGTAGAGATATGTAAGAGGAGACTCATGAGAATTGGTTCACTTGATTATGAAGGCTGAGAAGTCTTGCAAAATGCCATCTGCAAGCTGGAGACCCAGAAATGCCAGTGGCATTTAGATTCAGTCTAAATCCAAAATCCTGAGACCCAGGAAACGCAATGGTGTAACACTCAGTCCAAGGTAGTAGGCCTGAGAAATCTGCTGGTGTAGGTCCCAGGGTTCGGAGGCATAAGAACAAGTTCAGCCGTCCATGGGCAGGAGAAGATGGATATCCCAGCTCAAGAAGAGAGAGGATTCACCCTTCCTCTCTGCCTTTGTGTTTTATTTGGACCTTCAGTGAACTGAGAGATGATTGCCCATATTGATGATGATGCATCCTTACTTGGTCTACTGCTTCAAATGCTAATCTTTTCCAGAAACAACCTTACAGTCACATCCAGAAATGTTTTTACCACCTATTTGCACATTCCTTAGCCCTGTCCAGTTGATAAAATTAATCCTCACAACTGCCTAATACTACTTAGGTTATTAACCATAACAAATAGTATTTACTAAATTGTGGGTTTTATTTAGATTTCACCAATTTCCCCACTAATTCTTTTACAGTTCCAGTATACAGAATCCAGCATTGCTTTCACATGCCACAATTCTCCTCTAACCTATTATAGCTACTAAGACTTTCCTTGTATTTTATAACTTAGACCCATTTAAAGTATAACTATCAGGTAGTTTGTAAAAAATTCCTCAATTTGGGTTTTGTCATATACATACAAATGTGTGTGTGTCATCATATATATTACATACATATATGTATAAAATCACATATTTATATGATCAGAAATTTTGATCGTTGCATGGTGATTATGTAAATGCTAACATTAGGGGATTCTAGGTAAATGATACAGGGGAAATCTGCACTATAGTTGTAACTCTTCTCTAAGTCATATATATACATATAGAGATATAATAATCATGATTATAATGAGCTTAGAAATATGAGAGATAAATATCACAGAGGTGATATACTCTTCTCAGTACACAATTTCAAAAACTATATGATATATATTACTCATGACATTAAATTTGGTCATTTAAGGTAGTGTCATTGCGTTTCTTCACTATAGTTACTTCTTTCCCTCTTGAAAAATAATATATAATGAAGTCACTTTGAGACTATGAAAATATCCTGTTTCTTTTTAAATTTTGCCCACCAATCTTAGCATTCATCAGTTTATCCTATTTGGAACAATTACTTTGGTATTTACATGGTGAACTGCTATTTTGTTCTTTCTATCCATATTTATTAATTAGAAATTTTCTGTGAGAAAAAATTTCCCTTCCTGCCCATTTATCATTTTATTATGGATATGACAACAAAATTATGGACCTCTGGATATTTATTTTATTCTTGGGGCATTTATCTAATGTCATTATTATGTATCTAAATTGTTTCAGCTTTGACAATTATGAGCTCTTTTAGGTAGGCTTTTGTGTTCTTTGAAATGCCTTACGTTTTTTCTTTTCTTTTCAGGGCAATGTTTTACTTTCTGGCACCACAATATGCTCCAGGTTCATATATATCTTCTGTGTCCCCGGTGTGAAATCAATCACTTTTCTAAGTGATCTGGCTTAGTTCATCAGAGAATGCTATCTAAAAAAATCTAAGAACTACATATAGCCATGGCTGCTACAGTGTTACTGTCAGAAGATGAATAAGAAATACATAAATGTATATTACCTCATGTATACACACACATCCCTTTATTTATCTTTTATCTATGTATATTAATATATATTTTTTAAAACCTTGAGTTAATACTGTTATATGTGATTCCAATCCAGTATCACACAGTTCATTTGGACATTTCCCTTTGCTTGTTTTTAACTTCTTCATCTGACAATGAGAAAAGTTAGCTCTCATCACCTTCAACATATTGACACAGATGTGGTGACTCTTCAATATCCATGGTATCAACCAAGAGTGAATTGAAAAATTCTTTTAGTTGTGTCTATACCAAACATATATACACTATTTTCTGGTCATTATTTCCTGAACATCTCTTTACATAACACTTACACGATGTTAGTTATAAGTAATGAAGAGATTATTTAAAGTACACAGAAAGATATGCATCAGTTATATGTAAATACCTATGCAAATACCATTTTATATCAGGGACTTGTGCATCCATGGATTTTGGTAACCAAGAGAGGTCCTGGAATTAATCCCCCAGGGATACTGAGGGATGCATGTTTATTTACATACCAGTTCAACATATGCTAACCAATATCCATGTAAGAAACAATACAATCCACTGAAGCACAATGCTTATAAACAGATCATTTTGACTTGAGTATTATAAGATGTATCAAAACATGGTTTTCAAAGTGATGTAGATCAGCTCCTCTTTTCCTCACTCCTTTTAGTGGGGTTAGGGTGTTCATTTGCAATACTGTTAGATTCCTTTTTCCCAAAGAGCATTCCAGTTCATCCCTCTCTTCCCTCCCCTACACACACCCTGGTTATATTTAATCGCCATAAAATAGAAGTTTGTGTTACATAATCCTACGAGTTTTGACAAATGCATAGAAGCATGAATCTACCATCCCAGTACAAAACAGAACAATTCCACCACCAAAAACATTATAAACAGGTATCCCTTGCAGCTAAACCCTTTCACTCACCAAACCTGGAAACCATTGATCAGTGTGTGATCTGTTTGGCATTATCTTTTTCCATTTACATTGTTATATAAATGAAAACCATACAATATTAGCATTTAGGACTGATTTCTTTCACTTAGTACAATGCAATTAATATTTACCCATCCCTGCTGTTGAGTGAATATATGGCTTATATCTTTGTATTGCTCAGAATTTCTTTACATTGATGCACTACAGTTTGTTCATCCATATTACTATTAAGACATTTGGGTTGTTTCCAGTTTTTAGTAATCATTAGTACGTCTGCTATAAAAGTTCATCTGTAATTTTTTAAATTTTTATTGATATATAATAGGTGTATATATATATGAGTTACATGAGATATTTTCATACAGGCATGCAATACACAATAATCACATTGTAAAAATTATAGTATCTATCACTGCAAGCATTTATCCTTTGTGTTACAAACCATCTATTACACTCTTTCAGTTATTTTTAAATGTACAAATTATTTTTTACTATAATTACCCTGTTGTGCCAGCAAATACTAGGTCTTATTCTTTCTAGCTATGTTTTTGTAACCATTAACCATCTCCAGTTCCATCTGCCCCCCAACTCCAAGCTCTTCATTACCCTTCCCAGCCTCTGGTATTCATTTTTTACTCTATCTCCATGAGTACAATTGTTTTAATTTTTATCTTCCACAAATATATGATAACATGTTTGTTTTTCTGTACCTGGCTTATTTCACTTAACATAACAAGTTCCAGTTCCACCCATATTGTTGCAGATGAGAAGATCTTCTTCCTTTTATGGCTGGATAGTACTCCATTGTGTTTATGTACCACATTTTCTTTACCCATATATCTGCTGATGAACACTTTGGTTGCTTCCAAATCTTGGCTATTGTGAATAGTGATGCAGTAAACATGTGAGTGCAAATATCTTCTTGATATAATGCTTTCCGTTCGTTTGGGCATATACCTATGAGTGTGATGGTGAGATTGTAAGGTAGTTCTATTTTTAATTTTTTGAGGAGCCTCCAAACTGTTCTCCACACTAGCTATATTAATTTACATTCCTGTTAACAGTGCATGTATAAATTTTTATGTTAACATGATTTTATATCTTACATGATGAAACAGGTTAAATTTCTGGGTCATATGTTGAATGTATATTTATTATCTACCTTTATAAGAAACTGCCAAATTGTTGGCCAGAGTGGCTGTATAATTTTCTATTCCAACCAGCAATGTGACAGAGTCATCCTACAACCTCATCAATAATTGGTATTGTCAGTTTGCATACAATTTTGCTTTAGCCATTCTAATTACTATGTAGCCGTATCTCATTGCAGTTTTAATATGCATTTCCTAAATGACTAATGATGTTGAACATCTTTTAATATGTATATTTCACAGCCACATATTGTCCTAGGTAAAGTGCTTGTTGAAACCCTTAGCTCATTTTAAAAATTTTTTGCTTTCCTTTGGGAGGTTAAGGCAGGTGGATCACAAGGTCAAGAGATCAAGACCATCCTGACCAACATGGTGAAACCCTGCCTCTATAAAAAAAATTGTTTGCTTTCATATTATTGAATTTTAAGTTTATTATATGGTTAAAATACAAGTATTTTAACAGATCTGTAATATGAATATATTTACTCTTGAGTCAATGACTCATCCTTTCATTCTCTTAACATTGTCTTCCACAGAGCAAAGTCTTAAATTTTGGTAAAGTGCAGTATTTCACATTTTATTTTGTAGATAGTGCTTTTAATGTTTTATCTAAAAACTCAGCACATTCAACCAAATTCAGAATTTCACCTAAGTTTTCCTGGGAAAGCATTAAAATTTTATGTTTTACATTTAGGTCTATGATCCGTTATGAGTAAGTTTTTGTAAAAATTGTAAGGAACACGTTGAAGTTCATGTGTTTACATGTAGATAAACAATTGCTCTGCTTTTGCTTCTTTGTCAAAAAACAGTGAACTATATTTGAATGTATGTATTTCTCAACCTGCTATTTTGTTCTATTAACCCATGTGTCTATTCTTTTGCCATTACTACACTGTCTTTTTTTCTAGTATGGGTCTTGCTCTGTTATCCAGGCTGGAGTGCAGTGGCAGGATTACAGTTCACTGCAACCTCAATCTCTTGGGCTCAAGTTGTCCTCTCACCTCAGCCTCCTGAGTAGTGCCACCACTCTCAGCTAATTTTTAATGTTTTTTGTACAGACACGGTCTCACTATGAGGCCCAGGCTTTTCTCAAACACTTGATCTGTTCTAGTGCCTTCACCTTCCAAAGCTCTGGGATTACAGGTATAAGCCACTGCACCTAGCCTACATTATCTTATACCTGTAACTTTTTAGTAAGTTTTATAATTGAGTATTTTGAATCTTCTAACTTGATTATTCATTTTCAGAATTATTCTTGTTATTCTACTTTCTTTTCCTCTCCACATAAATGTTAGAATTAGTTTGTCAATGTCTATAAACAGAAAACCATCTGGGATTTTGTTTGGGACTGCATTAAATCTATAAATCAAATTGAAGAGAAGTGACATATTAACATTATTCAGTTTCCTAATACATGATCATGTTTTATCTCACCTTTTACTTTGATCTTTGATTTCTTTCATCTGCAATTTGTAGTTTATAGTATACATATTATTTAAATATTTTATCTATACCAAATATTTTCAATTTGATGCTAATATAAATGGTATTATTTTTCATTTTTCAAATTCCAGTTATTTCTTGACAGCGTTTAGAAATAAATTGATTTCTGCCTATTGACTTTATGTCCTGTGAGCTTACCAAACTCACTTACTAGTTGTACTATTCGTACATTCTTTAATATTTTCTACTTAGGCAAAGGTGTTGACTCAAATAGAGAACATCTTTCTTGCTTTCTATCTTTCTTTTCTTTCCTTTTTGCTTTGCAATCTGCATGTTTTATGTGTTTTTCTTATGTTAATTAAATTGACTAGGACTTCTAATATTATGTTGAATAGGAGCAGTCTTGGGAAGAAAGTATCTAATCATTCACCACTATGTATGACATTAACTAAAAGGTTTTTTAATGCCTATTTTGAGGTTAAGGACACTTCCTGTTTTACATACTTCCTTCTGTTATGAATAGATGTTGAAATTTGTCAAACATTTTTCCTGCATTTGTCATTATGTATGAGATGATCATTCAATTTTTTTTTTCTTTAGACCATTAATATGGTAATGTCAGGCCTCCATCTGTAAGCCAAATTCCTGCCTTCCTCTTTTGATTACCACACCTGACCTTGCCATCTGAACTGTTATTATGATAATGTTAACGTGAATACTCCTCACTGGCCCCCATCTTAACTACTTTACACCTTACCCCACCTGCCATTGTAACTGAACTTATGGTAATGTATACTCCTTGCCCCTCCCCCCACCACTGCAACTGACCTTACTCTGTAACTTTCCACTACCCACCCCAAACCTATAAAACCAACTCCTATCCCACCGCCCTTTGCTAACACTCTTTTCAGCCTTAGCCCACCTGCACCCAGGTGAAAAAACAGCCATGTTGCTCACACAAAGCTTGTCTGGGGGTTCTCTTCATTCAAAGCTCAAGTTTTAATAGGTAAATTATCTGGTTTGATTTTAAATACAGAATCAGTCTTGTATCTATTGGATGAGCTGTCCTTGGTTGTATCTCTTTTTTATATTGCTGGATTTTATTTGATAATATTTTGTTGACTATTTCTCTGTCCACAATCTAATCTTTTTGATATATCATTTGATGTCTATCATTAATAGGTTTCTTTTTAAACCCAGCCAATAGTTCTTCAAATCTTTTTTTTTCCCTTGTCCTCTTTCTCTTTTTCCCTTCTGAAATTCTAATCATGTATATAGTAAGTCATTTGATACTGTCCAAACTTACTGGAATGCTGTTTAGAGTTTGGATTTTAGTTTCTTTGCTTGTTTATTTCCACTTTTTATGTTTGTGTTTCAATAACTTTTTATAGGCCTAACTTCAAGTTCACTGATTCTTTCCTTGTCTGTCTTGAATCTCCTAATGAACCTTTAAAAGACATGCTTCATCTCCTTACTGTTTATCATTTCTAGCATTTCTATTATATTATTTCTTATAGTTTTCCATTTCTTTACTGAAACTACCCACCTGTTAATTGACATAACACCATTATAGTACTTAACATATTAAGTACAGTTATTTTTATATCATCACATCTGAGCTCAATTCTTATAGTCATCTTCTTTCTTCTGATGTATTTTTCTCCTGTCTTTTCACATGCTTTGCAAATTTACCAGGTATCTTGTGTAGGACAATAAAGACTGAGGTAACTAGCTTTTTATCTCTGAAACTGGGCACATTTTTTTCTTCTCTCTGCCTTTAATGCTGGAGATTCAGGTAATTTAATTAGGAGATAGACTATTTGAGGCTGGTTTTTGCATCCTCATTGCACATTGTCTTTAAATTTTTCTAGAAATATCTTTTAAAAGGCAGTGTCTGATTTGTTTTGTTTTGGTTTTCAATGTATGGCTCACCCTCAGCTATTGGTCATCTCTCAAAGTGTATCATGCAAACTAATAGCTGTTTAACACTTCTTAGATGGGCGATAAGGAGTTCAAGGTAGTCTTTTTTGTTAAGATTAAACTTGTTTTATTCAGATGCAAAGTCTCTTACCTCAATATGTTTGCCCTATTGGTAATTTAAGTATTCCCCTGCCCCTTCACGAAAGGTTTTTCCTATTCTCTTCACCAACTGCAGTCTGTTTTCACCAGTGTCTTAACAGCAAAAGTGTTTTATTTTCCCTCCTCCCGTATATTAAGGTTCCTGTCCTAAAGAGTTTGAAATAAAGTGCTCTAATAAAGGGTGCTCTTAGTGCCCCTTCCAGAGTTTAGTCTTCCCCACCCAGATTTTTACCATAAAAGAGACTTTTTAAAGTTCTCCAAATCTTTGCTTTGAGTTCTGGCAGGATTCATGGAATGAAAAAAACAAAAAAAAAAAAGTGCAATAGGATGAAATGTTCCTTTATTAGTGATCCCGATAGGCAATCCTTTCTCATTAATGCACCCTTCATTAGCCCCCACTATTTTACCACTCTTTCTACTTAAACTCTACATTGCCATGCCCACCTTTGAGTCTTCACTTTAACCTTTTTTGCATACTCACAATCCAATCGGCACACACTCCTCATTCTGAGTTCATAAGAGGATCCAACAACACAAGAAAAGCTTTCCTGCTTTCAGGTAGAGGATCCACCCACAGCCTCCTCTCTCTGCTGAAAGTTTTCCCTTAACTTAATAAATTCCACTCCACTCACTCTCCAGTGTCCCTGTGCCTAATTCTTCCAGTTCATGAGAAAGAACTTGGACCTAGCTGAGCTAAGGAGCAGAAAGACTGTGTAACAGATATAAGTGACAAAATATAATATGTCTTCTATACCTGGTTTATTTTACTAAGGATATTACTAAGAATAGTATCCTACAGCTCTATCCTTGTTGCTGCAAATGACAGTCCTTCCTTCATTTTTAAGGTTGTATAGCACCCCAATGTGTGTGTATCTACTATAACATCTTTATTCATTCATCCATTCATAAATACTAACATTTCTTCCATATCTTGGCTATTGTGAATAATGCAGAAATGAACATGGTGATGTCTTCAACATTTCTATTTCCATTTTTTGGCACATATAACCAGAAGTCGAATTCCCGGATTATATGGTAATTCAGATTCTCTCTCAGTTATCTAAGCATGAGCTATAGAAGAACTTAAAGACTGATAATAGGAGGTGAAAATATGCACAGAAATGGAGGTCAGGAAGTATCAGTATTATAGTGGGCCACAAGTAAAAATGTGATCATGTGGATGTTAGAATTAAACCCAAACTGAAATAGATAAAAGATGTTTTTATAATAGACTGTGAAGCAAATGATTACAATAGAAGCAGAAATGAGGAAGAGTATATTCCTCAGTACAGGAAATGGAAGCTCTCCTACTGATGAATGCCAAAGCTTATTACATTTTCCTGGAGCTTCAACTACTTTCTAGTCTCTTATGGTCTCTAGCTTATTTCAGGACAATACTCTTGTTCTCATTCTCACATACAATATAAGCACAATTTTACTATTCAAGATAACCTGAGTCTGATTCTAGCCACCAATAACTTGGCACATTTCCTCAAGCAGACCTTAAGTGACTCATGTGTCCAATTATTTGCATGCACCACAACATGTGAGGTTTAAACACCCAGAGATTCTTGATGTATTCTTTCAATGGTTCTAGAAACTAGAAAAGAGATGATGCTATGATCTAGAGATTAGAGAAGTGGTGAGGGTACCTACACTCTTTCATACTGCTATCAAATATTAAAACATTGCTTTTGTTACACACACTACAAATTGGAGTTTACTTAAAGCACAAATTGTGACAGGCCATAACTTCTTTAACTGGTTATCACAAAACCACCATACTCTGAGACATTCTGAAACATCCCTGTGGTGAGTCAACAGAAATCTATAAATCTAGTTAAGATGCTTGAATTTGTTCTCCCTCAGAAGACAGTAACACCAGACAAGCTTCAGCCTGAGGTCATCACGCATTTGATTCACGACATTTTTCTTGTTAGGTTTTATCTGCTAGGAGTTAATAGTCTGAGAATTTCTTACATAAATGTAATGAAAAATATAAAATGTTTATAATAGGAAAGGAATAGAAATGATGAATAGAAAAAGAATTTCTACTATAAGCTTGTGATGTCAAAATGTTTATAATAAAAAATAATTTATATAATGTTTCCTGGTATTTGGCTTGAACATAAATGTTTTATCTTTAATATTACTTTAAAATACAACACAAGTGCCAGTAAAGCTAGATTATCAAGTCTATTTTACCTTAATACATATTTTATTTATTAAAACACTGTTTTGTTATTAATCACAAGTGAAAGCTCCTGAATATAGTCAAAAGTTTTGCTTGCTTTCTCAATATTCCATGTGCATAAGAAGGAATTTATATAGACTCTTTGTAGTTTCAAAGTAAAACAAAAATTTCTAATGAATATCATATTTTAATAATTTTTATTCAATATTCAGTATTGATTTTTGGTTTTTAAAGTGATGAATGGGTTTTTTTTCTTATTATTACAAACCATTAATAATACAGCCCATCTGTTTCTTAAATAAGGTTATGTAGTAAATCAACCATCTTTACCTCAAGTATTATCAAGACAAAAATACAATAATTTAATATAAACGTATAAAGGTGAATTAATAAAATTTTTAGCTGCTCTAACAAATTGTTTTCATAGTGATAGGTTGACTATATCATGATTTTTTTTCTCCAAGGACATGGTCTTTACATTAGAACTTGAAATTAAGAGAAATTCACTATGAGTGAAGAACACTTGTCATGAGAAAAGCAGGAATAGTATTGATTAAATTGTTATGTGGTAAACATTTTTATAGGCCTTCTCACAATCTGCATAGAAAATTTCCAAAATAATATTGTGACATCTTTCCTTGGGAAAAAAAAAATTGAGTCATTACATTTAGATGTTGAGGAAAATAAAGATAAATCCATACTGCTCCAACTGACACTTCCAAAAAGAAGTGTCAGTTCAGAATATTACTAAGTCTAGACTGCATTAATAAGATAAAACAGTCAAGTGAATAATAAATCCCTTCTTCTTTAAGAAAAAAAATATTCAATAAAAGGTTTCAATTCTTACATAACTTTGAGGGAGATGCATTGTCTTTCAGATTCGTAAGACCAAGGGAGTAAGGAGCCTAAATGTAGGAGCCTGGTTGTGAACTGAGACTAGAGCTGTTAGCACACTCTTCCAATTTAAAGGAAAGTCTAAGACCACACAATTCAAGCTATTTGGACTTCTAATGTTTAATCCTAAAGAGGGAGCAAGTCCTACAGTCATGATCCTAAGAAACATCAATCATATACAAGCCACTCCTATCTGGAGGACAAGCAGACCATGAGGCTATTCTGCTTTTAATGAAGGATGAGAATTGTGTTGAATGAAACAAAGGATTAGTGTGAGTCATTCTCTCTAGAGCATTCAATAAACCTTTCTCTCACTTTTTAAAAATTAATCCATTTAAGTGAGATAGGGTTGATTAAAATAAGATATTTCCCAGAACTCTTAAATCTTGCACCTAATTTCAGGGACTCCATATACCAACAACTTCTAAAACATTACTTAGTACTATCTAATATTGATAATAGCAGGAGACAACTCCCTAGGAAGATGAGGAGGGTCCCCAGTGAAATCACACCTTCAAACCAAGGACAGTTTAAAGCCCGTAGTCAAGCTACAAGTCTCAGACAAATCCATGGACTAGATTAAGAACCTCTTTTCCCATTTGGCATGCTTTCCTCTGGTTGATCCCTACCCTTCACCTATTTTGCATATACCTCCCCCTTCCTAATTGGTTTTTTAACATTATCATGCTCACCTTTGAGTGGTGCCTTTTAGTTTTTTTGTTTATTCATAACCCAATCACCATGCAGTCACCCATTCTGAGCCCATAAAAGCCCCAGTCCCAGCCACACTGAGAGAGGGGCTGCCTGCCTTTGGGTGGGGGTGATGACCTACCTTCAGATGGGGGATTACTGCTTCAAGTCCCCTTTCCACTGAGAGCTATTTCATTGCTCAAAAAAAACTCTTCTCCATCCTTGTCACCTGTTGGTTATCATTGTAAGCTCATTCCTTCTGGAGGCAGGACAAGAACTTGGAACCCACCAAACATGAGTACAAAAAAGGCTGTAACACTGTGACCCTCTGCCCTCTGCTTCATGGGGAAGCTGCCCCATGTGACAGGAAGCAGTGGTGGTGCTGGACCAACCCTGGAGCCATGGCCATAATGGGGCAGTGGGACTGAATGAGTTGTAATACAAGTGGGATCGGAAACACACAGCCCAGCTGCAGGCTGAGCATGGGATCCAGGTCAGGGCACAAGCCAAGCACAGCCTGCATAGCCAAACCTTCAGCAGCAAGCCAGGGAAGGCATGAGTAGGGCTTAGGCAGAGACATCACTGGCCACAGAGGTCTCTAGCTCATGAAGCAGCACCAAAAAAATTCCTGCATCAATATGGTAAGTATACTGATGAAAACATTGAAATAACATGCCCAAGATGACACTCAGGAAATGGGAAAAAAGATGATTGGAACTCTCAGTAGCCTAATTCTAAAGTTCTTCCTCTAAATCCCTGCTGAGTTTTAGTGCCACAGCATTAACTATAATTATGTGGAGATGATGTAGAGAGGAAAGAAATTTCTCACCTTCTCCTGCAATTCCAATAAGTTATTTGAATTCTTTGTGGATCCTACTCTTGACTTCAAAGTATTGGGGTTGTGTGTTTCACCCAGTGTTCACATGCAAACACACACAAACATGTCTGTGTGTTTCTGTGTGTGTATTTTAAAATACATGCCATTTATTGAAACTATTCAGTATGAAAACATTCTCTCAGCATTATTTTGAGTTGAGGGCAATTGAAGAGTAGATGCAAAAAATATCTGCCTGTCCTCCCTTCTCTATCAGAAAAAGTTAGAGTATTCTTAATCACTGGAGGCAACTCTAAACTCGTCAGACTAGATAAACCACCACTGGAATCTATGTGGCAAACCTCACTAAAATAACCTTCTTTCATTGGTTTCTACCATAAACTTCCCTCTCACAGCCGCTGTCCCTAAAAAACAAAAGCATTTTCCTTTCCCTTGTAATTCCTCTACAAATGTATTTTTCTTTTGTTAAGACACTTCATACTCCCCAAGTCCTAACCCTTGTCTTTGAGTTATTCATCAACTGAGTACTCCTGGTTGCAGAATGCCCACTAAAAGCTTCTTATTTGCTTGTTTGTTGTTGCATTTTTCATGTTAATTTGCGTTTGTCTGTCTAATTTTGAGTCCTAGTCAATGAAGCCAAGATGAATAGGGAAAAAACTCCTCAACACTTAGACTTCTTTTTGAAGTCTTAAACAGAAGAGAGGGCTTGTATGCATGAGCAAAAGGATTTTAAAATCTAAGAATTAAAAAAAAAAATTTCCACACTCAAATAAACATCCCTGTAAAAACCTTCAAAATACTAAATCATGGATACATTCAATCTTGTGTAAGATAAAAACAGGTGAACCCTTTATGATTAATCATTCATCACCATATTAAAAAAATGAGATGCTATAAATATGCTCACAAGGTTATGCATTTTCTAATACTACAAACTGAATGATTTTCCAGAAAAAAAGTAAGAAAAATGAAGCATTGAGCAATAAAAAAAGGAAACTATAAGAGGAGACATGGGAGTATTAATAAACAAAGATATATCAATCTTTTAGAAGTCTTGGATAATAGAATTTTATAGTAAATCTCCATCTATATCTGGTAAACAATCTTGGTTTTCAATTTAAAATCCTATGTTTATGCCAACAGAACTGACAAGTCCTACCAAGATTAAAAGAAAATTATTTGTCATTGAACACCTCTCATCTTGCTAAGGAAACAGAAATATTGAAGATAAGTTACTAAAAGTTATAATCAAAAACACCATCTATTTAATAATATTGCATTTGGATAAGAAAAAAATTACAGACGGTGAGATCCTCAAAAATAAAAATTAAGAAAAAAAATTTCTTTTGATGTGAAATTAAGAAGTCACAAAGAGGATTGGCCAGTTAAAACTACTATCTGCTATGCTGCTTTCAGAGTTTAAACAAAGGTATAGGCCAGGTGCTCTGCCTTACGACTATAATCCCCACACTTTGGAAGGCCAAGGCCGGAAGACTACTTGAGTCCAGGAGTTTGAGACCAGGCTGGGTAACATGGTGAGACTCTGTTTGTACAAAAAATTAAAAATTAACCAGATATCATGGCACATACCTGTAGTTCCAGCTACCTCGGAGGCTGAGGTGGGAGGATTGATTTAACCCAGAATGTCCAGGCTGTAGTGATCCATGATTGTACCTCTGCACTCAGCCGGGGTTAACAGAGTGAGACTCTGCCTCAAAAAATAAAGGAATAAGTAAATAAACAAAAAACATAAATCTAATATATAAATAACATCATCAGTATCTGCACACAACAAAATAATTTTACTATTTAATTATAAATTCAAAAACAGGAATTAAATATTTAAGTACCTTCTAAATGCTGAAGAATGTAAGGCTCCAAGAGTCTGGTACCTATGGGGAAAATGGAAAATGGCTGTCAGAAACAAACCCCAGGAATACTCAACAGAAACTATACTGAAAGTACTAGAAATGTACATGAACAGAGAACTATCACCAAGAAAGTTTTATAAAGTCATTAAGAAAAACAATAAAATTTAGCTAAGCTTATAGTACAATCAGCAGTAATTATTAAGGCAGCTTGCTCTTTGCTCCACTTTCTTATAGCTAGTTGCTGTTTATTTTGTACTCCTTGTCACAGATACTGTGTTCTTTTTGTTTCATAGATAAAATGGAAAACATATAAAATAGTGAACTTTCTCTTTGGGTTTTCCCTTTAGATTTTACATATTAATAAAAGCTGCTTGTCTGAAGGGTCCAGCAAGAAACTGATTCACAGAAGAATGCAATAGCCATACAATGATTTTATCCGCCTTACCTCAACCAAGCAACAACCCCAACTTTCCAGCCCCTCACCTTCCATAATCCTCTGAAAGACCCTTGAGCAGCACCACTTGAGGAGACAGATTTGAGGCTTGAGGATTCCTCCCATCTCCTTGCTTGGTGGCCTTGCAATTATTAAACTCTTTCTCTGCTGCAATCTCCACTATCTCAGTACATTGATATGTTTCCACACAGCGGGCATACAAAACTGGCAGTTTTGTAACAAACACATCATCTGAATCTCTAGCCTATGAAGAAACACTTTTTTTAGCCATTCTGCAAAGACCATAGTGTGATGCTTTAATACTAATTTAGACAATAAGCTGGCAATTTCATAAGCATTTAATATCTATTGACTTCCTATTATGAATGAGGCTCAACACACAGCTCTGATGATTCAGAGATAAGTACAGAATGAATACTGCCTTATAGGAGGAGATAGTCTAGTAGGAAAACAAACTCATGGAAAAGATAATGTTAAAATCATAATGCAAAAGATGCTATAACAATCATAATTACTGATAATGGAAATGGCATAAAATACCATCATTGTAATTGAAACATTTATTACATGTTTACAGTTTGCAAGGCACAATGTTAAAGCAATTTACAAGTATTAACTCACTGAATCTTCTGGGACAAGTACTGTTATTATAAATACCTTATTTCCTGATAAGAAATGGGAAGTTCAGGAAGTTAAGGTTACCTAGAAAGTAAAGGACAGATTATATGATCAAACCCAGTCTGAGGCCTAGACTATCAATCATGCTGTTGTTCTGCCAATGAGTAGGAAGTCTATGGAAGCCTAGGGCAATGGAAGGGGAGGAAAAAAACATGTACAATTCCTTTTCTCAATTCTCATAAGTTCCTAGCTGGGATACCTCTGTAACAAAAGACAGATTGATGGAAGGGAAAGGTATACAAATTTATTAAAGGGCATATGGACATGGAAGCCATACTACAAGGTATGAGGCTCAAAGGAGGGGTCAAATAACTGAAGAATTGCTACCCCCTCAGGTTACAGAAAGAATAAAGACTTTGGAGGTTCTGGGGGCAGGGAAAGGTAGTACCACAGGTTATGGGAGAGTAAAGGGAAGAAAGCACGTCAAGCAAAGGCTGTCTTGTTATGCAGATGAAAATATTTCAGGTAATCTCAGAGCTGCCCTCAAAAAGAATGGATGGTAGTTTTTGGTAAAGGTTTCTCTGTCAGATCTTTAAAAGCATGAAACTTCAAGTCTCTTTTTCCTGTGAGTTAACCTTTCCTAGATCCAAGGGTGCCTCAGAGAAATCCTGTTTTCATCTGTTGTTTACTTCGTTTCACTAATGTAGATATCCTCTACAGAGGCAAATTTCCCACAAACCAGGTGGCTTTTCAGGACTGTTTTTGTGTTTTGCAGCCCCTCTGAATAACCATATTAAAACACGCCAAAGAAGTATATTTTCAGGTTAAATATTCGGGTTTTCTTCACAAGGGTACTTAGAATTAACTGGGGTATGGGAAAGGTTTTCTGGGAAGATGATATTCTGGGAAGTAGGGACCAGGAGCAAGAGTGTGGAGGTATGAAGTAGTCTCAGAGGTATCTGTCTCATTACTACAGCATGAGCTGAGTGAGATTGGGGACCTAGATGGATCAGGGAATGGTGGATGCTTTACCTATTTCTTGTAGGCTACAGAGAGTGTATAACAAATTTCTAATAGGGGAGTAAATAGTATATTTGCATTAAGAGAGATCTGCTCAGTAGCTATGTGTTAGCAGCATGGGAAACAGTTTAAAGTAGTCAAGATTGGAAGTGTCAGAGGTGTTTGAACCAGAGCAACTCCATCTTCAATAGAGGCTGGGTAAAATAAGGTTAAAACTTACTGGGATGCATTCCAAGATGGTTAAGACATTCTAAGTCACAGGATGATGGCACACAATACAGGTCATAATGACCTTGCTGACAAAACAGCTTGTAGTAAAGAAGCTGGCTAAAACCCACCAGAACCAAGATGGCAACAAGAGTGACCTCTGGTCATCCTCACTACTATATTCCCACCAGCACCATGACAGTTTACAAATGCCATGGCAACGTCAGGATGTTATCCTACATGGTCTAAAAAGCAGAGGCATGAATAATCCACCCCTTATTTATCATAAAATCAAGAAATGACCATAAAATGGGCAACCAGAAGCTCTGTCTATGGAGTAGCCATTCTTTTATTCCTTTATGTTTCTAACAAGCTTGCTTTCACTGTACTCTATGGACTCACCCTGAATTCTTTATTACGCAAGATCCAAGAACCCTCTTTTAGGGTCTGCATCCAGACTCGTTTCTAGTCAAAGAAGGGTAAGATGAAAGCTGACTAGGACCAACAGCAGAAGACAGTGTTATTAACTTTGAGTTTTATACCCTAACACATCATAAGTGCTAAGGATATGTTAAACTTTCACACTTCTCCTTCAAATAGCCCAGCCCTTAATAATATGCCATTCGCCTAAATATTATGCCTTTCTTTCCCCTCCTCCCAATCAATATAACATAAATCTAGCATAGTGATTAGATAATTCTTTCAAATAAGCAAAAGATATTAGATATGTCTTTTATCATATTTCCAGACCAAAGAGAAAAGAAGAAAGTTCAGATGCCCAACACATCAGTCCATTTTCTCAATGCTGGTGCTTGCCTCCTCAGCAAGAAACAAAGCTCTTAAACTCATGGGCACCAGGATTCTGGGGAAATGACTAACATGAAAGGGAGTTGGAAACTTAACGTGCAAGATAAATATTAATACAAATGATTATATAAAATTCTGCATGTTAATTATTTATATTTACCATCTGTTTGATTATTCAAGTTGTTGCTTACAAGATTAGAAGATAAATGAAAAAACTAATTCTTTAATCAGTATATGAACACCATAACAGAGGCCTTAGAGTTAAAAATACAAAAATACTGCAGTCAGAGATTATCCCTTTATTCTTGAAATTCTAAAACTTCTTAGGTGTTAATAGCATCTCAAGACTCTATTAAAGGTCAAATAAAACTGATGAAGAAAAGCTCTCCTTTATACATATGTTTGTTTCCTTTTATTTATGACAGCAAGATTTGTATTAGCAACATAAGAATGCATTCTCAATAGTGGATTCTTTTCACATACTTTTGTTTTTTTAAAACATCAGTCTTAAGTAACTAAATATAAATTGTTAACATTTTTATATGACACAATAAAAACCACCTAAGCTATTAACTTTTAGAAATATAGTTTGACCTAAGTACAGACTGGTTTATCATTACTTTAAAAGAATGTTTTGGCCAAAAAGGTAATTACCACATTTGTGTTATTTTAGATAGTCCTATGTCCTGAATGTTAGTGTTTCTCCAAATTTCATATGTTGCAACCTAAAACCCAATGTAAGTGTATTAAGAGGTGGGGCATTTGGGATGTGATTAAGTTATAAGGGTTCCATTCTCATAAATTTTTGGTACCCTAAAAAACCAAGCTCAAGGATTCTCCCTTGCCCCTTCCACCATGTGAAGTCACAATTAGAAGGTGCTTTCTTATGAGGGAGACAGCAAGCCCTCACCAGATACAAAATCTGTTGGAATCTTGTTCTTGGACTTCCCTGCCTCTAGAACCATGAGCAAAAATTTTCTGTTACTTATAAACTACCTAGTTTAAGGTATTTTTTATATAGTAGCTCAAGTGGATGAAGATACAGAGATTTTCTAATGTGTATATATATCTTTATAGTTTGTCTTAAATTATTATTTCTGTTTTTTATATATAACTCCTTCCACTAAGATTTTTTAATATTTTTTGTCACTGGATGATAACATGCCAAATAAAAGGTCTATTAGTTTAATGTTTTCACATGATTAACAAAATAGGTTATGTTTAATGCTTGACACCAGTGTATTCACATATTGAAAATTCCCTAGATATACTGGGTTTCTGTGACAAAATATCCAGTTG
This sequence comes from Saimiri boliviensis, assembly GCF_048565385.1. Taxonomy (NCBI): domain Eukaryota; kingdom Metazoa; phylum Chordata; class Mammalia; order Primates; family Cebidae; genus Saimiri; species Saimiri boliviensis. The sequence continues at coordinate 38,635,343 of NC_133458.1, forward strand.
ATGGGCTATAATTTTTATTCTTTGGTTAAGATATTATTCTATCCCATATATACAACATGTTCACTAGCTCCAAATCAAGGACAAGATAACCTAAGTAAATAATTATTGATAAAAATACTGAAGCTGATTTCAGTGAAGCACTAGGTAAAATAGTCCTTTCTTTTTTATATGTGTTTATTATTCATTGCCACCAGAAGCAGCAGTAGAAAAACAGTAGGAATCACCTCCTTTCTGGGCAGGGCATCTCTGAAAGAAAGGCAGCATCCCAGTCAGGGGTTTGTAGATAAAACTCCCATCTCTCTGGGACAGAGCACATGGGGGAAGGGGCAGATGTGGGTGCAGCATCAGCAAATTTAAATGTTTCTGCCTGCTGGCTCTGAAGAGAGCAGCAAATCTCCCAGCCCAGCACTCCAGCTCTGCTAAGGGATAAACTGCCTCTTCAAGTGGGTTCCTAACACCTGTGCCTCCTCATAGGGGGACACCTCCCAGCAGGGGTCAACAAACAGCTCATACAGGAGAGCTTCAGCTGGCATCTGGTGGGTACCCTCATGAGACAAAGCTTCTAGAGGAGGAAGCAGCCAGCAATCTTTGCTGTTCTCCAGCTTCTGCTGGTGATACACAGGCAAACAGGGTCTGGAGTGAACCTCCAGCAAACTTCAGCAGATCTGCAGAAGAGGGGCCTGACTGTTAGAAGGAAAAACCAACTAACAGAAAGCAATAACATCAACATCAACAAAAAGGATGACCACACAAAAATCCCATCCGAAGGTCACCAACATCGAGGACAAAAGGTAGACAAATCCATGAAGATGAGGAAAAACCAGCATAAAAAGGCTGAAAATTCCAAAACCCAGAATGTCTCTTCTCCTCCAAAGGATAACATTTCCTCACCAGCAAGGGAACAAAACTGAACATAAAATGAATTTGGAGAATTAACAGAAGTAGATTTCAGAACGTGGGTAACAACAAACTCCTCTGAGCTAAAGGAATATGTTCTAACCCAATGCAGGGAAACTAAGAACCTTGATAAAAGGTTACATGAACTGCTAACTAGAATGAGCAGTATAGAGAAGAACATAAATGACCTTATGGAGCTTAAAAACACAACACGAGGACTTCATGAAGCATACACAAGTATAAATAGCCAAATTGATCAAGCAGAAGAAAGGATTAAGAAACTCACTCAAAACTGCACAACTACATGGAAACTGAACAACTGGCTAAATAACAAAATTAAGGCAGAAATAAGTTCTTTGAAACCAATGAGAACAAAGACACAACGTACCAGAATCTCTGGGACACAGCTTCAGCCATGTTAAGAGGGAAATTTATACACTAAATGCCCACATGAGAAAGCAACAAAGTTCTAAAATCGACACACTAACATCACAATTAAAAGAACTAGAGAAGCAAGAGCAAACAAATTCAAAAGCTAGCAGAAGACAAGAAATAACTAAGATCAGAGCAGAACTGAAGGAAATAGAGACACAAAAAATCCTTCAAAAAATCAGTGAAATCGTAAATGGGAGTTGAACAATGAGAACATATGGACACAGGGAGGGAAACATCACACAATGGGGCTATCAGGGGTGGGGGAGCAGGGAAGGGAAAACATTAGGAGAAATACCTAATGTAGATGACAGGTTGATGGGTGCGGCAAACCATCATGGCATATGTATACCTATGTACAAACCTGCACATTTCCAGAACTTAAAGTATAGTAAAGATTAAAAAAAAACTAAAAAAGAAAAACAGTAGGAATCAATGACCTGAAGTGTCAGGAAATATCTACAACTGCTGAATACTCACCATGTGCCTCAGCCTGTTAAAACCACAAGACAACATGGAAATTTAAAGTGGGGAAAACCAGATTTCAGAACCTAGAAACCACCAAGTATAGTGCTGAAACTCAGAAAACAATGCCCCAAAATGAAGGCCTCAGAAGTGAAAGCTTTCTCTTACCTTCCCCTGTCCTCCTCTCAGTCCCATGCTTCCCCAAGGATAGCCATAGAAACTAGAATCCTCTTCCTAGGGTGGGTCACAGAACACGGACACCTTTTCCACAAAGCCAGCTATAAAAGCTAAAAATAATAGTCTAACTTTCTTTCCACCTTTATGCATAGAAACTGACCATAAAAAATTATCTGATCTGTCTTGTTTTACTATAGTTATATACACTATAGTTATATAGAACCCCATTCCAGAAAAGGTCCTGCCTCACACCCAGAAGGAAGAAACGTATGCTCAGGGAGGCCAAGAAGAATCTTGCTGAGTTTCCGCAAACAGTCTATTAGCATTTTGTCCAATCATATTTCTACACAGCTGTCTATATTTTGTTAAACCGAAATATAAAAATGGACAATTTCCCCTGTATCTTTGGGTCTTCATTCTACAGACTCTTGTGTCATGTAAAACTATGATCAAGTAAATGTTATGACTTTTCTCTTCTTAATCTGCCTCCTGTCACTGATTTCAGCAAATCTTCAAAAGGCAAAAGGGATGCTTTTTCTTGGCCCTGACAATGACTTCAGAGTAAATTTGATTCACAAACAAAACAAGCCAATCTCCAGCAAATGCAACAACTGAAAGTCAGGAGAAATAACTGGGTTATTACCAGAAAGATGAGCAGAAAGGAAATCAGGGAAAGTGACCAAATATCTTGAAAACTCACCAAGAACAGGAGTGCATGGAGCAACTCTACTAGCAATTTCAAGAAGATGCGAAGGTGAAGAAAATGTCAGAAGCACTAACAAGATTAATGCTTATTTAGAGATGAGTTCTTAATCCAACCACCAGCACCAGGGGCAGAACATTCGGAGAGCTTGGCATTTTGATTTCCTGCCCCCACCTTTTCAGGTGGTGAGCTGAGATCATGCCATTGCACTCCAGCCTGGGTAAGAAGAGCGAAACTCCGTCTCAAAAAAAAAAAAAAAAAAAAAGACACCAACTCAATAGATAACTTATTGTCGTCTTAGTGGAGTAATATAAAAATCATAGTAAAACCAACTAATGTAGCAAAAAATACTCATTACAAAGGCTGAAAATATTCTGAAAATTCATTCAAATTTGCATAAGCATTATTATTTTTTCTGCAGACCTCATGAAAAACTTTATTTAATTATCTATGTAAAAACCTTATAAGCAATGGTAAAAGAAAATTCAAGTTGATTGTTCCCCTATTAAATGTTCAAGGTGCTTTACATATGTTATCCTATTTAAGTGTTCTTATATTACAATAATGAAGAGACTTTCTCTCACTACACTGAATCTAGGAGACAATATTTTGCAACTGTTTATGGTGCAAGACAGACGGGAAGTTATAATTACTGTAGACACTTTTATTTGGCAATAGAAAACTCATACTCGTTTTCTGTTTCAGTTGCAAGTTATTCTTTTGCTTTGTTTAACTGTTACTCCCTGTGGTTTTGGCAAGATGATGCGAAACTAAATAATATCATTAATATCATTTCATGACAAGTTATTTTAATCTAAACTAATTTATTATGTTCATGTCCCTATTTTACCTTTAGCTGATAAGAAATGATAGCTTCTAAACACTTCAGAAACAAGAGTAAGGAGTTCATTAATAATATACAGTTTTCCAGGATATGGACAACAGAATATATATAAATATAAAGAAAAATTAACCAATCTGTTAACTGACATGCATCACACAACCTATCTGTGAAATAAGAAGACTTTCTTTCTTCACTACTAGGTTTGATGGGTTGGTTATGATCATACTATGTAATACTTTGCTGCGATGAAAATAGCTCCATGTGTTTTCTCCATTCTTGACAGAATGCACTTACTAGAGATAAAAAGAGTGAATCAGAAGCCAGTGTTCATTCACCTTATTTTTCAACTGTGTCATTCATATGATATATGGATGAGAGTATTTCATTATCCAGTATTCTTGTTTATTTAATTGTAAAATGTGAACAATGGCACCTCACAATCACAATGGGCAAAAAACTCTTATATTTTTTTTTTTACCAGACATTGATTTTTTACTGCAGACAGATTCTGCATAAATTGTTTCTCAAGTAACAAGTCAGGACGATTAAAGAGAGTTGCTCATAAGCCATAAACTTCAAAACATTCAAAACTAATTCTTTGTAAGTCTCATGTGGGCCTAGCCATAGCTTATCTCTACTTCCCAAATGTCTTGTGTTAAAACATTACAGCTCCATTTTATTCTGAGTCTTTAATGTAAATGTTCTTCTTTCACCCATGCAGATCATAAAGTACAGGGAGACACCTCAGAACACTCCCTTAGGGTTAATGCTGGGGAGAACACTTACCAGTTCTTAGGTTGTCAAAAAGGCATTGTTGTCAGCAAAATGTACAGTAGAGTCTAAAGATAAGTTCAAGGTTCAGTTACTACAGTGCCTTTAAGGGATTTTAGGAAAATGTCAGTACTAATATGAGGTGGTGCTTTCTCTTATCTACTTTTGTCAGCAAAATGACTTGATGGACCCCTTTGAGCTTGAAACGTAACTGTTTATTTATACCTCTACTACTTCCTAGAGTGTGGTTTGGAAAGAGAGGATAAAACAAAGAAAAGCTTAAAATGTTCTATATATCTAAGAAAGAAAAATGTGACATTATGAGAATAGTGCAAGAGAAAGGGCATAGTGGAAAAACAAAACAAGGCCCAACAATATGATGGAAGAATGCAGGCATCTAAAGGGGCATGGCAAATGAGAAAGCCATGTGTTAACTGATTGCAGGAAGTTTCTAAGAACAGTGACAATATTTTAGTTGAACAGTGATTAATATTTTAGTTTTTTTATAGGCTTGATATGGTCACCAAAACTTCAATGAAAGATTGCCAGATGTAACAATCATGTAGTGGAAATACAGAAAAGTGAAAAAAGAGACATGTAGTCCAGCATGAGATGAAGCCAAGCAAAAATAAAAGGGGGTGGGGGGCAGCAGTAGCAAATTCTCAGAGTAATAGCTAAGACAAGAACTAACATTGACTAAAATAGATGGAAGGTGGTATCATTAGGCTTTGTGCTGCTATAAAGAAAATGTGAAAGTGACTTTGGAATAGGTAACAAGCGGAGGTTTGAACTTCCTAGAGACTTGGAAGGCTCAGAAGACAGGAAGATATGGGAAAGTTTGCAACTTCCTAGAGACTTGTCAAATGGCTCTGACCAAAATGGTAATAGGACAATAAAGTTCAGGCTGAGGTGATCTCAATGGAGATAAAGAACTTGTTGGGAACTGGAATAAAGGTGATTCTTGCTGTGATTTAGCAAAGAGACTGATGGCATTTTGTCCCTGCACTAGAGATCTGTGGAGCTTTGAACTTGAGGGAGATGATTTAGGGTACATGGCAAAATAAATTTCTAAGCAACAAAGCACTCAATATGTGACTTGGGTGCCCTTAAAAGCATTTGGTTTTATGTATTAACAAAAAGATTATTTCAAATTGGAACTTAGGTTTAAAGGGGAAGCAGTGCATAAAAGTTTAGAAAATTTGCAGCCAGACAATGCAATAGAAAAGAAAAACTCATTTTCTGAGAAGAAATTCAATCCAGCTGCCAAAATTTGCATATGTAATGAGGAGCTAAATGTTAATCTCCAAGACAATGGGAAAAATGTCTCAAGGGCATATTAGAGACCTTCAAGACAGGCCCTCCCACCACTGGCCAGAGGCTGGGGAAGAAAAAAGTTTCATGGGCTGTGCCCATGGCCTTGCTGTTTTGTGCAGTCTCCAGACTTAGTGTCATGCATCCCAGCTATGGCAAAAAGGGGACAACATATAGGTCAGGTTTCAGAGGGTACAAGTCCTAAGCCTTGTCAGCTTCCACATGGTGTTAGGCATGTAGGTGTACAGAAGTCAAGAACTGAAATTTGGGAACCTCCACCTAGATTTTAGAGGATGTAAGGAAATGCCAGAATGTCAAGGCAGAAGTTTTCTGCAGGGGGAAGAGCCATCATGAAGAACCTCTGCTAGGGCAGTACAGAGGGAAATGTGAGGTTAGAGCCCTCACACTGAATCCACACTGGGGCCCTGCCTGGTGGAGCTGTGAGAAGAGGGCCACCATCCTCCAGACCCCAGAATGGTAGATCCACCAACAGCTTGCACATTGTGCCTGGAAAAGATGCAGAAACTCAATGCCTGCTCATGAAAGCAGCCAGGAAAGGGGTTGTACCCTGGAAAGTCATAGAAGTGGAGCTGCTCAAGGCCATGGGAGCCCACCTTTTGTATCAGCATGACCTGGATGTGAGACATGAGTCAAAGGGGGTCATTTCAAAGCTTTAAGATATGATTGCTCTGCTGGATTTCAGAATTGCATGGGGCCTGTAACCACTTTGTTTTGGTCAATTTAACATATTTGAAATGGCTGTATTTACCCAATGCCTGTACTTTCATTGTATCTAGGAAGTAACTAAATTGCTTTTGACTTTACAGGATCATAGGCAGAAGGGAATTGCCTTGTCTCAGATTAAACTTTGGACTTAACTTTTGGGTTAATGCTGGAATGACTTAAGACTTTGGGGAACTATTGGGAAGGCATGATCGGTTTTAAAATGTAGAAGGAACATGAGATTTTTGAAGGAGCCAGAGCAGAATGATATGGTTAGGCTTTGTGTCCATACCTAAATCTCATCTTGAATTGGAATCCCCATAATCCCCATGTGTCAAAGGAGAGACTAGGTGGTAGTAATTGAATCATGGGGTTGGTATCCCCCATGCTGTTCTCATGATAGTGAGTGAGTTCTCACAAGATCTGATGGTTATATAAGGGGCTCTTCTCCTTTCACTTGGTACTTCTCCTTCCTGCCACCTTGTGAAGAAGGTGCCTTGCTTCACCTTCACCTTCCATCACCTTCACCTTCCATCATGATTGTAAGTTTCCTGAGGCCTCCCACCCATGCTGAACTGTGAGTCAATTAAACCTCTTTCCTTTATAAATTATCCAGTCTTGGGTATGTCTTTACTAGGAGTGTGGGAATGGACTAATAAAGAAGGTAACCTCTTCTCCCTCTTACCCAGAAACTAGCAAAATATTGGGAGGGCACCGGTGGGCTCCTCCAAGTAGGTAGATGGATGCCACTATACTCTTTTTGGATTTTAAAATAAAGTCAGCCTGGGAAAACTAGAGGACAGGGAGGTAGCAGGGTAACTCAGTGTGATACCATTCAGCCATTAGTTTATAATTTATTTATCCAGCAGCCATGATTATTTTGAATATCCACATTAATGCAAGAAAACACTTTGGTTAAAAAAAAACAACTATTTTAGCAATACATATTGGTAAGAACAAATTAGATTCATGAGCCATTTAATTGAAGAAAATAACTTTAGGTAACATATTTTCACTGCATTCCCTTTTTTGTCACATTTATTCCTCCAATAAAATGGGAGTTATTATGTAGGTGATGGTTATACTAATGAATTCCATGTATCATTATGATAAAATCATTTGTTCTAATTTAATACATTTGGAATATGTGGTAATTAAAATAAGAAATGAGGTAAGTTTATATTTATCATATCAATATTAAAGAGTCACAAAGAAATTGGTAATAAAAATATAGATATAGCAAATTTGTTTATTTTGTTTGTTTGTTTTGAGACTGGGTCTCCCTCTGTCACTGATGATGGAATGCAGTGGCAAAATCATAGCTCACTGCAACCTCAACCTCTCTGGCTCAATTGCCTCCTGAGTAGCTGGAACTATAAGCACACAACATTGTGCAGCCAACTTTTTTTTTCTTTTTTTTTTTTTCAGAGAGGGGGTTTCAACATGTTGCTCAGGTTAGTCTCAAACTCCTGGGGTCAAGTGACCCATCCAGCTTGGTCCCCCAAAGTGCTGGAATTACAGGTCAAATTTTGATTCTTAAAAAATAATTCCAAGCATTGAAGCTATATTTGCATATGCAAACAACTCATTAATGTGTGTGGAGTGTAGCTAATTGTCTGGGCTGGTGGTTTACTGTATTAATTATACCAGGTTGAATAGTGTTCCCCAAAATTCAGATCCATTCAGAACCTCAGAATTTGACCTTGTTTGTAAATAGCCTCTTCACAGATGTAATTAGTTAAGATGAGATCATACTGGACTAGAGTGGGCCTTAAGCCAATGAGTCGTGTCCTTACAGAAGAGAGAAATTGAAACACAGGGAGACACATGGAGAGAATGTTATGTGAAAATAGAAGCAGAGATTAGAGTGATAGATCTCGAAGACAGAACATCAAAGATTGCTGGCAAACACCAGAAGGTGAGAGTCATGAAACAGATTCTCTCTCAAGGTCTTCAGAAGGATCCAACCTGCCAGTTCTTGATTTCAGACTTCTAGACTCCAGAACCATGAGAGAATAAATTTCTGCTGTTTTAAGCCACACAGTTTGTGGTAGTTTGTTACAGAAGTCCTAGGAGGCTAACCAATCATGAATTATTTCAACCTGATAAAAAGGACATTTAATAAGAACATATTTTATTAGGCTTATTTGTGTAACTATAAATTTGGAATGAACTAACTTACCTTTCTTTGAATAGATTTTACAATGCAGTGTTTTCATTCATTCAGATCAATATTCTATCAATTATCCATGTTAGTAAGTAATGGTTCTACTAATATTTTCAGTTTTGAGACATCGTTTTTTCCCTAATGAAATGGCACCCTGTTGTTTTAACTCTTGCCTACCATTTTCAGATAATGGAGATCTAGAAACCAAAGCAAGAGACTGTCACCTACTTATCTTTCTAGGACTATTTTATTTATGGTTTAATTATTATGGAAGTCACCCTTTAAATCCCTGCTTCAGTAATCAAATGAGTTTCTCAGGATAACAGATTTTGTACATGGTATTCAGGTCGTCTACTGATTACATCTTATTTGATGGCATTGGAATGGAGGAGTCATTCCCTGATGGTGTTCATTCATTTGCTTTCCCTGTGAAGTTGACTGAATTTAAAAATTGCTGGTCAGCAATTTTTTAGTCAATTCTTTAAGAAGGCAAAGAACACTTTTTTTGCTGTTGCTAATCTTTTCCCAGAGGCCATCAGTGTAAAGGGGCAGTCATATAATTCCTAAAGTCTAAAGTAAAAATTATTTTTAGTATTAGCGTTGTCTAGCCAGTATTTTCTACCTTCCTTACATTGCAGCACACATAGAAAAGAATTGCATTCATACAGCACAGCAAAGTAACTGAAAAAGGGTATAACTAACCCGTGCACAGCACAGTGTTGTACAGTGAATCACCAGATAGGCAGGAATCTCTGACTAGGTTTCTATTAAAATGCTGGGAAACACAGTGCTTTCTGTGTATGCTTTTTACTGTGGGCTTATTTAAATATCTCAAATGAGATAACTAAACTAAAAGACAATTCTCTTCCTCCTTATTCAGAAGCATTTGCTTATTTAATAGCATTATCTGTATCCCTATGACATACATCAAACATAAATAACTTGATATAATTTACCTACCTTTTTTTCTCTTTTAACTCAGTGAAATATAAGACCTTTTTTACCCTACATCTGATGAAGGGTGAAGAGACAAATCCACGGCAGGACTATAAATCTTGCATAATAGTCATGAAGACTCTAAATCAATCTTGCATTAAAATAATAAATCTTAACAAAGGTGCAGCCATTATAATAATCCAAAACATGTGTAGAATGTTCATTCCAAGCACTTATGCTAATAGCTATGTGATATAATTTATCCTGCTCTTCTTATAAGCAAAGAATCATCCTTATATTCCTTTAGAAAATACTACAAATTAACCTTCCCTCAATCACACCAAGTTTGCATCCCCACAGAAGACAGATAAATCACTAATTCATCTTATTTATTTATTTATTTATTCTAACTATATTGACTGGTTCTTATTTTGTCTTCATGACACCATATTCAAGGGCTAGCAATGGGGGAGAAGGAAGAGGAGGACTTGAGATATGAAGCGAGAGAGAGAAGAGATAGATTCAAGAATAAAATTAAAATTAAACACAAAATTCCTAATATTCTAAATTATAAGACCAGTTATATATTCATATTCTTAAGAAAAATATGTTCATAACAATATAGTCTCCTAAAGATAAATTCTGTGTATATATATACACATAAATTTATATATAAATTTATTAAATTTATATATAAATTTAAATGATTATATTTATGAAGAATACATTCATATATAGAAAATATTCTGAAGAATATATTGTTAAGAATTTTTTATAATAAAAAACATGCCTTATGCCTGTCAGTCTTTCCTTCCCTCTGGCCCTGGTCTTCAGCTGCAGTAGAAATAAAAAGAACGTTATTTAGTAAACTGGGGGAGAAGCAAACTGATCATTACTTGAAAAGTTATCATGAAGACAAAATGAAAACCAGTTAACTAAAATTAATAGAGTTAAAAGAAATAAGGTCATTTGGCAATTTGGTCACTTGATGAATTGACTTTTGGCTAATTGACCTAGAGCTCATTTCTACATAAGCCTTGCTTTTCTAAAGTGACATTAGCCAAACTTTTAATAGAAATTGGCAGGAGCCAGGTTATGCTTTGTTTATGCAGATAATGGTCCTCTCATCTGGTCACCATTATAACATGTTTTGATATAATCCTCATTTGGGATCAGTTTATTCTTTATATCTTTATTATCTTATGACCTAGATTTTTTTTTCTGTTCATTGGGAACAGATTTACGGAGAGACTCACAATAAATAACCTTCTATCCAAATGATAGATGCAAGAAGCAGATAAGGATTAGGGTCCCTAGAGAATCTTCAATTACCAGCACAACTGGGAGAATGGGATGAAGCTACCGCAAGTTCCTGCCTTGTGCAGTGGGGAGGAGCCTGTTCTCCTCAGCTAATGTGTGGGGGTGTGGAATTCAATCAATGAGATGAATGCCTGCCGGCAGGATCCCCTCTTACTTTGCTGACAGTTTTCTATTCCTTTTTTCCTTTCACCCGATAAATTCTGCTCTATTCACTCTTCAAGGTGTCTGTATGCCTAATCTTCCCTGGTTGTGTGACAAGAACCCAGGTTTAGCTGAGCTGAGGAGCAAAGTTCTGCATTTCAAATAGCCTACTATCTCCAAAGTCCCCAGAGAAATTATATTACACTTAATCTATTTTCTTTCAGGGTGACAGGATCCAACCATTTGGCATGTAGATCTTTACTAGCAGAACTAACATTTGTTTGCTTTTGGCATTTGAAAGTTCCTTATAATCAGTTTTCTATTGTGTCTGTTGAAATTTTGCTTCTTAATGACCCATTTATTTTCTCATTTTTTTTAAAGTAGAAATGGGGCTCTCACTATGTTGCCCAGGCTGGTCTCAAACTCCTGGGCTCAAGTGATCCTGCAGTCTTGGGCTCCCAAAGTGCTCAGATTACAGGCATGAGTGACCACACCCATCCTTGATGTCTCATTTGGTTATTGTTGTTGTTTTTGAGAAACAAAAAAAGAATAATAAGAAAAAGAATAAAGAAGAGGAAGAAAGAGAAAGAGGAAGTGGGAGAGAGAATGGGGGTATTGCTTTATTGCCCAGGCTAGAATGCAGTCTAAATATGGGTATGCCTATAATTGTCCTTAATAATGGAGACATAAAAGAAAATGAGGGAAGAGAATAACAAACAAGGAGCCAACCAACATTTTGTTTAAACTTCTAAGTTGATATGATGTGGTACTGATAAGAGTGTATATTTTGTGTATTTAAAGTGGAGAGTTCTATAAATGTTAATTACGTTTACTTGTTCCAGATCTGAGTTCAAGTCCTGGATATCGTTGTTAATTTTCTGTCTCATTGATCTGTCTAATATTAATGTTGAAGTCTCCCACTATTATTGCATGGGAGTCTAAGTCTCTTTATTGGTCTTGTATATCTGGGTATTCCTGTACTGAGTGCTATATATTTAGGATCTTTAGCTCTTCTTGTTGTTGCATTGATCCTTTTATCATTATATAATGTCCTTCTTTGCTTCTTTTGATCTTTGTTGCTTTAACGACTATTTTATCAGAGGCAAAAATTGTAACTTCTGCTTTTTATTTATTTATTATAGCTCTCTGTTTGGTTGGTAAATCTTTCTCCATCCCTTGTTTTGAGTCTTTGTGTATCCTTGAATGTGACATGGGTCTGGATGCAGCATACTGATGGGTTTTAGTTTTTTATCCAAATTGCCTGTCTGTCTTCGGATTGGGGGATTTAGTCAAATTAAATTTAGAACTAATAATGATATACGTGAGTTTAATACTGCCATTTAATATTAGCTGGCTATTTTGCCCATTAGTTGATGTAAATTCTTCATTATATTGATGCTCTTTACTTTTTGGTATTTTTTAGAAAGGCTGATACTGTTTGTTCCTTTCTATGTGTAGTGGTTCTTTCAGAAGCTCTTGTAAAGCAGGCCTGGTGGTGATGAAATCTCTGAGTGCTTGCTTGTTCACAAAAAACTTTATTTTTCCTTCACTTATGAAGCTTAGTTTGGCTGGATGTGAAATTCTTGGTTGCAAGTTCTTTTCTTTAAGGATGCTGAATATTGGTCCCCACTCTCTTCTGGCTTGTAGGGTTTCTGCTGAGAGATCAGCTGTAAGTCTGATGGGCTTCCCTTTGTGGGAAACCTGACCTTTCTCTCTGGCTGCCCTTAGTATTTTCTCCTTCATTTCAACCCTGGTGAATCTGACGATTATGTGCCTTGGAGTTGCTCTTCTTGAGGAATATCTTTGTGGTGTTCTCTGTATTACCTGGAGTTGAATATTATCCTGCCTTACTAGGTTGGGAAAATTTTCCTGAATAATATCCTGAAGCATAATTTCCAGCTTGGATTCATTCTCTTTGTCACATTCAGGTACACCTACCAAGTGTAGATTAGGTCTTTTCACATAGTCCCATATTTCTTGGAGATTTTGCTCGTTCCTTTTTATCCTTTTTTCTCTAATCTTGTCTTCTTGTTTTATTTCATTGAGTTAGTCTTCAACCTCCGATATCCTTTCTTCTGCTTGATCAATTCGGCTGTTAAAACTTGTGCATACTTCACGTAGTTCTCGTACTGTGTTTTTCAGCTCCATCAATTTACTTATTTTCCTCTCTAAATTGTGTATTCTTGTTAACATTTCGTCAAACCTTTTTTCAAAGTTCTTAGTTTCTTTGGATTGGGTTAGAACAAGTTCTTTTAATTCACAGAAGTTTCTTATTATCCACCTTTTGAAGCCTGCTTCTGTAATTGGAACACACTCGTTCTCCATCAAGCCTTGTTTCGTTGCTGATGAGGAACTGTGATCCCCTGCTGAGGGAGAAGCATTCTGATCTTGGGTATTCTCAGCCTGTTTTGGCTGTTTTCTTCCCTTTGTTGTAGATTTATCCATCTGTGGTCTTTATAATTACCGTCTTTGTAATTGGGTTTCTGAGTGGACGTACAGCTTATTGATTCTCAGCACCGAAATCTGAGCAATCCACTGCACCGACTAAATCAGCGGTGTTAAGATTGATGATGCTTTTCTGACTCTGCGCCAAAAACCGACACTCTGAGGTGCCAGCAAAACCGCCTCGCCAGTCACAAGAGTCGCGCTGGCAACCCATGGGGCTCCTCCGCTGGGAATCTCCTAGTGCGTGAGCAATAAGAATTCATGTGAAGGTGTGGCATCCTCTCGTTCTTTGTGCTTTTGCTGGGAGCTACAATCCCGAGCTGCTAGTGATCAGCCATCTTGGATCTCTCCCTCATTTGGTTTTTAAGCAAAAATCCTGATGATTCTTTATTATAACATTCTATTATAGTTTTTAGAGTGGACATATTCACCTTCATTCTCTCACCTCTGAAAATCTGATAAATATAATTGCCCTGATAAGAATCCTTGTGGTGTGGAAGAATCCTTCCCCAAAGCAGACCCTATATGCTTAAGTTACATCAATCCTAACATGTTTTCTGAATTCTTTAATTTTATAATCATCAGTTGTTTTTCTCTAACATTCCAGAACTCACATTTCAAAAGCAAATTTTAAATTTAAAATTAAGTACTCACTATCTTTTCTTTTGTTTTTCAGACAGAATCTAATTCTCTAACCCAGGTTGGAGTGCAGTGGGCTGATCACAGCTCACTGCAGCATCAACCTCCCAAGCTAAAGTGATCTCCCACTTTAGCCTCCTGAGTAGCTTAAAATATAGACACATAATACCATACCCAGCTAATTTTTTTTTTTTAGAGATGGGGTTCCATTATATTGGTGGGGGTAGTCTCAAATTCCTAGCCTTAAAGAATCCTTCTGTCTAGGCCTCCCAAAAGTGCTGAGATTGGAAGTGTGAGCCACTGTGACCAATCTATACACTATATTTTGAAAATACATGCATTAAAATGTTTCATATCACATCTCAAGTTTCAAAACAAGATGATAAATAATAAAACATAATTTTCACAGTAGCAGAAAAAAGTAGAAATATCTATTTTAAAAATGAATACTGCATTTGCACCTAAAATAAATGACATCAATAAAACATGTAAATAAAATATTTTCTATTAAATATTTATATTATTCTAATAAATAAAATTTTAATGTACAATTTGATGTGTAGAAGTTTTAACATTAGCCATCATGAAGACAAAATAAAAACTGGTTAACTACAATTAATAGACTTAAAAGAAATAAGGTCATCTGGCAAATTAGCCATTTGGTGAATTGGCTCCCACAGTTTTTATTGTGAGGTGCTTGTAAGATTTGAAATATCACCCAAGCAGAAGAAGTAGCTTTTTTATCTAATCAGAATAGGCAGAGCAGCTGTTTATAAAAATGCAATATAAAATGTTCTACCACCTCTTTCTCAGAACTTTGCAAACTGAACTAGCACTTTTTGCCTCTTTTTTAACAGACAAAAGTAGCAGTATTTTAAATGTTAATACATTTATAATGTCCAAATAAAATAATGTCATTCTTAGTCATATATATTTATAACTTCTATATAGAAAAAAGACACTGATTTTTTTTAATATTCAACTTTTAGATCAGTAGCTCCAACTCTAGAAAGATGGCGGAGCAAAAGCAAAGAAAAATCTCTTTGGTTCCAGAAAATCTCCTGAAAAGAGGAAGGTTTATCAAGCCCTCAAAGCCACCCAAGCAAAGCAGGCACTTTTGGCAAAGAAGGGGCAGAGGAAAGGAAAAGGTCTCAAATTTAAGTGACTTGAATCATTCCTACATGATTCCTGGCAGAAGAAACATGACAAAGTGCATCTCAGATTACTAGAAGTGAAATCTCATGCCTTGAATACCAGATAAACATTCCTTGGCCTTTCTTGTACACATCGAAAGGACTGATGGTGTGAGTTTATTGGTGCAGAGAACCATTGCAAGACTTCACCTAAAGAAAATTTTTAGTGGTGTTTTTGTAAATGTCACCCCCCAGAACCTAAAAATGCTGCGTATAGTGGAATCTTAATGTGACATGGGGATTTCCAAATCTGAAGCCTGTCCAGGAACTCATTTTGAAATCTGGACAAGCCAAGGTCAAGAATAAGACCATCCCTCTGACAGACAACACGGTGATTGAGGAACACCTGGGAAAGTTTGGTGTCATTTGCTTGAAAGACCTCATCCATGAAATTGCCTTCCCAGGGAAGCATTTTTAGAAAATTTCATGGTTCTTGTGTCCTTTCCACCTCTCAGTGGCCTGCCATACTACCAAAAAATAGAGTGGGTTTCCTCAAAGAGATGGGCACACCTGGTGATCAGGGTGAACACATCAATCAGCTCATCTGCCAACTGAACTAGACCCAGGTACCAAACTGCAGTAAATTGTCATCAATGAAGTGGAAGCATATGTTTTTGTTTTGGGGGGAATTTTTTATCAAGTATCTTCAGAGAATACTATTTTCTGCTTTATCTTCAAAAACTGGAAAGAAAGGTTCAAAGAAAAGATAGTAGCTGACTGGGCTTGGTGGCTCACATCTACAATCCTTGCACTTTGGAATGCCAAGGCGGGTGGATCACCTGAGGTCAGGAGTTCAAGACCAGCCTGACCAACATGGAGAAACCCCGTCTCTACTAAAAATATAAAAATTAGCCAGACGTGGTGGTGGTGCATGCCTGTAATTCCAGCTACTCAGGAGGCTGAGGCAGGAGCATTGCTTGAATCCAGGAAGGCGGCGGTTGCGGTGAGCCAAGATCAGGCCACTGCACTCCAGCCTGGGCAACAAGAGTGAAACTTTGTCTCAAAAAAAAAATAAATAAAAGACGGTAGCTTATGTTCATGGCAAGCACCTCTCATCACAGTCCAGTTCCACGGAAAACTTTCAGCATTTTTTACATTGGCTGCTGCCTCGTCTGAAATCAGCACATTCCATGGAGGGAGGAGTCCTGCTTTGTTGCATCTTCTATCCTAGTGTTTAATGTTGATAAATGAGTAATTCTAGCATTTGTACAAAGATCCCTAAGACTCCTGCAGTAGTCAACCAAGCCTATAGACATAATTGAATCTGGAGATATCTAGGGCCTTATTTTGAAAAAGACTTGAAATACACATAGGAAGAAAGGCACAAAAGTAAATTTTCACTTGTCCCTGCTGTCACACACACACAAAAACACTCAACTTTCATCTAATACCAGAATTGAAATTGGAAAGGCCAGTACAAACGTAGTTAATTTAAATACCTTTATATTGAATTATTCATGGGTCTAATGTATCAAAGACTTGGTCCCAACTGTGGAACTATTGCTGAGTCATGTTTTTATTGTCTATACCATAAAAATATTGTACTTATGAATATAAGATGCTGAGATTCCCCTGTCCACAATGACAGAAAGGGGAACCAACTAGAGAAATTAGATCAAACATGGTTTAAGTGAGGTGTTTATTGAAGACAGGTCTGGAACTATAGTAGTAAGACTTTAAACAGGCAATCATCTAAATAAATATTCTTCAAAAATGTACTTGATTTGTATGAATGGGAGCAGTTTTAGTTAATGGAATACTACTCTAGTTGATAAGTGTGAAAGAAATCCAAGTAGAAGTATGTTAAAAAATAAAGAAAAAGATACTTGATATGGTTTCAATCTTCTTAAATTTGTTAAGATTTGCTTTTTGGCCTAACATATGAGCTATAGTGGAGCATACTGTGCTTGAGAAGAATGTGTGTTCTGTTGCTGCTGGATAGGATGTTCTATGTATGTCTGTTAGTCTTTAACTTTTGAAAATTATAATGTGTCACAGTATGAATCTCTTTGGGGTCATCCTATGTGTTCTCTGGGCTTCCCAAATTTGTATTTCTATTTTCTTCCCCAGGCTTGAGAAGAAGATGGGAAAGTGCAGCCAAGTATAAAAATGCCTCTTAAAACCAGTTGGACTATGATAAAAAGCAGAGGAAAGGGATAGTAAATGGTGAAAGATGTGTGGCCTGAGTCCTGTTTACGATAGGGGTAGTATTACACTAATGCATGAGGGAAAGAAAATGGGGCTTTTCTACCCCATCTTTGCATGTAACTTGAAAGAGAGAAGAATACAATACTGAAAAGAAAGGCTTGAGGCCCAGGATGAGCAAGGAGATTATAAAAGAGTATCCAGCTGCTTTAAATGACTTCAAATTCCCAAGGAGAGGTGCACCATAATTCAGAGTACTGAAAGAATTTATACTCAAAATGCCATATTGTTGACACCAATTCTTAAAAACAAAAATGCCCAAAGAGGAAATCTGGTAAAATGTTCTTTGAATTGCCCATAGTTAAAGATGGATTCTGCAGAGCCGTGAGCTCAAAATCTATGACATGCAAAATGCTAACCTATAGATTACTGAAAACAGGGTGTGTAAATGTTTTGAAAAGGAATACAAAATCATCAAGCCCCAGTCTGTGGTCACTTAGAATAAATGGTGTAGATTTTACTTTACTTCATTCTTCGATAGAGCCCTAGACTAGCAAGTCAAAAAACTGTGATACGTGCCGACGAGTTTGATAAACTTCACTCCACAGGCAAAATTCAGCTGCCTGCTGATTTTTGTTTAAATCAAGTGCTATCAGAATAAAGCCATGTTGGCCGGGTGTGTGGTGGCTTACGCCTGTAATCTCAGCACTTTAGGAGGCCAAGGCAAACAGATCACAAGGTCAGGAGTTTGAGATCAGCCTGTCCAACACGGTGATACCCTGTCTCTACTAAAAATACAAAAATTATATGGGCATGGTGGCAGGCACCTATAATCCCAGCTACTTGGGAGGCTGAGGCCAGAGAATCACTTGAACCCAGGAGGCAGAGATTGCAGTGAGCCAAAAGTGCGCCATTATGACACTCCAGCCTAGATGACAAGAGCAAAACTCCATCTCAAAAAAAAAAAATTAATAAAGCCATGCTTATTTGTTTGCGCTTATTTAAGACAGTGTGGTTCTGTTCTGTCTCTCTCTTTCTCTCTCTCTCTCCTCTTTTGGTTGTGGACTGAATGCTTCTGTCTCCCCCAAATGCATATGTTAAAGCCCTGACCATTAATGTGGCTGTAATTAGGCCTCTTAAAGAAGGTAAATGAAGTCATATGGGTAGTTCTCTGATCCAATAGGATTACTGTCCTTAAAAGAAGAGACACCAGAGAGCTTGCTTGCTGTGTTCCCTCACGCTCACATACCAAGAAAGGCCATGACGACATAGCAAGCAGGTTTACAAGCCAGGAAGAGGCCTCACCGGGAATCTAATGGACTGGCACCTCAATCTGAGACTCCAAAACTGTCAGGAAATACATTTTTGTTTTGTAAGCCACTCAGTCTATGGCACCTTGTTGTCATAGCGCAAGCCAACTAATTCATTCTTTCTCAACCAATGAGAAACTGAGGTCTCCAACCAGATTCTACAGCCTCAGACAAGCATTCAGCTGACTGAACACCTGGCCAACATTTTGCCTGAAACCTCATGAAAGAGCCTGAGCCAGACTACTCCAACTAAATCCCTCCCAGGTTCCTGCCACTCAGAAACTGTGTGAGAGAAGATTTTTTTGTTTGTTTAAGCTAGTAAGTTTTTATTTCTTATGAATCATGTTTACTAACCTTACAAATAAATTCAAGACTAGCTCATTTGTGTGTCTACTCTTTCCCACAAATCACTTGTAAATCTCAAGTTGTTGAGAATAAAAATATTTAGGACGTATTTTAAAATGTTTCAAGTCTCTTTTTCCTCCACTTCATCTTCCACCCTGTCAGTAGTTTTTTTTTTTTTAATACAAATTTTGCCCCCATTGCATTCCTACTTAAAATCCTTTGATCGCTCTCTATTAGATCTACAGTTGAAAACCCAGACTTTTCAGAAGAGCAAACTATGTTCCTCCATGGCCTGATTCCACATTTTTCCCATGCATCATCCTGGCCATAACATTTCCAGATTCTCATTTTGCTTCATAAAAAGCTCTCCAAGTAAAAGAACATAATCTCATTCATTATTGTTTATCCATGGCCTAGTATAGTGCCTGGCATATGGCTGGTGCTAAATAAATTCTTTCTGCTCAGCCAAAAATGAACCATATTGCTTCCTTCAAATTTATTTTCTGTCTCCATTTACCAAAAATCTATTATCTAATCACGACCTTTCGACCCCAGTGTCATCTCTCTTCTTGATTCCTAATTTTATAGAAATAGTATAAGATGTCCTCTACACAATATTTATAGCATTTATATTATATTATAAAATTGTGATTACATTCAAGTCTTCCTAAGCAGACATAGGATAGGTGTCATCATTCATTTTTCCTGTCCTTTAGGATTGCTGAATCAAACTGAAATCCTTAGCCCTATACCTTGAAACTTTGGATTCAAAAATCCAAGTCACATTGTGTCCTGAATCTCCTTAAATCAGCCCTCTCGGCCTCACTGAGGGGAACCCTCCAATTTAAATTTCTCATTTTCTCCCTGATTTGGCCTACACTATAGCATTGTGCCTCTCCAGGTGGCATAACTCCTTAGTTTTGACTAGTTGCCTTCTGTGGCTCCCCTATAAGACCCTACCCCTGACTTAAATATCAACCTAGAGAACACAGGCCCCACTTATATTCTTCATTTGCACTATCCCTCCTCTCAGGTTAGAGAGCCATAGAGAGAATCAGAGTGCCCACTGACCATTCCCCTGGCTCCCAGGAACTGACCACTGCTTGACTTTCAGCTCACTCACTGTGGTCCACTTACCAAATTTAGTATTAGACAGCAGCTGTAGCTGCATTAAAACCGAGCCTGTTAGTACCTTGAACAATAGGGATGTCTGGCCTTGTTCTGTGGAGAAGTCAATGATTATAGTCAGGTCTTCTTATGTTCAGCTCTAAAGATAAGAAACAAAGCCATTTCCTCTCCTTTTTTCTTTTTATCCACCAACTCTGAGCCACAAAAAGCACAGAGCATCAATCATGCTTTGCACAAAGTTATCTCAAAATTTGGCAAACAAGTCTCAGCAAGGCATTTAACAAAGACTTTTCTGGCATTATCACACATAGAAAAAAAGACAGAGATATAAGTTATATGTAGGAACAATCAAGTGGAGAAATATATAGTTAAGTATTCATACCAAAAGGTACTAAACATTGTGCTATGTGTCATTATGGAGTTTTCTAGTCACATGTCACATAGCTCAGTCTTCAGTCTTTCCCCCTTCAATGTTTTTATTCCTACTGAGAATAAATTACAAACTTTATTATTTTTTTTTCACATAGCCAAGTCATTGGAAATGCATTAGAGAATCGGATCATGATTCCATAAAATCTCTGAATGTTAAAATAATATACCATATATTTTCAAGATGAAATTTAATTAGAAAAATGTAAAATCCTTCACTTAGATAAATGTTAACGCATAATTTCAAGGTGGAGACTATGATTTAATGACAGACCTTATGAAAGAGTAAAGAGTTTTCATTGTATACAATTCCCTAATATGTAAGTACTTTTGTTTGGCTGATGATTTCATTTGCATAAAAGAGACTCTAGTACATAGTAGGCATTCAATAAATACTGCTTGAATGAAGGAGTCAGGTACAAGTTCCAGTTACTACATAAAGTTATTAAAAGCTTAGGCTGCATTAATAGAAATACAGAAAATAGAACAAGAGAGGAGGCAGTCCTATTTTGCTCTCTATAGCCAGACCATGGTTATATTAGGTTTATGTCCAGTTCTAAACAATATACTTTAGAGTGGATGTATAAAGCAGGATTACTCAGAGGAAAGTTGCCAAAGTAACAATGACACTCATTTTGCAGCAGAAATCCCCCCAAAAAATGACTCCAGGTGAGATAGCAGGGTGACTACCTTTAAATGTACAAAGATCCATCTATGGAAAGGAAGGGTTAGCCTCATGCTGGTGGTGCCAATAGGGAGAACTGAAACAAGTGTTGGGAAGAAAGAATTCAGATTAACATAAAGGATTTTCTAAAACTATTTAAAGTCATATTTACAGACCTAGACCTATTTAAAGATGCCAGAGTTGTCTTAAGAACTGGGGAGTTCCTACCTTTGGAAGTGGTAATAGACAGCCACTAGTTAAAAATGTTAGAAGGAGGAATAAGAACATCATAAATCATAAGCCTGGAAAATATTTAAGATACCTCCGATTCCTTATTCTTAAAATAACTGCAAAATAAGATAATATCAAAGATGAAACAATGTTCTTACAACTCACAGAAACCATTTAAAAAAAAGCAAAAAACACAAGTTCATTTACCAGTAGGTCATATGTATCTCAAGAATATGGACCATCCTGGCCAACATGGTGAAACCCTGTCTCTACTAAAAATACAAAAAAATTAGCCAGGCGTGGTCGCACACACCTATGGTTCCAGCTACTTGGGAGGCTGAGGCAGAAGAATCGCTTGAACCCAGGAAGCGGAGGTTGCAGTGAGCCAAGATTGTGCCACTGCACTCCAGCCTGGTGACAGAGCAAGACTCCATCTCAAATAAATAAATAAATAAATAAATTAATTAATTAAAGAATATGGGTCTGAAAAAATGTGATGAATTTGAACAATATAGTGATATGAATGTATTTGATTTTCAGCTGATGTTTTCTCTAAATATACTTTGAAAAAATAGACAAAACTTTAAAATATTTTATTGTAATGATTTATTAATGTACTAATAAAAATGGTAATGAAAATGATAAATTTACAAAATATTTATGTGAAAAGTGACCTTGATTGTTAAGATATAACTTAAGCCAATTCTCTTTTTTCTCTTTTCTTTTTTGAGACAGGGTCTCATTGTCACCCAGGCTGGAGTGCAATGGTGTGATCACAGCTCAATGCAGCCTAGACCTCCTAGGCTCAATTAATCCTCCCACCTCAGCCTCCTAAGTAGCTGGGACTACCGGCGTATGCCACCACACCCTGATAATTTTTGTATTTTTGGCAGAGACAGGGTTTTGCCATGTTGCCCAGGCTGGCCTTGATCCACCTGCCTCAGCCTCCCAAATTGCTGGAATTACAAGCATGAGCCACCATGCCCAGCCTAAGCTAATTTGTTATTACAAATCTCCAAAGTGTCTGTCTAGACGCAGATACAACACCTATAGTGTTGAGATATTTATAACCTCAATCCATTTTGAAATCAGGTATAATTGTTAGAAATTATTTTGTGTTGTCATCCACCTATTCATCCTACTCCTGTCCTCCAGAGCTTCACAAAACTACTCCAAACCTTGCCACACATTACCTTCTTGCAAATGATCACAGATAACAAGTCCCTAATTCATTCTCCAAGCAAAATATCTTCAATTCTATCGTGGCTATTGCCAGAGGGTGGCCTAAAAACACACTGCCTAGCCATATGCACTCTTCAATTTGATTAAATAACCTCCTGAGTTGAGTTTTTTAGAACAGAACACAATTCCCTGGTGAGTTCTTTCCAGGATGAAGTTGAGAAGCTCTGTTCCAGTCTTCACCATGGATATTCAACTTTTATTATGAAAGATCACAAAAAAACCCTGACATATTGAGCATATTTTCAACTAAAATACCTCTCACTACTTAATATAAATCATCATATTACCTGGCAGTGGTACTGATCAACACAAGGAGTTATATAAGTAGTGCAATAGGTCCCCAACATACTGTTTTTAAAAACACGGAAAGTACAACTGAATCAGTCAATAATGTGTTGGAGGCAAATATTATCATCACCATTTACAGACAAGACACAGATTAAAGGACTTGTTCAAGGTTACATAGTCAAGAAGAAACAGAAATGAGTCCAGAGTTATCTAAATCTACTGTGCTATATTTTTCACTTCACCATGTTTCTCTATGTTTTCTATGATCTATATCTATAGCATAATTTGTAACAAATAAAATTATCTATAGAGTAGTATGGAATTAGAGTAAGAAATAAGTTTACTTTTTATGCATTTCTTTATTTTTTAAGACAGGGTCTCACAGTATCACCCAGGCTATAGTGCAGTGGCACTACACAGCTCACTGCAACCTTGACCCTCTGGACTCAAGTGGTCTTCCCACCTCAGCCTCCTGAGTAGCTGGGACCACAGCCGAGTGCCACAACATTCCACTAATTTTTTTGTTTGTTTCACTTTGTAGAGATGAGTTCTCGCCATGTCAGTCTCTAACTCCTGGCCTAAAGTAACAGGTTTACAGGCATGAGCTACCGTGCCCAGCCAAGACACAGGTTTAAACATATAACTCTGTTTTTTTACCTTCCTGCATACATCTTAAAAATATCTGAACAAAAGATTTGGGATTTGGGGCTTGTTTAGTACTTTCCGAGAACAAGATTCTTCTTATAATATTTAAAAAAGAAATGATAATTCAAGTTGTCAGGTGATTTTTTTCTTAAGGGTCTAGATTGATGAGAGTAGCATTTTATGCTAAGGCTTAACATGATAAACAAAATAAGAATAATTATGTGGTTGAACTAAAACTATGGATTCAAAATTTATTAGCATTGACCTAAAAGTCATTTAAAAGACTGAAAGACTGAAAGTGATACTAGCTTTCACCAGCTTTTCAGTTCCTTTTCAGAAGGGAATCGATAGATCCATTAGAGCCATAAACCTATGTAAGCAGAGAGGTTTCAAATGGGACCCTGCCTGACACAGACTGTGCCTGTTGCCTGGAAAGTAAGGGGAAGGTCCCCGAACTAGAGAACTGAAGGAACTTCATATGTGTAATTTACACACCACCCAATGGCCCCAAAAGTCCTGTTTTCTCATAAGCTCTGAGACATGTAGGTGCATCTACAATGATTTTTATTCATTGCTGAGATATATTGTGGGATTATGTCACAAAGTTCACTTGATAGAAAACCACATTCCCTCTGAATTCACTGAGATATATGTGTCCAGTTATGTTGCAAATTTATAGAGGAAAAAAAAGTGCAAATCTGTCATTTCCATATTGTAAGTATTCCCCAAAATGAGGAATTCTAGTCTGGTATGTCAGGATGACCATCATGGTTAGGAAAAGATGCTTATTTTATAATACAATTAGCTAGAATAGCTCAATCTCTTGCCTTCCTGGATGGCGACACTCTCCATGGTCATCTGAAGGTCTAGCATTTTACCTTGTCATATTTTATTGCATTCTCTTTCATTCTTTTCTCAGGAGCCTCATTTGGCCCTGTTGGCCTTGATCTGCACTGCACAAACTGAAAACAATTTCTCACATAAAATATTTACTTGGCTGTGAAAGTAAGTTTTCCTTATAGTTCTATTCTCTCAAAGGCAATGAAGGAAGAAGCACTCTTGTCCCTGAAATATTTAATCACTGTTCCTCTAAAGATGAGTAGCGCCGGGCACGGTGGCTCAAGCCTGTAATCCCAGCACTTTGGGAGGCCGAGGCGGGTGGATCACGAGGTCAAGAGATCGAGACCATCCTGGTCAACATGGTGAAACCCCGTCTCTACTAAAAATACAAAAAATTAGCTGGGCATGGTGGCACGTGCCTGTAATCCCAGCTCCTCAGGAGGCTGAGGCAGGAGAATTGCCTGAACCCAGGAGGCGGAGGTTGCGGTGAGCCGAGATCGCGCCATTGCACTCCAGCCTGGGTAACAAGAGCGAAACTCCGTCTCAAAAAAAAAAAAAAAAAAAAAAAGATGAGTAGCTTGCAACAACCACAACAATTTATTTCCCCCAATTTATTTTGGCATACTTTGAAATCATGAAAAAAGCATTTTATTTAAAATCAGAATGTGTGACCTTGAATCCAATCTCTGACACTAGCTTGCTAAAAGTACCTTCACTTTTCTACTCTGAGTCTGGGTTTTGTTTTCTTTTGGGTATGAAAACAATACCCATTTCAGAACTATTGTGATGATAAAGTTAGATAAATTACATGAAAACAAGGGGTATTCATAATGTGTGAATTTTCTACCTAGAGATATAACTATCGTGAATAAGGCTTTGACTTTGTAAATCCTCAGAATTGCAAACATACATAACATGTTTATCCAAGAAAAATTATTATCTAGTAAAGTAAAAGCTAATATACTAACAGACAGTGGTAAAATCTCTACCATATATATTATTTTTATTAATATTGTTTATTTGATCATGATTATATACATTTAGGGTGTACAATGTTATGTTTTATATATTATGCAATGTGACATGACTAAATCAAGCTTATCAATATATCCATCACCTCACTTATCATATTTTGTGGTGAGATATTTGAAATTTATTCAGTTATTTTGAAATACACAATATATGGTTATTTACTTTAGTCACCTTGCTCTCCAATGTATTACAAAGCTTAATACCCCTGCTTAACCAAAACATTGTATCCATTGGCCAACAACTACTCAATTATTCATTCTGTTTAATATTCTGTTTAATATTTTTGCATTTAGGTTCATCAGGCATATTGGCCTATAATTTTCTTTTCTTGTAGCGTCATGGTCTGGTTTTGGTATCAGGGTAATGCTGGCCTTGCAAAATGAGTGTTGAAGTATTCTTTCAACTCTACTTTTTGAAGGAATTTGAGAAGGATTGGTGTTAGGTTTTTAAACATTGGTAGAATTTAGCAGTGAGCCCTTTAGGTCCAAGGCTTTTCTTTGTTGGAAAATTTTTGATTACTGATTTAATCTCCTAACTTATTATTGATTTGTTCAGATTTTCCATGCCTTCATGATTCAATTTGTGTGGGTTGTATTTGTCTAGAAATTTAGCCATTTCTTCTGGGTTATCAAATTTGAGGTCACTTAGTTGTTCATAATATTAGTTTATGGCCACTTCTATTTCTGTTGTAACACTCATATCTCTTTTTTTCACTTCTTTTTCATTTTATTTGTGAGTCATTTTTTTCTTAGTTTAGCTAAAGATTTGACAATTTTATTTTTTTAATCAAATCTTAATTTTTTGATACTCTTATCATTTCTGTAGTTTTTATTTATGTATTAGTACGTTCTCATGCTCCTATGAAGAACTACCCAAGATTGGATAATTTATAAAGAAGTTTAATTGACTCACGGTTCTACATGGCTGGAAAGGCCTCAGGAAACTTACAGTCATGGCAGAAGGCCCCTCTTCACAGGGTAGCAGGAGAGAGAATAGTGCAAGCAGAGGAAATGTGAGATGCTTATAAAATAAGCTCAACTCATAAGAACTCACTCGCTATCATGAGAACAGCATGGGGGAAAAGCCCCCATGATTCAATTATCTCCTACTGAGTCCCTCCCACGTGGGGATTATGGAGATGACAATTCAAGATAAGATTTGGGTAGAGACACAGCCAAACCATATCATTCTTCCCTGGCTACTCCCAAATCCTATGTCCTCACATTTTAAAATACATTCATGTCTTTCCAACAGTGCCCCAAAGTCCTAACTCATTCCAGAAAAATCCAAGTCCAAAGTTTCATCAGAGACAAGGCAAGTCCCTTCTGCCTATAATCCTGTAAAATCAAAAGCAAGTTACTTACTTTCTATATACAATGGGGGTACAGGCATTGGATAAATACACACATTCGAAATGGGAGAAATTGGTCAGAACAAAGAGGCTAAAGGCCCCATGCAAGTTTGAAATCCAGCAGGGCCATCAAATCTTAGAGCTCTGAAATGATCTCCTTTGACTCCATGTCTCATATCCAGATCATGCTGATGCAAGAGGCAGCTTCCCATAGCCTTTGACAGCTCCACCTCTGTGCCTTTTCAGGGAAGAGGCCCCCTTCTGGCTGCTTTCATGAGCTGGCATTGAGTGTCTGTGGCTTTTTCAGATGCATGGTACAAGCTGTTGGTGGATATACCATTCTGGGATCTGGAGGACAGGTGGCCCTCTTCTCATAGCTCTACTAGGCAGTGGCCCAGTGGGGACTCTGTGTGGGGGCTCCAACCCCACATTTCCCTTCCTAACCGCACTAGTAGAGGTTCTCCATGAGTGCTCCACCCCTTCTGTCTGGACATCCAGGTATTTCCATACATCCTCTGAAATCTAGGCAGAGGTTCCCAAACCTCAATCCTTTTCTTCTGACCACCCACAGACCCAACACCATGTGGAAGCTGCCAAGGCTTAGGGCTTGCACCCTCTGAAACAGCAGCTTGAGCTGTACCTTGGCCCCTTTTAACCACTGTTTTAGTTGAAGCAGCTGAGAAGCAAGGCACCATGTCCTGAGGCTGCATAGAGCATGGGGGGCCTGGGCCTGGCCCACAAAACCATTTTTCCCTCATAGGCCTCCAGGCCTGTAATAGAAGCGGTTGCTGTGAAGTCTCTGACGTGTCCTGGAGACATTTTCCTCATTTTCTTGATAATTAACATTTGGTTCTTTATTACTTATGCAAATTTCTGCAGTGAGCTTGAATTTCTCCCCAGAAAGTGGGTTTTTCTTTTCTATCTCATCATCAGGCTGCAAATTTTCACCTCTTTTATTCTCTGCTTTCTCTGGAATGTTTTACTGCTTAGAAATTTATTCTACCACATACTCTAAATCATCTCTCTCAGTTTCAATGTTCCACTGATCTCTACTGCAGGAGGAAAAATGCCACCAGTTTCTTTGTTAAAGCATAACAAGAATGACCTTTACTCCAGTTCCCAACAAGTTCCTCATCTCCATCTGAGACCACTTCAACCTGGACTTCATTGCCCATAGCATTTTAGTCAAAGCCACTCAACAAGTCTCTAAGAAGTTCCAATCTTTTCCACATCTTCCTATCTTCTGAGCCCTTCAAGTCTCTAGGAAGTTCCAACCTCTTCCTATTACCCAGTTCCAAAGTTGCCTCCACATTTTCAGGTTTTTGTTTTTGTTTTTTTTCCTGAGACAGAGTCTTGCTCTTTCATCCAGGCTGGAATGCAGTGGCCTAATCTCAGCTCACTGCAACCTGTGCCTCCTGCCTTCAGCAATTCTCCTGCCTCAGCTTCCTGAGTACCTGGGATTATAGGCATGCAACACTGCATCCAGCTAATTTTTTTGTATTTTTGGTAGAGATGGGGTTTCACCATGTTGGCCACCTGATCTTGAACTCCTGCCCTCATGATTCACCTGCCTCAGCCTCCCAAAGTGCTGGGATTACAAGCATGAGCCACCTCACATGGCCATTTTCAGGTATCTTTATAGCAGTTCCCCACTTCCTCAGTACTAGTTTACTGTATTAGTCTGTTCTCACAGTTCTGTGAAGAAATACCCAAGACTAGGTAATTTATAAACAAAAGAAGTTTAATTGACTCATAGTTTCACATGGCTGGTGAGGCCTCAGAAAACTTATAATCATGGCAGAGGGTAACAGGAGAGAGAATGAGTAAAAGCAGGGTAAATGCCAGACACTTACACACCACCAGGTCTTGTGAGAACTCACTAACACAAGAACAGCATGGGGGAAACTGCCCCCATGATTCCATTACCTCCTAATGGGTTCCTCCCACAACATGTGGGGATTAGGGGGAATACAATTCAAGATGAGATCTGGGTAGGGACACAGGCAAACCATATCAATTGTATTTGTTTTTGCTCTAATTTTTTTTATTTTCTTTCCTCTAATAACTATGGACTTAGTTCGTCCTTTTTTTAGTTCCTTCAGGTATAATATTAGATTCTGTATTAGAAATAGCCTCCTTAATGGAGCTAAGAAGGGCATTAAAGACCTTCATGTATAAAATTTAATAATGGAAGATTTACTCAAAAATATGTTGAATCATGCATGTATTTATAAAATATATTTGCAGTAGAAGGGAAAATTTTCTCATTATTAATATAAACTGTCTTGTTCCTCAGGAATAAGTAATAAAGCTACTGAATATTTTGAGATCTGTAAATAGGCATACAGTGAGTTGAATGCTTACTTGAGTTCAAATTAAAAACAGAGCAGCTAAAGATTTCAAAAAGAAACACTTTCTTTAAAAAAAATATTCTTCCTAACCATGAACATGGAATGTTTCTCCATCTGTTTGTATCCTCTCTTATTTCGTTGAGCAATGGCTTGTAGTTCTCCTTGAAGAGGTCCTTTACATTCCTTGTTAGTTGTATTCCTAGGTACTTTATTCTCTTTGTAGCAATTGTGAATGGCAGTTCGTTCTTGATTTGGCTCTCTTGAAGTCTATTACTGGTGTATAGGAATGCTTGTGATTTTTGCACGTTGATTTTGTATCCTGAGACTTTGCTGAAGTTGTTTATCAGTTTCAGGAGATTTTGGGCTGAGATGATGGGGTCTTGCAGATATACAATCATGTCATCTGCAAATAGAGACAATTTGATTTCCTCCTTTCCAATTTGGATACCCTTTATTTCTTTTTCTTGCCTGATTGTTCTGGCTAGAACTTCCAGTACTATATTGAATAGGAGTGGTGAGAGAGGGCATCCTTGTCTAGTGCCAGATTTCAAAGGGAATGCTTCCAGTTTTTGCCCATTCAGTATGATATTGGCTGTTGGTTTGTCGTAAATAGCTTTTATTGTTTTGAGATACGTTCCATCAATACCTAGTTTATTGAGGGTTTTTAGCATAAAGGGTTGTTGAATTTTGTCAAAAGCCTTCTCTGCATCAATCGAGATAATCATGTGGTTTTTGTCTTTGGTTCTGTTTATGTGGTGAATTACGTTTATGGACTTGCGTATGTTGAACCAGCCTTGCATCCCCGGGATGAATCCTACTTATCATGGTGGATGAGCTTTTTGATATGCTGTTGCAATTGGTTTGCCAGTATTTTATTGAAGATTTTTGCATCTATGTTCATCATGGATATTGGCCTGAAATTTTCTTTTCTTGTTGAGTCTCTGCCGGGTTTTGGTATCAGTATGATGTTTGTCTCGTAAAATGATTTGGGAAGGATTCCCTCTTTTTGGATTGTCTGGAATAGTTTCAGAAGGAATGGTATCAGCTCCTCCTTGTATGTCTGGTAGAATTCAGCTGTGAACCCATCTGGACCTGGGCTTTTTTTGGGTGGTAGGCTCTTTATTGCTGTCTCGACTTCAGACCATGTTATTGGTCTATTCAGGGTTTCGGCTTCTTCCAGGTTTAGGCTTGGGAGGTTGCAGGTGTCCAGGAATTTATCCATTTCTTCCAGGTTTACTAGTTTATGTGCATAGAGTTGTTTGTAATAATCTCTGATGATGGTTTGGATTTCTGTGGAATCTGTGGTGATATCACCTTTATCGTTTTTTATTGCATCAATTTGGTTATTCTCTCTTTTCTTTTTTATTAATCTGGCTAGTGGTCTATTTTGTTGATCTTTTCAAAAAACCAGCTCCTGGATTTATTGATTTTTTGAAGAGTTTTTTGTGTCTCTATTTCCTTCAGTTCTGCTCTGATCTTAGTTATTTCCTGTCTTCTGCTAGGTTTTGAGTTAGGAAGAATCAACATCGTGAAAATGGCCATACTGCCCAAAGTAATTTACAGATTCAACTCTATTCCCATCAAGCTACCAATGACCTTCTTCACAGAACTGGAAAAAAACACCTTAAACTTCATATGGAACCAAAAGAGAGCCCGCATAGCCAAGTCAATTCCAAGCAAAAAGAACAAAGCAGGAGGCATCACACTACCGGACTTCAAACTATACTACAAGGCTACAGTAATCAAAACAGCATGGTACTGGTACCAAAACAGAGATATAGACCAATGGAACAGAACAGAGGCCTCAGAGGAAATACAACATACCCACAACCATCTGATCTTCAACAAACCTGACAAAAACAAGCAATGGGGAAAGGATTCCCTGTTTAATAAATGGTGTTGGGAAAACTGGCTAGCCATGTGCAGAAAGCAGAAACAGGACCCCTTCCTGACACCTTACACCAAAATTAACTCCAGATGGATTAAAGACTTAAACATCAGACCTAATACCATAAAAACCTTAGAAGAAAATCTAGGCAAAACCATTCAGGACATAGGTGTAGGCAAGGACTTCATGACCAAAACGCCAAAAGCAATGGCAACAAAAGCCAAAATAGACAAATGGGACCTAATCAAACTCCACAGCTTCTGCACGGCAAAAGAAACAGTCAGTAGAGTGAATCGGCAACCAATAGAATGGGAAAAAATTTTTGCAGTCTACCAATCTGACAAGGGGCTGATATCCAGAATTTACAAAGAACTAAAGCAGATCTACAAGAAAAAAACAAACAAGCCCATTCAAAAATGGGCAAAGGATATGAACAGATACTTTACAAAAGAAGACATACAGGAGGCCAACAAACAT
The DNA here is from genome assembly GCF_048565385.1 of Saimiri boliviensis. Taxonomy (NCBI): domain Eukaryota; kingdom Metazoa; phylum Chordata; class Mammalia; order Primates; family Cebidae; genus Saimiri; species Saimiri boliviensis. The sequence goes on from NC_133458.1 coordinate 38,666,873, forward strand.
ATGAAAAAATGCTCATCATCACTGGTCATCAGAGAAATGCAAATCAAAACCACATTGAGATACCATCTCACACCAGTTAGAATGGCGATCATTAAAAAATCGGGAAACAACAGATGCTGGAGAGGATGTGGAGAAATAGGAACACTTTTACACTGTTGGTGGGAATGTAAATTAATTCAACCATTGTGGAAGACAGTGTGGCGATTCCTCAAGGACCTAAAAATAGAAATCCCATTTGACCCAGCAATCCCATTACTGGGTATATATCCAAAGGATTATAAATCATTCTACTACAAGGACACATGCACACGAATGTTCATTGCAGCACTGTTTACAAGAGCAAAGACCTGGAACCAACCCAAATGCCCAACGATGATAGACTGGATAGGGAAAATGTGGTACATATACACCATGGAATATCATGCAGCCATCAAAAACGATGAGTTCACGTCCTTTGTAGGGACATGGATGAACCTGGAAACCATTATTCTCAGCAAACTGACACAAGAGCAGAAAATCAAACACCGTATATTCTCGCTCATAGGCAGGTGTTGAACAATGAGAACACATGGACACAGGGAGGGGAGCACTACACACTGGGATCCGTTGGGGGGAAATGGGGGAGGGGCGGGGGGTGGGGATGTGGGAAGAGATAGCATGGGGAGAAATGACAGATACAGGTGAGGGGACGGAAGGAAGCAAAGCACACTGCCATGTGTGTACCTATGCAACAATCTTGCATGTTCATCACATGTACCCCAAAACCTAAAATGCAATAAAAAAAAAAGAGAAAAAAAAATTGACAAGAACGATCAATGGACTAAAATCCTAACGTAATGTGTAATAGAAATAGCTGTGAGGTATATATACAGACTTTTTTGCATTATTATCCTACTATTTTCAGCCACCTGGCTATCTTGTGAGGTCCCCAGTATATTAAACATGCAGAGATAAACAAAATTACTTGAACTGAAGATTTTCTTCAAATGTGAAGATAATTGCTTGCTCCCTTCCCTAAGGAAATTTAGTACAATTTATATTTACTGCAATTTGTAGAGTTACATCACTTACCTACAAATAATATAGAGAAGGCTCTACAGTCTGGTAACAACTAATTTGACAGCTACTCTCTATGTTCATGTTATTTTGGCAGCTATTCACCATAAATAATGATTTACCTTATTTCTGCTTTTTAATGTATGTTATTTTACAATGAATCTCCATGTAGTCTTCCTTCTTATCCAATACATATATTATTATATTCAATTTTTAGTTGTCTCTATTTGCTTCATGTGTTATTTTTTGTTTCTAAATTTTAATACTGTATTAATCTGTTCTCACATTGCTAATAAAGACATACCCAAGACTGGGTAATTTATAAATGAAAAAGGTGTAACTGACTCACAGTTCTACATGGATGGGAAGAGCTCACAATCACAGTGGAAGGCGAATGAGGAGCATGGTGGCATGCAACAGAGCATGTCCAGGAGAAAACCCTATTACAAAACCATCAAATCTCATGAGATGTATTCATTATCACAAAAATAGCACAGGAGAGATTCAACCCCATCTTTCAATCACCTCCCACCAAGTCTCTCCTCCAACATGTGAGAATTATGGGAGCTACAATTCAAGATGAGATTTGGGTGGGGACACAGCCAAACCATATCAAATCCATAGTTTTTTCCAGTAAACACTGGCAAAATACAATAAAACATGCCAACATACTTCTCTTGTATTCAAAGAAACAGAGTTACTTGGTATGGTTTACTTTAAGTAAATCTTTGTTTTAATGTGAATATTAATTTTGCTATTTCTGTCAACATAGTAACTTTTATACTATATTTTTATCTGTATTAAAATCTTTAGCAAGGGAAGGAATTTGAATCTATTTTCTGTCACTATTAAAGCTCTGTTAGGAAAATCAGTGTATGCTCCCCTTTTTTTTCCCAACCTTTAAAAGACAAATCCAACTCATTTAAAATCCTTCATTAGAAATTGAATTATTTCAACCACAGACCATGATTTCTAGATGTATGAGAATCTGTTTTCAATTTCCTAAACAGTCTTCTTTGGGTATATGTCAATATGGCAGTTTCATTTCTTATGTGCTACCTCACCTAATAAAATATAACACAACATAACAAATCATATGGTATTAGAAAAGTTGTCAAATGTGTGACAACACATTTTCTTCTCTAAATACATGAAGCTCGGATCTGGGAAATCTATATCTACTTTAAGAATAGGATTTAAGTAACAGAAACCAATTTTGTTTCACAATGGAGTAGGAGATGACTAAGAACAGAAAAACATTCATTTGTAAGTATGCCGAACTTAGAGCTAATGAATCAACCTAGTTGTCTAAATATGGATAACAAGTGAGAATTAACAATTTCTTTATATTTGAGTACCTCATGGAATGTTTACACTATTCAATTTCCCATGATTTGTCAAAGAACTCTTATTACAATAGACTTAGGGGAGATAGAACAGGGCACAATAGTAATATTTTGCAGTTTTCCTTTGGTCTGTCAAGCAGTTAAGCAATTCCTAAGCAGCAGCGCAAGGACTTCTGTTGGGCTGACTTGCAACACTTTTCACAAATTTGGCCAGTAAGGAGACAGCTACTTCAAAAGGATTTTTTTTTTTCAGTTACATAATAATTGTATACACCAAGTATACAAACTTAGACCCAGGGAAGATCTCAAAACAGCCCTGAATCTTAGCCTGGCTCCTCTCATCTATGGTTAACAAATAGTTCTGGCCAGCCAGGAAGCTGCTAGGAGACTTGCCTACCTGCGTTCTCACGGCAGGCTTGCCAACATCAGTCCCACAGTATGCCCTAAAACAGCCCTAAATCCAATGGATTTAAAAAGTTTATTACTTATGGCACAGCAAGCAGCATGAGCTTTATGTTTGCTCATGCTGCCAACCAACTCTACAGGGCAACAAAGAAGCAGGTCCAGGTGAATAATGTACACATAGTGAATCTGATACAACTAGGGAAAATTGAGCTTAGGAAATGCAGAATCTGCCATTCAAGCTCCACACAGCTGTGGGGTTTAAGACCAACAACCAATAAATTGAGGTCTACCCAGAGCCTAAACTGATGCACCTTCAAAAGATGCAGCAAAATCTAAGAAAGATCTATTCTTTTTTTTTTTTTTTTTTTTTTTTTTTTTTTGAGACGGAGTTTCGCTCTTGTTACCCAGGCTGGAGTGCAATGGCGCGATCTCGGCTCACCGCAACCTCCGCCTTCTGGGTTCAGGCAATTCTTCTGCCTCAGCCTCCTGAGTAGCTGGAATTACAGGCATGTGCCACCATGCCCAGCTATTTTTTTTTTTTTTTTGTATTTTTAGTAGAGACGGGGTTTCACCATGTTGACCAGGATGGTCTCGATCTCTTGACCTCGTGATCCACCCGCCTCGGCCTCCCAAAATGCTGGGATTACAGGCTTGAGCCACCGCGCCCGGCAAGAAAGACCCATTCTTTTGATGAAGTTTAAAACTAATTTTCTTGGTCCAAGCCTGGTGTGCTTAGGGACAACCCCCAAACAATTTTATTCAAAAAGTTAAAATAAGCTACTATATAAAAATTATTCAACATATGGAATGTATCTCAGCATCCTTAGTCTTCTCCTGAATACCAGTGTGATATTTTTCTCCATTTTTCTTATGATAATTTTGTCTTAAAAAATTTGACTATACTCCAATTTCCCCTGTAAAACAAAGCAAACAACAAACTCTGCTATACTGCCTGAACCCCAGTCCATTTGACTAATACTTACCTTCTTCCTGACAGCTCCACAGGATTAGATTCCAACTTTTGCTACCTATGACATTATTAAAAATCAGGTAGATTCCAGGTTTGAAACATCATCATATAACTAACTATAGCCACTATCTTTTCCTAAGATGCTTTTTACCATCATACAGCCTTGAATCAGTCCCATTGTGAGACTGTCAGCTAATCCTCAACCCAGACTGCAATTCACACTTGGATACAATGATTTGAATTCCTGACTATTCTATAGGAAGCAGTAAGATTAAAAACATTCTCCAACCTTAACTCCACCCCTTTCGTACCTACTTTTTCTCTTCTTGTCAAGTTGTAGCACATCTCAAGGACTGAAGTTTTATGAACTCTAAAGCAATGAGATAAAGGAAAGATACTAGTTTTGTCAAATCTCCTTATTTCCTTCATCAATTCGGAGATAATATCCCTTTCAGGAATGGCTGGTATAGCATTTGTTTCTGAATAAGCTTCTATTTGATCAGCCTTCTTGCAGATAGCTATAAACACCAGAAAGGGGACTACTTGAAGGTACAGCACAGTGAACATTCATAGAGAGTCAACACATAGAGAAGGAAGTTCACAGGGTGAACTTTCTATTGCTGTAACTGTTAGACTAAAGACAAGTAACAATTGGCAGCTGGACAAAAATGCATATTCCTTTTGCGCCAGAGAACCAGAAGACAGAATTTGGAGAAAAATAAAACAAAACAAAAAAGCTGATATAAAGTGAGTGATAACCCAAGAAAGGAGAAAGCAAGAGAGTGAGCTGAAAGTTTGAGTAAACTGTTTCACTACTGAAATCTCTTGCTGAATCTTAACCATACGTGAGTAGGACAAACTCAGAGCAGGCCAGATAAAGAGAACTAATGGGAGATTTGAACTTTAAACTGAAGCAAAAAATACAAAATTTACAGTTTGAGTACATCCAAGTTAATAGTTTGCTTAGAAAAAAATCAACAGACTTCAGAAGAACAATCAAACTGGAGTCTATGTGATAAAATATCCTTAATATATGCCAAAATTTCTCAATATATGGAGAAACAAGAATATGAGACTCTTTACAGCAGGTGCCTGGACTAGGGTTGGGCAAGCTAGAACATAAAATCTGAGGCATTTACTTACAGGGTCCTGCAAGCTTGGGTCAGAACCTGAGAATAAGAATAGCCTTAAAATTTTTGTTCTAGGTGTCTTGTTTGCCTCACACAACTTCAGCCCTAATCAACAGATAGCATTCAGTGATAAACCAAGTTGTAATTAGCAGACAAGGATTTTAAAGCAAACATTACAAGTATGCTTAGTGTCCTAAAGGAAACCAGAATCATAATTTTTAAAGAAGTAGAAAATTTCAGGAGAAAATAGAAAATATAAAAAATAACCAAATGGATCTTTTAGAATTGATAACACACATATGAAATAAGCAATTCATTGGATGGAATTAAGAGCAGAATATTGATGATAGAGGCAAGAATTAGTGAACCCGGAAGATGGTTTGATAAAGACTGTTGAATCTGAAGAACAAAAAAGAAATGTGACCCTGCAGGACCCTGTGATTAAGTGCCTCTATATTTTTATGAGGCACTCAAAAAAAAAAAAAAAAAAAAAAAAAAGAAGGGAGGCTTTCTCAGTAAACTCACCACGAACACTAAAGCCTCAGATGTATGAGTGACCATGACATGTTTGCTGGACACTAATGCCCTTTGCCGAGTTCCACATCTTCTGTGTCTCTTTTCAGTAGGGTGGGTGTGTGAGGTATTTAGTGAGTACTTCCCCTGAAAGAGAGTTGCATTGTGGAGGATGAGTAGTTTGAAAAAACACATCTGCCAGAAACATCAATTTACGTTTAACACTATGAGATAATCATATAGATTACAAGACAGTTCAATGAATTAAACTATAATGTTAGAATATTTCGTCTATAAGATCAAGAAGCAGGACTTCAATTGTTTAGCAAGAGTGATACTATACCAATCCAGGAGGGAGTATATCATCTGCAATTTTACAAGAAACTTCTATATGTAAGGCATTCTGCTAGAATCTGTACACTATATTTTATTTCCTCAAACAAGTTAGGAAATAGATTTTTTCACCCTGATTTTACAGATGAAAAATAATCTCTGTCAGGTAACGTAACTTGCCCAAGTGATAAAGTGTAGATTCAAACACAAATCTACCTGATGATTTTCTAAACTATAAATGTTTTTTTCCCACCAGCCTCCTTTTTATCCTAACAGCTTTTAACTCAAGGTCTTTTTCTTTTTCATTTGCTGTTTTAAATATATACAAAAATAGAATTATAGAAATACAGACATACAGGTAAGAAGATAAAAATTAGCTTGCTACTCACATTTTTTAAGTTACGTGACCTGTAACTTAAGTTGATTATCTGCAACAGAATATTGTAAACAATTGCTTGCTTTGAGCCCTAGCATATAGGACATCTTTTACCATTGAAATGATCTCTGGAGTTTACAAAGTACTAGGTCACATAATAGCATATAATAGTTGTTTATTACATTTTATTGTCTATCACCTCTCACTATGTCTTATTTTACAACATATTGCTTTTCACACACAAGTTATTTGATATCACTAATTATAACACAATCCCACAAGGAGAAATGCTCTTCTCCTTAGGAATACCTGCTTCACCTTGTGCTTTCTAAAAAACTATCAGAATAAAAAGTGCAGGGGCTGAACATAGTTTAATTTCAGAAAACATCTGGAAAATAAATGTGATAATCAGCGTTAAATTTCTCAAAGACAGTTCCTTCTGAAAGCCATGTAAGTTCTTTATTTCTATGTGTACAGCTGCTACTATCCTTTAGTATGTTACATATCTTTGTCCTTGGGACAGCACTCAGAAATGGCATTGTCATCTCTCAAAATACTCACAGCCACAATCTGCCACTTGTGCATTTTTCTTTTTTACCATGTAGTTGTCCTTTTATTCCACCTCCTTCATAAATGCATTCTCTTTCACTGCCCTCTCTACAGATTATTTTATGCTTGTTTCCCAAAGCCTTTAACATCAACTACCCATATGAGTTCAAAGTGATTTATGATTTAATTCTTTTTCAAATTTCCATTCCCTTCTCTGGTCTCTATTAATATGTTCAGCCTTAAGACAAGCAGGAAACCACATGTCCCTCTTTTCCATATATTTTATGAATAATGGCATTTCGGTTGATCACTGCTGTGACCTGGTTTTCCACATCTAAAGCACTCCAAATGCCAGAGCTCATGCTCAGATGCTCTTATATTTTAAATGTGTGCAGTAGCCCTATAAAGGCAATGACCTCTTTCTTCCCCTGCTAAAATTTTACATCAAATATCTTACTCCTATTTTTTCATGAATATAATCTAGCCTGCCCATATTTACGCATCTTTTCAGCATCCATAGTATTTTACATTATTGTTCTAGCCATGTTATAGTGTTCTTATTATTGCTTCATTTCAGAACAAAATGTAATTTTGTCTGGCTTTAGAAAATTATCATTCTCTTTCTTGTTTCATTCTCTTTCCTAACATTCTCTTTCTTGTTTCAGGTAAACACTTTAGAAAATTATCAATCTCTTGTTTCATTCTCTTTCCTAACATTCTCTTTCTTGTTTCAGGTAAACACTTTCTACTACAATTCAAGAATCAACTTTCTATATTCTGGATACAAGGTAACTTGCAAGTATTTTTCCTTGTCTGCAACTTACCTTTGCATTCTTTTAACCGTTCTTTTCAGAACAAATATTTTTAATTTCAACATGGACAAGAATGTTTACATCAGCATTATTTATAATTGCCCCCAACTGGAAATACCTCAAATATGCTTTAGTGGGTTAATGAATAAACAGGTACATCTATGCAAAGGAATTTTACTCAATAATAAAAATGAATTAATTCTAGAACACAACTTGAACCCCAAAGACATTTTCCTCATAAAAGAAGTAAGTTCCCGAAAGGTTCGATACCATATGATTCCATAACATGACATTATAGAAGAATGCAAACAAACAAAAAGATTGGAACAGAGAATAAATCAGTAGTTGCCAGTAGTTAAGGGTAAGGGAGAGGGTCAGGTTAAAAGGGTTAATATGAGGGAGTTCTTTGGCATGGTGCAATTGTTCTGTATCCAGCTGGGATGGTGGTTACAAAAATCTATGCATACATTAAAACTTGAAGAACTCTATACCAAAAGCAGTGAATACTACTGTATATACACTTATTTAAAAGAGTAAAACAATAAAAGTTAAAAGGAAATTAACTTTGACTTCACTCACAGGCATCAAGCAATCCTCGTTGTGTCCAGCTGGTAGTAGATTCCAAGAGAGGATGCACTGCTGTCTGTGCCAGCTAAACCAGCAGTACCCAACCTTTTTGGCACCAGGGAGTGGTTCTGTGGAAGACAATATTTCCACAGAGGGGGTGGGAGTTGCATGGGGAATGGATGAAACTGTTCCATCTCAGATCATTAGATTCCTATAAGGCGCTCACAACCTAGATCCCTCACATGCATGTGCAGTTCACAATAGGGTTTGTGCCCCTATGAGAATCTAATGCCACTGCTGATCTGACAGGAGACAGAGCTCAGGCCTTAATGTTGGCTTTTCCTACCACTCACCTCCTGCTGTGCATCCAGGTTCCTAACAGGCCACAGACCACTAAAAGTCCGGGCCTGGGGATTGGAGACCCCTGAACTAAATATTTTGTGCATTTTTAATTAAATAAAATATCCTTGCTATTTGCAATTATGTTTAATTACCAAAAGTCATTCCAATTGAAAAACAAATGCTCATAATTATCACTATTACATAAAGTTCACATTAGAATCAATATTACTATTTGAACAATTTAGGATTGATATCCACACAAATAATTCTTTTTTTTTTTAAGTCTTTGGTCTTCCATCAACACATTTATAGCTTTGTATCTTATACTAACTTCTCTTATTCAGCTTGTTTCATCTGACTTCAGTGTTATTTCCCTGGTGCATATTCTCAAATTCAAGGATTTTTATTTATATTATTTCTTTCCACTAAATTATCAACTAATTCAGAGATAAATAAGGGCTCTTCCTAGCTGACCTTCTTTTGAGTCAGGAAGTGAAGTTCCTTATGGCCAAACTTTTTATTTAGAAAAAGGAAGAAGGTGTTAATTGAAAAGTAGCAAAGAAGATAAGTGATAATTATTTCCTCTTAGCAATATGAATGCAATAGTCTAATGATGGAATACTATGTGTTAACTTCTTGTGTGCAGTACCGAAGAATGGTTATCATGTCTTAGAGATGCTAATGTATAACTTGGTAATTTGGGAAGAAAAAGCATGATTTAACTGGACAGTACTAAACATGACAAATTATGGGGCCGTCACTCTTAGCCTTCCAAGGTGAGAAAAGATTAGGCAGAAGCTACTTTCTAATGGACAGTCAATACATGCAGAAATAGTTTCAGACACTTTCTACTTGGGAAATATTTTACCATATCTTTCTGTGAGTTACTAACACATTTTAAATTAAGAAAAATAGGTTGTAACCAATATTTTATAATTAAAATAATTATTATGCTTTTTTTCCCATTTCTACCAGTACAGACAACTTGTATTTAAGAGATGGATGTTGTTTAAATTGATCTCACGTCCCAAAGAAGTGCTTGCTAAGTCACAACTCTGGTTGTTTCACTGATGCAAAGATTACTAATGATGCTTCAGGTACAAACATCCGTATTAAAAGAAGATATGTTTCATTAATCTGGGTTTAAAATTATATTCCCATACCGAAGTAATTAATCTCTTAATGATGGAGTTCATTATTTCTATAAGGAAGTTTGAAGGAAACATAATGATATTTCTAACATAAAAATAAGTAGAAATGTATCCACATGTGTAAATGTCAATCGATTAATTAAATTGCAAAGAATAGTATAAACTGTGATGTACTCCAAATGATATGCTCTTAACCAATATTTTTGAAGATATTGAGAAGAGAAAGTAGGGGGCTTTTTTCCCCACACCAGAATGCCAGGAATATAAGGTAGAATTAGAGCAGTAAATATTATAACAACATTTCCTAGTACTCACTCCCCCAAAAAGGGCTTTCTAAAATCAGAATGCGTATGTTCACTGCAGCACTGTTCCTAATAGCAAAGACGTGGAATCAACCCAAATGTCCATCAGTGATAAACCAGTTAAAGAAAATGTGGGACATATACATCATGGAATACCATGCATTCATAAAAAGGAATGATATCATGTCCTTTGCAGGAACATGGATGGAGCTGGAGGCCGTTACCCTCAGCAGACTAGCACAGGAATGGAAAACCAAACATTGAATGTTCTCACTTACAAGTGGGAGCTAAACAGTGAGAACAAATGGAAACATGGTGAGGGAACAACACATACTGGGGCCTGTAGGGGGCTGCAGAGGAAGGGAGAGCCTGAGGAAGAATATCTAAGGGAGGCTGGGCTTAATACCTAGGTGATGGGTTGATCTGTGCAGCAAACCACCATGGCACACATTTACCTGTGTAACAAACTTACACATCCTGCACTTATATCCTGGAACTTAAAAGTCGAAGAAAAGCAAATAAATAAATAAATAAATAAATAAACTTCAAATTAGAAGAACTTATTTTCAAAATGAAAATATGACAAAAGGCTACTATCTAGGATACACAAAGAATTCTCATAACACAATAATCAAAGTAAATACATAAAAAGATAAAATATATGAATAGACAGCTCATAGAAGAAAACATGTAAATGGCCAATAAGCACATGAAAAAGTGGTTACTATCATTGGTCATCAGGGAAATACAAGTAGAACCATTATTAGAAGCCCCTACAAATAATAAAGAAAAAAAAACCCTACAAGAAAAAAAATTAAGAATGGCTAAAATTAAAAATATATAGACAATAATAAATAATGGTGAGAATGTAGAGCTACTGAAACTCCCATATATGATTGACAGGAATGTAAAAAGCTTAAAACAGTTTCTTTTTTAAAAAACAAAATAGATTTGAACAAATATGTTTATAGCAGTTTATTCATTATACCTGAAAACTAGAAACTTCTCAGGTCTTAATAGGAGAATAGATAAAATGTGGTAGGTTCTAGAGTGCAAAACTATTCAACAAGAAAAAGAAAATAAGTATTAACACAGACAACAGCACTGATGAATCTCGAAGCAGTCTGCTGAGTGAAAGTAGTTTTAACTAAAAGAGTAAATACCACATGATTCAATTTATATAAAATCCTAGAAAAAGTAAAACTAATCCAGCCAGAAAAGAAACAAAAGAATCTTGGTGGAGGAGGGGGACTGAATGGGAAAGCGTATGTAGGAATCTTTCTGAGCAATGATCTGTATCTTGATAGGGTTTTGAGTTACATAATTACATGTATTCATGTGTACTCACCTCATAGTATACTTAGGATTTGGACATTTCATTTTATATAAATCTTACCTTAAAATATATAAATGTAAATATGAAAGTCTAATTAGGCTGGGCGCGGTGGCTCAAGCCTGTAATCCCAGCACTGTGGGAGGCCGAGGTGGGTGGATCACGAGGTCAAGAGATCGAGACCATCCTGGTCAACATGGTGAAACCCCGTCTCTACTAAAAATACAAGACATTAGCTGGGCATGGTGGCACCTGCCTGTAATCCCAACTACTCAGGAGGTTGAGGCAGGAGAATTGCCTGAACCCAGGAGGCGGAGGTTGCAGTGAGCCGAGATCGCACCATTGCACTCCAGCCTGGGTAAAACTCCGTCTCCAAAAAAAAAAAAAAAAAAAAAAAAGGAAAGAAAGTCTAATTAATATGTGCTCTTAGACATTTTAAAGTATTTGAGGGGAAATACTGATGTTTGCAACTTACTTTGAAACGCATTAATAGAAAGGACTGATGGATGGATACAGGGCTGTACAGATGGGTAGGTATGTGATAACGCAATATATAGAATAGAAGAGCCTAGGTAGAAGATATATATAAATTCTTTCAAATCTTAATGTCTGAAATTTTTTTTCAAAAATAATGAGATTAAAAAGGCACTTACAGAAAACGTGATTTTTATGTGATTTAAAAATTTTTCAGTATGACATTTTAAAGATGATGGGGATTTGGTCATAAACTTAGCATAACTTAGGTTTAAGTACCAACTCAACTACCTTCCATCTGTAATTTTATATGCAAGTTACTTTGCCTTCCTCAGCTGTGGTTTTTCTATTCTATAAAATGAAGATACTAACAATTGAGCAACAGAATTGTAAAGATTTTTACCTAGGAGAGAATACTAGCCCTTTGATAACTACAGATTCTTCATCATTCCTCAGTATTTCTCATATCCAAAGGATTATAAATCGTTCTACTATAAGGACACATGCACACGAATGTTCACTGCAGCACAGTTTACAAAAGACCTGGAACCATCCCAAATGCCCATCGATGATAGACTGGACAAGGAAAATGTGGCACATATACACCATGGAATATTACGCAGCCATCAGAAACAATGAGTTCATGTCCTTTGTAGGGACATGGATGAACCTGGAAGCCATCATTCTCAGCAAACTGACACAGGAGCAGAAAATCAAACACCACATGTTCTCACTCATAGGCAGGTGTTGAACAATGAGAACACATGGACACAGGGAGGGGAGCGCCACACACTGGGGTCTGTTGGAGGGAAATAGGGGAGAAACAGCAGGGGGTGGGGAGTTGGTGGGGGGATGGCATGGGGAGAAATGCCAGATATAGGTGAGGGGGAGGAAGGCAGCAAATCACACTGCCACGTGTATACCTATGCAACAATCTTGCATATTCTTCACATGTACCCCAAAACCGAAAATGCAATAAAAAAAATGTAATTCCAGGAATGTCATGCCCATGGGAAAGATTTTTGCAGTGTGTGAGAATATTTGACCTTGTGGACTTCTAATAGTATCTTCCAACTCTAGGATTTCATGTTTGGAAATGTCTCTACAATTATTTTTCTTAAGATTTGGGTATTCTATTGTACATAATGTTACCTTAAAAATAAAAATAAATATTAAACTCTAGTTAACAATATGCATCCTTTAAATGTTTGAATATAAGCTCAACTTACCAGGACATTGTTGAATTTAATGTTATTTACCCATTCCACAACCTAATGATACGAAATACTGCATACTGCTTTAAAAATCTACAGCAAAATTACAGCAGCCCCCAAAAGAATGAAGTAACCATACTTATTAATCTTATACTTAATTTATAAACTTTCTTCTTAAGGCTACTTAAGCTCTTGTAAGCACTTTGAGGAAAATATCATCGCTAGAATGGAGGAAGCTACCTTTAAATCTCCACAACAAGAAAAAAACTTTAAGATTTATTGACTGGCAAAAGGAAAAAAAATCTATCAGGTCCAAAATGAATGTTTTATATATATGTATAGTTTTTCTAATTCACTATAAAAACTTGATTCTGACACAGAAATGATTGCTCGACACTCCTTTGAATGAGCTTACATGAGAAATCCTCACTTTATGCTTCGTCATCATCATGGCCACCATCAATTATAGCTCATTACACTGGCTCTAAAGAGAAAGAGTCTGGCTTGGAAGGCCAGCGCAGCTGGGAAACACTGCGAAAATTCGGCATGCAGAACGCAGATAGAATTTTTGCGGCTTTCTATCAGAAAAGGTTTTATAGCAAAAAGTAATGTAATCAGTGTACTTATCACAGTTGTAAAAAAGGTTTAAATTTGAGTTTGCTTGTTTTTGGAATTAAGCCTTTTGGGAAATAACAAAGCACTCTTTTATTGTATGCCTTTTAGAAATTTCTTAAGAATGAATAGTTTTTATTAGCAAATTAAATGTGTTAGAGATAAAGTTTATTGTCTTTAAACACGGGAAAATTCTGTTTGGGCACATCTTTTAAAATATTACCTTTTGAGGAAACCTGATTTCCCCGTATCTAAAACAAACTACTTCAAAATGCTGACATTTTGAATTCTACTACAATGTTATATTTTGTGTGTATGTGTGCTGAAAATTAACTCACCATTTCCATTTGTCCAGCCTTGTTCTTTAAGCTAAGCTCCTCTAATTGGTTTGAATTTCTGTTCTTAGATGTAATAAAGCAATACATTTATATATGAACATATTCAAATAGAAAATATCTACAAATAAGCTACATTTATAGCATTTCTGCTAAATGTGAAGGTTACCCTCTTAAGAGAGCTTCCCCAAACATTTGTATCTCTAGAGCTAAGAGAAATTACTATAACACAATGTATTTTTACAATGCAGAATGACTCCTCACATAAATAAGAAAAAGAAAATTGAGAATATGAAACTTTTAATAGGTGCTGTGCATATTAAGAATGTATCAAAAAAGAAATTCTACTATGAGCTATCATATCAAGTTCTTCCAGAATAGTGGTCCTCAACCAGAGGTGATTTTGGGCCCCAAGCAAACACTGGCACAATCTAGAGACATTTTTGGTTGTCAAAACCAGGGGAAAGGGATGCTTACTGGCATATAATAAGTAGAAAATAAGCATGCTGCAGGACATCCTACAGTGCACAGGATAGTTTCCCAAAACAAAGAATTATCCATCCTGAAGTGCCAATAATGTTGCAGTTGAGAAACTCTGTTCCACAGGAAGAAAATAAGTCAAATTACAAAGCCCATTTAATCCATTAAATATAGACAATAAAACAATTAATAAAGGTGATAATATATATAACAACCTACACATTAAAATTGGTGACAGAAAGAGCAATAAACCTTCCCAGCTTCACTTTAATGTGTAGGCTTCCCAGGCTGACACAACAGGGGGTTGAGTCATGTACATAAAAGATGTTAGTATACCTTCCTTGTAATGATGACAGAAAGCCATCTGCATGGCAGACTCCTTCCTCTGGTTCTAACACCACCACCAACACTACAACACTGTTTCAGCAACAATTCCCAGAAGTCGTAGAATTGCTGAGAATTAGTCATATAGTTGTAAACTACACTTCTCTGCTAGCTCAGGCTCCATTGCTGGATTGACAGACTCCATTTTCCGTTTATTTTTACAAATTACCATCTGTTGGAGCAGTCCCTTTAACCATTAGATTGAACTACATTGGTGAACAGAGGTCAAAGACTTTTTTCCTAGGTTTTTCATGACCTCTGTGTACATGAGGAGATGCAAGTGGATATTTGAGTTTGAGGCACCACCCAAGTCCACTTACTAGAATCATCCAGTCCCCCCTACAAATCTTCACACCAGAAGCCACTGAGCCACATCACGATAAGTTCTGATTTAAAGAACCTCTCCAAGTATTGTTAAATGGCCATGCCTTACAAGTAAGGCTCTAACAGGTACCTAAAGTAGAAAAATTCATAATAGAAATAACCGTCACATAAATCTATCTTAATAAAGTTTATTGTTGTCAGAGCTTGCTGGCTAGTCATCTATTATCCACCTACCATGCCCCAGATTAATTTTCAGCCTTTCTCTGTACCCTTTCTCTATTCCTCAAGATTCTGAACCATACAGACTGCATCTTGCCAACTGGTTCCCATTTGTATTCAGCCAGTGGGAGGTGGCAGTATCAGAGGGTAAGGGGAGAATGATGTTTGCGTATTCCTCGCTCTACCTAAGATGTGTTTTCTAACAGTGTTTTTATCCTTCTGTTATAGCAGTTCCTGTCCTGCACCTTTTGTCCAAAAACTCCAGCTGTCATTAGGCTACTAATGCCATCTCAATATTGCTAGTCTCTAAATTATTCAATTTCCTGGCTGATTTCCTTAATCCTGACATAACATTCTAAATTCTTTCTTCCTTAATGTCTCATGTTATCTGAGTTTGATGGTTTCTTTCTGGGACTCTGATTGTTATAATGGATGTTCTACATGTTACACATATTACATACATTTTTAACCACCCTATTCATGTAATAACTTAGTTTCTTCAAGCTGCAATAGTAGGTGAAATTCTCCATAAACAGCACCTATTAGAAGAGGACCAACCAGGAAGGCAACTCACTGCTAGCCACCACCAAATATATTACAGTAGCTACAATTTAGTAGTTAAAGATTAACTTCCATATTATCAAGATTAATAGGGGACATGAATGACAAGATCTCTTATGACATTCTACAATATAAAACATTCACTAACACCAATAAAATTAAACTAATTTCAGCACTAGGTCATTTTGCATGAACAATCATTTCTACTGATGATGTGTCTGTCAGATCACTGTGTTATTTTTAATATATAGCAGGAATGCAAATTTATCAGACAGTTTACAGCACTGACAAGTTATGCTGATCTCAGCAGTGTTGCCAAGCAAAAAGAAATATTATATGAGGGCAGCATTTGTTCTATACAAAAAAATCTAAGCATATTTCTTCCTTATTAAAATTTGTTCATGGAAACCATTTTCCACAGGTAAGTGAACAGTAAAAGTGTTTGCAATGTGCTACTTTATTCCTATCCAGAGCAGACAAAATGAGAACCATGTTTTCATAAATAAAAAGCAACAGACCATGTTATTGCCCTCCTCTTTAAGTCCTCTACCCATAAATGTATGTGCAGTGGGGGAAGGCTCTGCTTCAAAATGGACAATGGAACTCAATATTGATGAAATTTGCTGACGGTCAGTTTTTGGATAAAATGTTTCAGCACAGAACACAAAGGCCATATTTCCTCTAAATACAGCAGGTTTAATTTGAATTGGCTAGTTGATAATAAACATAGTGATTACAAAAGTAAATCAACTAAGAAAAATACCATACTACAAAGAACTCATGTACTACATCATTTCCGACCATGTTCTAACCGGTGAAGAGTTTAGTTAAAATCTTAGTGCACCAGAAGAGTTGCCCAACATCTTTGGTATGAAATTCAAATTTAAAATAATTTAGTATAGCTTACTTATTTAAAAAAATCTGGCTACATTATTAAATCACTTGTAATGCTTTGATAATTCATAGAGAGCATAAACATAGAGGTAAAAGAAAAAAATTTGTTGAGGCATGATTAAAGCACCTAACATTTACTCAACTTCCCTACATAAGTCAAATTCATAGTATATTCTGAAAGACTGCTTGAATAAGTGATTATGTTATCTCCATTGATACAGGAATTTTTCCCTTATGTGCTAATTAGATGCAAATCTTAGGCATAACATTATCCTCATTACCTAGGCTTTGCATATATAAATAAATTTAAAAGATACCAGTCATCAAGAGAAAATAAAGCTAGTGTCCTCCCTATTTTCTATCACAATGCACTGCATTTATGTAAAAATAAATAACTCTTGATTAAAGGGATCTGGCTACAGTAAATCATTGAAGAGGCTAAAAGGAAAACCTAAATAAGATATATGCATTGATGTGTACTTCAGAACTAAATAAAAATCACTTTATAATCTAGATGTATAGTTTAAGAATTTATTTTTACAGCTGGAAAGCCTAACAAGTCATTATTCATTAAGCATCTAATATGTAGTCAGATTACATATTAATCTGATTAATACTGCTAGACACTCTTAGGGACACAGAAATATAAAGCATTACCATTCAAAAAGCTGTCCTTACAGAGATAAAATATAGTCTCATAAAGTTGTTAAATATCTGACAGTATGTGACTATGATATGATAGTACATTGCTATGAGATGATGTCATAGTTTAGGTTTTCAGCCATACATTCACATTCTTTACTCAGTATTAATAGCCCCCACCCTATATACAAGACACACACACACACACACACACACACACACACACACACACACACAATTTCCAGAGTACCAAAGCCCTTCCAGCATTGCTCGTCTTTCCTGAAGTCTGTCTTTACCTGCTCTCTAGTGAAAATAAACCCTTTTCATGACTGCTTCTGTTTTTCCAAACTCCCACCTTGAAGATTTTACAGTAATATTTTGATCAAACAGGTAATACTGTTACAATAAAGAACATTTTGGCCAGGTGTGGTGGCTCATGACTGTAATCCCAGCACTTTGGGAGACCAAGGCAGGCAGATCACCTGAGGTCATTAGTTTGTGACCAGCCTGGCCAACGTGGCAAAACACCATCTCTACTAAAAATACAAAAATTAGCCAGGAGTGGCTATCTACTCAAGAGGCTGAGACAGAAGAATCGCTTGAACCTAGAAGACAAAGGTTGCAGTGAGCCAGGATTGAGCAACGAGTAAAACTGTCTTAAAATAAATAAATAAATAAATAAGAAAAAACAAAAACATTTCAACTCTGTCTACTCTGAATATTAACTTTCAAAGTAAAAAGAGATTTTCTTTTTCTGTTTTTTAAAATTTCCTGTAGCTTACAACTGTCAGCTAGGTATTACTCATAATTTGTATTTAGTACTCTTTTAATAATAGTTTGAATGTATGTATTGATTTCACTTTTAAAATTCTATTTTCTAATGAACAACAAAAAATGAAAAGGGCCCCATTACAGAATGGCTTACAAATGTAATATTTAACCAAAATTAATTCTCACAACAATCATGTCATAGACACAACTGAGCCTCAGATAGATTTGAAAGCTTAACTGTAGTTTCAAAGTTCAAAAATGGCAGGGGACCAATCCAAATCCATTCTTTAAAGGGGAAACCTTGCATTGTTTCTACCATTCATTTGTTCAGAGTTTGAGCTTTTATCTTATTGGGCTGGGGGCTGAAGCCTGAAAGCCAGACCCAGGTAGCTATGGCAAAGCTGGCAGGTGGCTTTTACCATAGGGTTGTGTACTGGCAGACACCATGAAAGGATGAGAACATATTCAAAGCCAGTATAGCCTAGTGGCTCTTAGGAAAGAGTAAACTCAACAGCTCTGAATATGTATGAGAGTTTATAGTCTTACAGCTAGGAGAAATAACACAAAATGTTGCAGACTTAACGCCAGATATAGGTGAAGGGGAGGAAGGCAGCAAATCACACTGCCATGTGTATACCTATGCAAAAATCTTGCATGTTCTTCACATGTACCCCAAAACCTAAAATGCAATAAAAAAAGAAATTAAGAAAAAAACTGGGATAGAGGTACAGAATACCTGAAAACAATAGGAAATGATTAGTCTCACCTTGGGTGGTTGGTTCCTCAGGCTTAGAATAGTCCCCAAGAATAAGTTCTAAACTGTGAAAGGGAGGGAAGCAAGAAAACATTTGGTGCCTGAGGTATAAAACAGTAGTCAAAGTTGATAGAGTCAGAAGGCTGGTATTTTCAAATAATGCAAGTTTTACTAGAAAATAAAGTTATGTTACACAGCTGAATAATGTGAAAGAAAATTAGAAAAATTAACATTTGATGCTCATTAGAATTCACTAAATTTTAGCTAAAACTTCCAGCACAGATTTGAGAGTAAAAGTGTATTCTTGTACAATGTATAATTTATAACTACTCAAAAAATATAAAATTGCATTATGAAATCTACAGCTTATTTTAATACTTTCCCTCAAGACTAGTGAATTTCCCAGTGTTAATTTTAGAAAAAATGTGTATTCTTTTAATTAATCAATACTTGTAAATATAAACTACGATGAGTGCTATGTAAACTAAATTTTAAATTAATTTGAAAAATACAACTGCATTTCCTGATACAAGTATGAATTATCAATTTGTGAAACTCAGACGCCACCTATTGTTCAGAAAAATAAATACATCTTTTTTGAGTTCTATTTTTGCTAACAACTTAACATGTCTCTGGAAAAATTGAATATTTTACCCATAAAGCAGTCTGGGGTCTCCAATCATACAGAATAGAGTTTTCAAGGACATAAAAATATAGAGTAAAGTGCCCCTAAATTTACCTTAGTTTGGAAGAAGTAAACCATCTCTAAGTACCCATTTCTTCAGAGGAGTGTGTTTTACTCTAGTAACTTTTTTCATATGTATATAGTTTTTAATTGAAAGTTTTAACATTATTGTCAATCTGCGTGCAGTTATAAAAGATAACACAGAGTAATCCCATTTACTCTTTATCCTGGTTTCACCCATGAAAAATGACTAAAATATCATCGACACGGTTGAGATATAGAATAGTTTTTGTCATCACAAGGATATCTTATGTTGCCTTTTTATAGCCATGCCTACATCCTTCTTGCCCCACACTACCTCCTTAACCTTTTACAGCCACTAATCTGTTGTCTATTTCCATAATTTTGTCATTTCAAGAATGTTCTATAGAAGGAATCATACAATATAAGGACATTTGGGCCTTGCTTTTTTCATTCAGCGTTAAGTCTCTGGAAATTTATACTGGTCCTGGTATGTACCAATAGTTTGTTCTATTTTATTGCTGATTACCATTGTATGATATGGATGTACCACTCCATCTAGGTCATCTAACAACTGAGAGGTCCAAAAAGGGCTGGAAAGTATTGTATGATATGGATGTACTACAGTTAAACAAACTTAGGAAAAGACTACACTGAAACAAACTGTGGCACATCCATATCATACAATACTACTCCTCCCCTTTAAGGATATCTAGGTTGTTTCTAGATTGTGGATATTACA
Organism: Saimiri boliviensis; assembly: GCF_048565385.1. Taxonomy (NCBI): domain Eukaryota; kingdom Metazoa; phylum Chordata; class Mammalia; order Primates; family Cebidae; genus Saimiri; species Saimiri boliviensis. The sequence continues at coordinate 38,687,170 of NC_133458.1, forward strand.
AATAATACTGCTATGAACATTGGTGTATAGGTTTTTGTGTAAACATAAGTTTTTCTCTGGTATAAATGCCTAGGAGTGCAAGTGCTGGGTTGTATAATAGTTACACGTTTAGTATTTTAAGAAATTGCTAAATTATATTTCAGAGTTGCTGTACTACTTTATATTTCTATCAGCAATGAATGAGTGATAGAGCTTCTTTGCATCTTCACCAGCACTTCACATTGGACTTTTTTATTTTGGCCATTGTGATAGGTATGTAGTGGTATCTCATTAGTTTTAATTTCCATTTCCCTAATGGCTAACGATGTTGGACATCTTTTCAGCTGTGTATTTGCCATCTATATATCCTCCTTGGTGAAGTGTCTTTTCATTGATTTTGTCCTTTTTCTAACTGATTGTTTTTTACTACTAAGTTTTGAGTGTTCTCAATATAATTTACATACTAATCTTTTATAATGTATGTAATTTGCAAATATATTCTCCTATAATATATTGTAGCTTGAATTTGTATTCCCTATAACAAAGTCTTTCGCATAACAAAAATTTCCAATTTCAATGCAATCTAATTCATTGAATTTTCTTTTAATGGACTATGCCTGTGGTGTCAGGTCTGAGAGCCCAAGCCCAAAGATTTTCTCTATAACTTTTTTCTAAAATGTTTTATACTTTTATGCTTTATATTTAATTATATGATCCATTTCTAGCTTATTTGCATAAAAAGTGAGACTTGGGTCAAAGTTCAATGTCTGGCCTATGAATGTATGGTTGCTCCAGCTCTCTTTATTTGTTATCTGTCCTCTATTGAATGGCTTTCCTATCTTCATCAACATTCAGGCATATTTGCTTAGGTCTATTTCTGGGTTCTCTCTTCTGTTTCATTATGTTTCTATACCTCCATCAACACTACTACACAGCCTTGCTTGCTATAGCCATATAATGTCTTTAAATCAGGTAGAATGATTCCTTCCACTTATTCTTTTTTCAAAATTGTGTTAGCTTTTCTAGTTCCTTTGCCTTTCCATATAAATTTTAGGATAATCTTGTCTATATCTACAAAATATCTTGCTGGGATATTTGTATCTTGTATCTTGCAACTTTGACAAACTCACTAATTCTAGTAGTTGGTTTTTGTTTGTTTGTTTAGGTTCCTTGGGATTTTTTTATGTAGCCAATTATGTCATCTACAAATCAGAACAATTGTATTTTTTTCTTTACAACCTTTATGCCTTTTATTTTCTTTTCATGCCTTTATTATGCTATCTAGAAATTATATTACCATGTTGACTAAGTGAAGTCATCTGAATCTGAAATTTTCTTTGTGAAAAAATATTTATTTACATTTCTTTAGTAGGGAGAAGTCTATTTAGTTTACATTTTTCTTCACGTGTCATAAGAATTTTCAAACAATATACTTCTATATGTTTTCTTTCCAGCTTTGTCCTTTTTTTATACATGTTGCATCTCCATATTTATATATATTACAAATTTTTTAAAGGTAAACTTCCTATTCCTCTTACATTTGCTATTTCTACAATCCTTTTTTTCTTTTTTCTTTTTTCTTTTTTTTTTTTTGAGATGGTTTCACTCTTGTTGCCCAGGCTGAAGTGCAGTGGCAAAATTTCGGCTCACCACAACCTCCGCCTCCCAGATTCAAGCGATTCTCCTGCCTCAGCCTCCTGAGTAGCTGGGATTACAGGCATCAACCATCAAGCCTGGCTAATATTGTATTTTTAGTAAAGACAGGGTTTCTCCATGCTGGTCAGGCTGGTCTTGAACTCCCAACCTCAGGTGATCTGCCCACCTTGGCCTCCCAAAGTGCTGGGATTACAGGTGTGAGCCACTGCACCTGGCCTCTACATTACTTTCTTTATTCATATCTAACTTTCCATCTCTTGTCATACTCCTTCTGCCTAAAGAGCGTCTTTTACCATTTCACGTCTGCTGGAAAGGAATTATTTCTGCTTTTTGTTGTGTAAAAAAGACTTTCACCTTCATTTTTTAGAGATATTTTCACTGGGTATTTCATTCTAGGGTTTACTTTTTTTCTTTCAATCTGTGTTATTAAGATGGTACCCTCTATTGTCTTCTGGATTGCATAATTTCTAAAAAGAGGTCTGTTGTAATTTCTTTCTTGGTTACTCTCTGGGTTAACTTTCTTTTTTCTTAGGCTGCCTTCTGCCACACATAAAAGCCAAATTGAAAAACCATTTTTGATCTCAAAATTTTCACAAAAGTCAAGTATTCTTAATTACAGCCATTCATAAGTAATTTTGATCTTCCTGTCATTTCTGATACACAAATACATTCGAAGTAAAATATTTACCACAGAAAACGTACATAAATATGATATTCACAAAAGTGACGAATTTGTTTTACTTCTCTAAAGAAAATACACCATTGTTTTTAATATTTCTAATTAGCCACTCTGTGTGAGAACATAAAGAATCACTGTAATTCTGCCTATTTTTTAAGATATTTCTTTAAATGTCAAACAAGCTGCTTCAAAATGATATAAACTGATTTCGTTTGGTGGTATTAAGCTTTATTTTCTCATTGACTATATCTACCTCTAAAATTAAGGAAGAACAAGGACATTTATTCTTCTGATACATAATTTTCCTATTACACACACAAAGCTCAAGATAGTGTATAAGTCAAGATAGACTGTATTTTGATATGGCTAAAGAAACTTCAGTGGCTTACGACAACAAAGATTTATTTATGTCCATGCTAGATGTCCACTGAAGGTTGACTGAAGCTCTGCTCTGTGTCATCTACACCCTAAAATCCCGATCAGAGCAAGTGATCATACCAAGCTTCAAATCAAGGAGGTGGCAAGGTATTTCTGAAACATACTTCAGTCTACTACAGTTAGACTTATATGCAGACAAAAACTCAAATTTTCAAGTCTGGGTCATCAGTTGTCATATGCTGCAACCTACATTTGCCTAGTTTTGATCATGTGCCAATAGGTGAAAAACATAAACCTTCAATCAATTAAATAGAATATTTTTCAGAAACTATAGGAAATGAATATAAAAGATGGCTATGAAGAATATCATTTAAAATAAAAATTTATAATTATGTGTGGGTTTCAATAATCCTGACATTAGAAACAACCATAAAGATACTAAAGTAAAAGTTAGGTATATTTTAGCCTAAGAAATACTGAAAAAGTCACATAATTACTTAATCTTTCCAGCCCAATATCAAAGTAAGAATTTTATACAAGAATAGAGTAATATACTTTATACTTCTATAAGAATCTGTTTTTATTTTTCTTTTTTCCTTTGTCCTCTTTCTCCATGTCTAAATTAGATAATAGAATGCTCCTTTTCTCAAGTAACCTCTGAGTTAATGATTCTCAAAATCCATGGGCAGGGTAGCAGGACAGGGAAAATTTGTCACACCATAATCACTGGCAGCTTTTTGAAACAAAATATCTTCTCATTTTTCTCCCTTCCATAGTCCTTTATCCCCACCATCACCTATCACACTCTGAAACATATTTTTCAGCTATTTTTATGGCTTTCTACAGGAAGACAGCAAAAGTTAACCAGAGATTCTATACCAACTTCTTTCTACCAGCCTTGTTAGAAACAGTATTACAACCATAGACTCTGTCATGGAACCTGCAAAGACAGAGTAGATATACACCTAAATGTAGCTACATTTGAATAGATGTTATCTGTCTACAAAACTTTACCTTAGACACTATGGAATATCATTCTTTAAAGCCCTTTGAAATAACTAATTTATATTAGTTACTAAAAATATTTGTAGGATAAACATATTGATTGTAAGCCACTACCATTCAATTTCACCTAAATGAAAACAGAGCTCTATTGAAGAGAAAAAAAAGTCAACTAGTAGAAGTTAGGAAATGCTTAAATCCTAGACCACTGTAGCATAATTTGACATACTAGGCAAATGACATTACAAACACCTCAAGCATTTAGGAGGAATAGGACATGAAAGGAAAGAGAAAATATCTACTTTTGTTGTAGTTTCCCTCGGATCCAGTGATGGAGGGTATGTTTCAACATAGACAGAGGAGTGATCCATAAGGTTATCATTTAAAAAACTCATATACTTTATTTACAGTGAAAAAAATTTAAAGATGATATCTTAAATATCTTAAGTTCTAAGCTATATTATTCCTTTTTATTTATTTTCATATTTGTTTTAGTGAAACTAAGTTCTATTAATTGATGAAGAGACCTAGGTGCAAAAGATTAGAATATTTATTTTTGTTCATATTTTTGTATGACAGAACTAAGTTGGAAATTTTTCCTGACCCTCTAGGCAAGCACTTATTTCTGTTACACAACACAAAGTTTTTACTTCCAGACTGCCTACGTTGGAATAATTTGGTGATGCTAGACACTACTCCCACCACAAGTTGTAAAATGGGGAAAATCTGATGTAAAGCATGTAGTCTTTTTCTGTGAACAATTTGAACACTAACACACTATTAACTGAAGACTGTTAGAGAATTACATGTTCATAATATAACTTCCTATGGCAGCTTTTACCTTGTGGGCCTGATAAGGTACCAGATAATTTATTTTTGCTTCCTTCAGAGACAGTTCTTCAGAGATTGTTAACTGTCTATAGAATTCATAGCATGGCAATCATGCCTTTTATCTTGTCATAGGTATTTAATATACATTGTCAATTTTGTGAGGTTTGAAATATTTTTATATGTAATCATTGACAGTATTACTGTTAAAAGGCTCTTTCACTTGTAGCGTCTG